>NW_018742309.1:5339920-5939920 GCF_001683475.1 Chenopodium quinoa | reverse complement strand
TATGAATTCAGAAAAGATTCTCATCATACAACGTTGAAAAGTAGCAGGTGCATTACATAATCCAAAGGGCATCCTACGATAAGCAAAAGTACCATAGGGACATGTAAATGTGGTTTTCTCTTGATCTTCAGGGTGAGTTGGAATTTGAAAGAATCCCGAATACCCATCCAAATAACAGAAAAATTTATGGTTAGCTAACCTTTCCAACATTTGGTCAATAAAGGGAAGGGGGAAATGATCCTTCTTAGTGGCGGTATTTAATAAACGATAATCAATGCACATACGCCACCCTGTTACAGTTCTAGTGGCAATCAATTCATTTTTATCATTTTTAATCACTGTCATCCCACCTTTTTTAGGAACTACCTGCACAGGACTTACCCACTTTGAGTTAGAGATAGGATAAATAATACCTGCATCAAGTAGCTTCATGACCTCCTTTTTGACAACTTCCTGCATGTTAGGATTCAACCTCCTTTGTGGTTGAATACATGGCTTGTGATTGTCTTCTAGGTGTATCTCGTGCATACAAAAGTCAGAGCTAATACCCTTTAGATCATCAATATTGTACCCGATTGCCCTCTTATGGGTTCTTAGAACCTCTAGGAGTTGGGAAATCTGGGAATCATCGAATGCAGTACTAATGATCACGGGGTGCAATTCCTGCTCATCAAGAAATATATATTTCAAAGGCGAAGGAATAGGTTTAAGTTCAAATTTCTTTACCTCTACAGAGTACGATTCCTGTATTAAATTTTCTACTTTATCATTCTCATCAGGGCTAAGTTGCTCATTTGCTAGAGCTTGCTCAATTACATCCACCTCTCTACTCCATATGTCAACATCCCCTGCATTAAGATCACAACATTGTACTTCCTCCAAGGGATCTCGGGTGAGAACCTGGGGTAAGCTATCATGGCATATAATATCAATAACATCAATAGTGCAACATTTTTCCTCTAGCATAGGTCATTTCATGACTCTCCCTAAATAAAAGGTGATGTTATCATCCCCTATAGAAAGAGTGAGTTTTCCATTTTTAACATCAATTATGGCCATGCAGTATGAAGAAAAGGTCTACCTAATAGGAATTTGTGTATCTTCCTCCATGTTAAGAACAATAAAGTCAACAAGAATAAAAATTTTACCGACTCTGACGGGGACATCCTCTAAAACACCTAAGGAGTATTTAATAGAACGGTCGGCCATTTGTAGAGTTATATTGGTAACTTTTAAATCTCACATATTAAGCTTTGAGCACACAAATGAAGGCATGACACTAACATTAGCACCCAAATCACACAATGCTTTATCAATGAAAATATTACTAATATGGCCAAGTACAGAAAAACTACCGGGATCCTTTAACTTAGGTGGAGACTTATTTTGTAGTAGTGCAATACATTCTTCAGTAAAAGCTACAGTCTCTACCACATTAAAGGCTCTCTTCCTAGTCAAAATATCTTTCATAAATTTAGCATATGCAGGAACCTGTGTAATTAAATTTGTGAAAGGAACTGTTACCTGCAAATTCTTAACAACCTCTAGGAACTTACCAAACTGCTTATCCAACTTATTATTTAGGTGTCTATTTGAGAATGGAATTTTGATAGCAGGGCTATGCACATCTCTAGCCTTATCTTGAGTTTTACCCTGCAAAGTATTATTAGAAGAGTTAGTTTTACCTTAGGGCCCTACAAGGCTAGTAACAACAGTATTTGGTATAACAAAATCAGGATTAGCAATTTTTGTAATTATAGGTTCATCATCTTTGGGCATAGGGGGCCCATCATTATTTGAATCACTTCTAAAAGTAATTTCATTCGCGTGATCTATAGGTTGCACTGGCTGTGCTGGCAAGGCTCCTGGTTGGCAATTTTGCAGGGTAGAGGAAAGTTGCGCAATTTGAGTATCTATCATTTTATTATGTGCTAGCATTGATTCAATGTAACACCCCAAATCTCCCTCTATGGAAATACTACTATAATACGTATAATTATACCGTAGAGATAGACTTAGGCGTATTACCGCTGCGTGATTACGGAAGGCTACTCAAACAACTAACCAAAACCAATACTTTGCAGCGGAAACTCAAACTCTTTCTTTATTAATAATAACTATAAATAGAAATCATCGTCATGAGTACTCAAAATAAAAACCAAGACCAAAAATCCTAATTCTAGGTGAAGAACATTCTCGGGACTCATATACTCAATTCTTGACTCAACCTGAAATTAGTCAACACTGCTTACCATTACGGTAAACAGGGCGAACCAAAATAAATAAGAAATACGGATTAGCAAAATATGATAAGTACAATAAGTGTAAGATAAGTAAATTAAATTTATTTACAAACATACTTTTAAAACCAATTCCAATAATTAATCCAATGAATTCCAAAACTCATGATTCAAAAACAATTCTCAATATTCTTAAACCAATTCCAATAAATCAATAACTCAATATTAATGATTATTAAAATCAATTATTTTCAAAAACTTAATCTCTTCTCTAAGTTTGCACACCCCACAAGCTAGTCTCCTACTATTTCAAGGCTATTCTTGGAGAAAGACTAGGTCATACAAAGTCCATTAATAAGTATCATTTATAACATATTTTAGGGCGTTTTTCTCCCTTAGTTTTAGGTTCATTTTGGTGTTTCTTTGTTATTTCTATTCCTTTTAGTCTTTTTTTTAGTTACCTTTGTCTTAGTTTATGGTTTTAGGCCTTAGTTGTGAATAATATGCTTTTTGCTCGGTTTCTAGCTTGATTTGCGTGTTTTTCTATGTGTTCTTTCACTCTTTTCTCTCTTGGTCTATTTGTGTAGGTGCTTGATGCTTTATTCGATGCTTATGACCCTAGAAATGGAAAGAAATTTCAACAGAAGAAGCTTGAAGCTAAGAAAGAAGCTAAGAAGCTTGAGGCAAGAAAGCTTGAAGCTCGTAGAAGGCCTTAAACCGAGTCTTGTTCACTCTTTCAATCATAACTTTTATCTACACATTGGATTGAGACAATTCAAATAGCATTGGATACTAGATTTGAAAAGCTTTCCAACGGTAGGTCGCACACCCCAAGAGGCCTCCTATAACAGAAGTTATGGCTGTTTGAATCTGCAAGACACTGCCAGGCTGCGCAGCCGCCGCGGCGCGGCGCTCTGTTCTTCCCAGATGTTGCAACTTTCTGGAGATGCCTCGGAGAAGCCTTGCCACGGGCGCGGCTTTGGCCACCGCAAGCGCGGATTCTGGGTCTTTTTCGAGCTTAATTTCCGGATTTCTTTCTTTCTCTTCTTGTAATATAAATAAAGGACTTCTTAGACTTCCTTAAGACAAATTTTACATTTCCTCTCTCCTCTAATTAGGATTAGGGTTAGATTAGAGTTTTCTCTCTCTAGTTTAGGAGTAGTTTTAGAGAGAGAAAGCTTGGATTTCGATTGAGATTTGAGAGCTTGAAGAAGCGATTTTGTGGATTCTCTTCTCATCTATTCAATGAGCTTTTCTAAATTTCTCTCACCTTTATTGCTTTGTTTAATTCTTGTTTTTGCTTATTTCATTGTTGATTAGAGTAGTTAATTAGTTTATTTGTTTGATTCTGTGCTTTAATCCTAGTTTTACCTTGTTTTCCATGTTTTCCTTCATTATGTTTGCTTAGATTTTATTCTAGGGAAATGGATGAAGGTTATGTTGATGAATTGAGTGATTGGTTGTGATTAGTAAGCAAATGATTCTTGATTATTGTGTTTGGATGATGCTTAGGTTGACTAGAATCTTTTTAGCTAATTGATTCTTGGTTCTTAATTGTGCTTTCAATCAATTGTGCGGAAGTGAGTTGATTGAGAGTCTAGATTCTTCCATACCTTTGCTAGGCTAGTTGCGCGGGAGTGAATAGCTTAGTAGGATAATTAGCGTGCTTAATTGCGCGGGAGTGAGTTGAGTGTGTTAATCGTTCCTAATTGAGATCATGATCATCTAATTGCGACTTGTTATTGAATTCATTAATGTAATTTGATTCCCCTTTCCCTAATACCTTGTTAATTGCTTTAAGTAGTGTTTTAGTTGTTTCTCTCTCTATCTCACAACCCTTCCTACTAGTTTAATTAGCTCAAATTAATACACTTAGACCTTGTGGTTTGACCCTAGCTTGCCACTATCTAGTGTAAACTTGAGAGAGTTAGGTTAGGAATTAAATTATAAATTTGATCTAGGATAGTAGACTATTGGGATCTATTGTCCCCCGATCATCCATAGTCTTCAATGAATCCGCATAGTGGAATTAATATAATAATTATGCTTGTAAAGCTTTTTAAATAATTCAATAAACATCTTTAACTCAATAGTTCCAATAAATAACTCAAAACTCCTTTTTAATTAAACTCAACATACTTTTAAAATTAAACCTTTAAAACATGATAAATAATAATTTTATTATTCAAAACATGATATAAAATCAATCCTCCAATTTATTTATCAAAACCCCTTATTTAAACATGCTTTTATTTCATAAGTCATAATTCAATTCAATTTAATTCAATCATCATAAAAAAAACATGTAAAACAATGCTCATTCAATCCAATCAATATCAAAGGTATCTAGCCACCTAAACGTACCTTTGGTCCTTGCTTAGCACACACAAAGAAACTTCAAGAATTTGGATCAAACACACCCAACAAATAAATATAACCTTAATTAATAAAAGGATAACAAATAATCACCACAATTAAATTGAAATCCCTTAACTATATGTAACGATCAAGACTGGTAAGTCCGTCGGTCCATACAGTTGTCCATGTACCAGTAGAAGATTCAGCAGCTACTGCAGCCCCCGCTTCTTCGGGTGGAACTCCCGGTTGAGGACTTACTCGGAATGCTGCCAAGATATCAGTATCTTGGGTTTCATACTCAGGAGTATAATAAGTCAATTTGTAATCTTTAACACCAGCTTTAAATCCAACGCTTGCTTTAGTCTCTGTTTGTGGTGACATAAGTCCCTCCCAACAACTTCAATTTTTAATTTTTACAACAAAGCAACAAGGTCTACTCGACATAAATTAGGCCCTAATGAAACCTTTTATAGGAATCTTTCATAAAATTCTCAATTAATATTATCAACTAATAAAAAAAAACGATTCGTTAATAGACCATGTATTTGATTTGTCAAATACATCATTATTGTATACTCTTTCATATATATGGCGCAACCCAATCGTAACCGTTGTTTTTCAAGTTTCTAATTTTGTATCCCCATTTAAATTGAAAGAACTAAAAAATTCGAAATTGACTCTTGACAGCGGTATATGTTGTATATGTATATCCTAGATGTGAAAATAGGCAGAATTCCATCATGAAAGGGTAAAAGAATAGGCTAGATATAAATCTATCTACTAAATCCAAACTAAGTCCCAGTGCGATAGAAATAAGGAATCATAAAAAAATAGAGTTTTAGAGTTCGGGTTCGATTTCCATAGATAATACAGAAAGGATTGTCTATAATGATAGGCAAATAAAAGACTTTCTTAGGATTGTTATTTAATTGAATACAATAATTCAAAAACGTAAAGTAAGCAATTGAATTGCAGTCCTTTTGTTGGTACCGGCAAAATGGATTGCTAACTCCAATTTCTTTTTTAATTAATCGATTAGCTTGCTTTCGGACATTTTTTTTTGGATTCGATAATTTTCATTTTCGCAAAAAATTTCGACATACTTTATATTATGAGAATCAATCCTACTACTTCTAGTCCTGGGGTTTCCACACTTGAAAAAAAAAAACCTGGGGCGTATCGCTCAAATTATTGGTCCGGTACTGGACGTAGCTTTTCCTCCAGGAAAGATGCCCAATATTTACAATGCTCTAGTAGTTAAAGGTCGAGATACTACTAGTGAACCAATTAATGTTACTTGTGAGGTACAACAATTATTAGGAAATAATCGAGTTAGGGCTGTAGCTATGAGTGCTACATATGGTCTAACGCGAGGGATGGAAATTATTGACACAGGAGCTCCTTTAAGCGTTCCAGTCGGGGGAGCGACTCTCGGTCGCATTTTTAACGTGCTTGGAGAGCCTGTTGATAATTTGGGTCCAGTCGATACTCGCACAACATCTCCTATTCATAGATCTGCGCCCGCCTTTAAACAGTTAGATACAAAATATTCTATTTTTGAAACAGGAATTAAAGTGGTAGATCTTTTAGCCCCCTATCGTCGTGGAGGAAAAATCGGACTATTTGGGGGAGCGGGAGTGGGGAAAACAGTACTCATTATGGAATTGATTAACAATATTGCAAAAGCGCATGGGGATGTATCCGTATTTGGCGGAGTAGGTGAACGTACTCGTGAAGGAAATGATCTTTACATGGAAATGAAAGAATCCGGCGTTATCAATGAACAAAATATTGCAGAGTCAAAGGTGGCTTTAGTCTACGGGCAAATGAATGAACCGCCAGGGGCGCGTATGAGAGTTGGGTTGACTGCCCTAACTATGGCGGAATATTTTCGAGATGTTAATGAACAAGACGTACTTCTATTTATCGACAATATCTTCCGTTTTGTCCAAGCGGGATCTGAAGTATCTGCCTTATTAGGTAGAATGCCTTCCGCTGTAGGCTATCAACCTACCCTTAGTACCAAAATGGGTACGTTACAGGAAAGAATTACTTCTACAAAAGAAGGTTCCATAACTTCGATTCAAGCAGTTTATGTACCTGCGGACGATTTGACCGATCCCGCTCCTTCCACGACATTTGCACATTTAGATGCTACTACCGTACTATCAAGGGGATTGGCCGCTAAAGGGATTTATCCAGCGGTGGATCCGCTAGATTCAACGTCAACTATGCTCCAACCTAGAATTGTTGGCGAGGAACATTATGAAATTGCGCAAAAAGTTAAGGAAACCTTACAGCGTTACAAAGAACTTCAGGACATTATAGCTATCCTTGGATTGGACGAATTATCCGAAGAAGATCGTTTAACTGTAGCAAGAGCACGAAAAATTGAGCGTTTCTTATCACAACCTTTTTTCGTAGCAGAAGTATTTACGGGCTCTCCAGGAAAATATGTTGGTCTAACAGAAACAATTAGAGGGTTTCAATTGATCCTTTCCGGAGAATTAGATGGTCTTCCTGAGCAGGCTTTTTATTTGGTAGGTAACATCGACGAAGCTACCGCGAAAGCTATGAACTTAGAAATGGAGAGCAAATTAAAGAAATGACTTTAAATCTTTGTGTACTGACTCCTAATCGAAGTGTTTGGAATTCAGAAGTAAAAGAAATCATTTTATCTACTAATAGTGGCCAAAATTGGTGTATTACCAAACCATGCCCCTACTGCCACAGCGGTAGATATAGGAATTTTAAGAATACGTCTTAACGACCAATGGTTAACAATGGCTTTGGTTTTGCTAGAATAGGCAATAATGAGATTACGATTTTAGTAAATGATGCTGAGAGGGGTAGTGACATTGATTCACAAGAAGCTCAGCAAACTCTTGAAATAGCAGAAGCTAACTTGAGGAAAGCGGAAGGAAAGAGACAAGTAATTGAAGCAAATTTAGCTTTGAGACGATCTAGGACACGAGTAGAGGCTAGCAATCCGATTTCTTCGTAACCAGTCGGTGCGTGCGTCCAAATAATCATAATCAGAAGAAGTTCTGTTTGTACACTCTTTCGATATATAGAATCTAAATATATAGAAGATCTCTTTTCTTTTTATTTTGTTGATCCAATCAACAAAATAAAAAGAAAAAGAGAATCTATTTAATAGTCTTAATAATCCAAAGGGTAAGTAGAAAAACTTATTAAATACCCTCGACTCTGACTTTGGTATCTAATAAGTTTTACCTACTATTGGATTTGAACCAATGACTTCCGCCGTATGAAAGAAACACTCTAACCGCTGAGTTAAGTAGGCCTTTTATCATTAGAAAGAGGACTAAATATAACCATTCCATAGATTGATTATAAACCGAATACTGCTTATAAGCAATAGAAATCAAATGGATCAAAGAGCTATGATGGTATATTGTAGAATATTTCTCTTGACAAGAAATTATCTCCATACTAAAATATGGAGCATAAACACAAGGGCTATACCTTAGTTAGGTAGAGCACCTCGTTTACACGCGCGCCAATGTTTTTAAGGGAAGTCCATCATGCAATCAAAAGAATGAATCATTTTGAAAAATCGATGTCTTACTCTAGGCTTTGAGGAAACAAAACATAGAGAACAATAGCCTGACAATTAATTCTAGTTCGGTCCAATTCAAGTGTCTATTTAGTTACCAAATAGAACCCATTATTGATTTGACATATTGATAGGGTGAATACCCAACCTATTCAATGCTAGGCATAATGAGTATAAGGGCCTCAAAAAATCTCTTTTCGTCCTATGAACTTTAAGGTGTATGAAGTTTCATATTGGATTCTTTAAGCGAAACGATAGAGACTCCATTTAATTTTCAAATTCATCTAGGCCAAAGGCAGACCTACGTCAAGATAACTCTTCTTTGAAACACTTTGGTAGTGCTTTTGAATCAAAGTTCAAATGAATAATGAATCTGAGCACACGGAACCATTTTCTTTCTATCAAGAAAAATATGGTAGACTAGCTGATATTTATATCAGTTAATGAAAAAGCCCAATGCAAAAAAATGCATGTTGGGTTTTTGAAACAGTTCAAATCATTTTGAGAATACAAAGTTTGATCGGTTTTACCGAGAAGGTTTACGGTTTGAGTCCGTGTAGCCCTACTAAATATATAGTAATGAATATTACTAATTTATTAAACTATATAGTTTAATAAATTAGTAATATTTGATTGTTAGTTAAAACCAATCAACTGCAATTGAATGGAAGAAATGGATCTAGGAACACCCTACTTAGATTTGTTTAGTAGAATTTGATTTGTAGCCAAGCCTGGGTTTGAATTTGAAAAGAAATTTCATTGGAAACATTGTTAAAGAGACTTTCGATTTCATACATATACCTTCCCTATCAAAGCATAAAACAAGTAGTCTTTTTTTCTTTTCCTTATACAATCAACAGAAACAACTCTGCTCGAACTCGATTTTTTAAATCAAAAATATACCAACCCGATTCCAATTCTGAAATCGAAGTTCTTAAACATTCTCTTACGCGTGAATTTTATCTTCTAATAAAAAAATTCTTTCTTTCAATATAATACTTCATTAATATTTAGTTAATAATCTGAACGGTTGTATCTAGATGCTTATTTTGACAAGAAATGTTCAATTTTTTTCATCAAATAATGACTATTCATCGATTTTTTTCATGCGAATGGGAGGCAAGAAAACTCTATGAAAAAGGGTTGGTTCAATTCGATCTTGTCTAAAAAAGAGTTAGAACACAGATACGGGTGTGGATTAAGTAAATCAATGGACAGTCTTGGTCCTACTGAAAATACCAGTACAACGGAAGATCCGAGTCTAAATGATACAGAAAAAAACATTCATAGTTGGAGAAATAGTGACAGTTCTAGTTATAGTAATGTTGATCATTTAGTTCGTGTTATGGACATTCGGAATTTCATCTCTGATACTCTTTTTTTACTTATAGATAGTAAAGGGGACAGTTATTCCCTATACTTCGATATTGAAAATCAAATTTTTGAGATTGACAACGATCCGTCTTTTCTGAATGAACTGCAAAGTTCCTTTTTGAATTATTGGAATTCAAGTTATCTGAACTCTAGATCTAAGAGTGGCGATACTTATAATGATCATTCCATGGATTATACTGAAGATAGTTGGAATAATCACATTAATAATTGCATTGACAATTATCTTCATTCTCAAATCCGTAGTGGCAGTTCCATCCTAAGTGATAGTGACAATTACAGTGATAGTTACATTTTGAGTTACATTTTTAATGAAAGTGGAAATACCAGCGAAAGTTTCAGTAAAAGAATTATCACGAACGACAGTAATTTCACTAAAATCGAAAATTCTACAAATCTTGATGGAACTCAAAAATATAAACATTTGTGGGTTCAATGCGAAAATTGTTATGCATTAAATTACAAGAAATTACTTAAGTCAAAAATGGGTATTTGTGAACAATGTTGATATCATTTGAAAATGAGTAGTTCAGATAGAATCGAACTTCTGATTGATCCTGGTACTTGGAATCCTATGGATGAAGGTATGGTCTCTATGGATCCTATCGAATTTCATTCGGAGGAGGAAGCTTATAAAGATCGTATTGATTCTTATCAAATAAATACAGGTTTAACTGAAGCTGTTCAAACAGGTATAGGTCAACTAAACGGTATTCCTGTAGCAATTGGTGTTATGGATTTTCAGTTTATGGGAGGCAGTATGGGATCCGTAGTAGGGGAAAAGATCACCCGATTGATTGAGTATGCTGCCAATAAATTAATCCCCCTTATTATAGTATGTGCTTCCGGGGGGGCACGCATGCAAGAAGGAAGCTTGAGCTTAATGCAAATGGCAAAAATCTCGTCTGTTTTATATGATTATCAATCAAATAAAAAGTTATTTTATGTATCAATCCTTACATCTCCTACTACTGGTGGGGTGAACGCCAGCTTTGGTATGTTGGGGGATATCATTATTGCTGAACCGAACGCCTACATTGCATTTGCGGGTAAAAGAGTAATTGAGCAAACATTGAATAAGACAGTACCTGAAGGGTCACAAGCAGCCGAGTTTTTATTCCATAAGGGTTTATTCGATCCAATCGTACCACGTAATCTTTTAAAAGGCGTTCTAAGTGAGTTATTTCAGCTGCATGCTTTTTTTCCTTTGAATCAAAATAAAGGCGAGGATTAAGGGCAATTTTTATATTTGTGTCAAAAAGCTTTTTTTATTCCAAAATTATGATGTCGCGAACCAAAAACCTCCATGCTTATTTCCTTTAGATTCCAATAAAAAAAAACTTTTTGGTTGTATCTTTCGTCGGGGAGTCTTTATTTAAAATATCTCTTGGATCGGACTCTAACGACTGCTTTGGAAATTGAATTTATAATAAATCCTCTATTTTTCGATTTTTTGAATTAGTAAAAGCAAAAGAAAGAAAAAAAGAGAAAGTAAACGCGATTATCATATATTATATGTAGAAATCGAATTGCTTTTTTAGTTCTACATTTCTTGTACTTATTCTATACTATATTCATTCTATAGAATTCTAATTAATTAATTTTAATATAATAAGATAATAACAACAAAAATATAACAAACAGGTACAATTACAATATCGTAAATCGAGGTACCCGGTCTATGACAACTATGAACTTTCCCTCAATTTTTGTGCCTTTAGTAGGCCCAGTATTTCCAGCGATTGCAATGGCATGAACCTTATAAATTATTTTTCATAAACATGAACAAAAATCTGATTTTATTTAATTAAAACTATGTACTCATAATCATTTTTATAAATCCTCTATAATAATAATAATTAATTAAATAAGAGAAGAGAAGAAGAAGAGGTAGAAAACCAAGAAAAAGAGGAGAAAAGAGGTGGTGGTAGCTGGCAGATGTCGGGGCTGTGGTCGGTGGTGGTGGTCGACGGCAGGTGGCAGATGAAGGTGGAGGTGATGGTCGTGGTGATTGGTGGTGGTGGTGGTGGCGCAAGAACAAGACAAAGAAGAGAAAAAGAGAAGAGAAAATTAGAGAGAGATTAAGAGAGAGTTAGAGAATTTGGTGTGAATGTTTAGCCATGAATCAATGGGTATTTATAGGCTAGCTTATGCATGAATTATGGTAGGAGAATTTAGGAAGAATTATGGTAAAAATAATTAAGGAATTACTTTGGGAAGAGAATTAAGGAATTATGAAAAGTTTTAATATTAAGGTGACTAAGAATAATTAATTTAAGGAAAGTGTGTTGTCATGAAAAATAATATGGCAAAAGAGGTTTACTTGGGGAATAATCAAGAATGAAATAAGTTAGGGAAATAAGATGATCAAATATTTAGGAGATGGGAAATAAAAATTATGGAAAATAATAATTTTGAGGAAGATAATTAAAAATACATTACCAAAATAATTCCCCCCAAAAATCAACCAAGAGGGCCGAATATTTTGAGCTTCCCATAGCTCAAAATTTCGGACCTCATTATTATATTGTAGGAAGTTATTTGCTAGATTTAAGGATTAAAAATTATTGTGTAAATAATATATATTTTATAAAATAATTAATTAAGAGAATACCAATTATTCACTAAATAAATTAACTAAGAAAATCAGATTTTCCACACTAGGAAAAACCGAAATTAATAGCTAATTAATGGGAATTTTCGACCTCCTAATTTAAATAATAAAATATAAATTTGTCTTAATTAAAATATCCGAAATATATATAAATAATCCGGTTTTAAAAATAAAATAAATGGATAATAAATCTTATCCAAAATCCAAAAATAATAATTAAGTTTTAAAATACTTTTGGCACCAAAATCAAATATCATTTTGTCTCCAACATTCAAATAGTAAAATAAATTACTAAAATTCCCTTTTTAGAAAATAATAAATAATTAATTGATTAGAAAATACGTTTCAAAAATACGGAGTATTACAGTCTACCCCCCTTAAATGAAGTTTTGTCCCGAAACTTAGCCAAAAGAGATACAAAAATCATTTTAGATTAATGGTTCATGCACATCCTAACTCAACTCAAGACTCCAACCAAACTCAAGAAAGACTCGAAATCACTCAAAAATGCTTCGAAAAGAAAAAGCACGAAACTCTATCGCCCTCTACCCCCCTTAAAAGGAGTTACGCCCCCGTAACTCGACCACTAACCTTTAGCAAACAGCTCTGGGTAACGTTTCCTCAAATCAGCCTTAAATCGATTCCCATGTAGCCTCAGTTTTCTAATTCGGCCATAACATTTTCACAATTCTCACATCTTTATTCCTTGTACTTCTCACTTTAGAATCAAGAATCTTCACTGGTCTTTCCTCATAGGTCAAATTCTCATCCATCTCAATGGTTTCTGGTTGCAACACATAGGTCACATCAGGAATATACTTTCGAATTTGACTCACGTGGAACACATTGTGAACCCTTTCCAGCTCATTGGGCAAATCCAACTTATATGCCACTTTTCTCACTTTCTGAATGATTTCATATGGCCCTATTTACTTTGGGCTTAGCTTTCCCTTCTTTCCAAACCTCATTACACCTTTCATGGGTGAAATTTTCAACAATACTTTCTCTACTACTTCATATTCTCCCTCCCTCCTTTTCAAATCAGCATAACTTTTCTATCGGTCTTGGGCTGCTTTTATCTTTTCTTGGATCAACTTTACTTGTTTCACCATATCCTCAATCATCTCTGGCCCAAGTACTATAGTTTCACTTATATCATTCCAACAAATTGGGCTTCTACACTTTCGATCATACAAAGCTTCAAACAGTGTCATTCCAATGCTTGCATGATGGCTTGTTGTAACAGAACTCTATCATATCCAAGTGGTCTTCCCAAGACCCTTGATATTCCATTACACAAGCTCTCAGCATATCCTCCAATGTCTGAATTGTCCTTTCAATCTGACCATCCGTCGTAGGATAAAATGTTGTACTCATTAACAACTTCGTTCCCATCGCCTTTTGCAAACTTTGCCAAAAGTTAGACAGGAATCTTGAATCTCTATCTGAAATGATATCCGTGGGTACCCCATGGTACTTCACCACAAACTTCACATAAGCTCTTCCTAACTTATCCATAGTTCAAGTACTTCTCATGGGTATAATTGCTGCTGACTTCGTCAACCTGTCCCCTATTACCCAAATAGTGTCATTCCCTGCCTTGGTCTTAGGCAACGCTCCAATGAAATCCATAGAAATCAAATCCCACTTCCACTTGGGCACCTCCAAGGATTGGACCTTTCCTTGAGTCCTACGGTGCTCGATCTGTACTTTCTGACATGTCAAACACTTTGCCACAAATTCAGCTACTTCTCTCTTCATATTGGGCCACCAAAAAGTCTTCTTCATGTCCTTATACAACTTATCCCTTCCAAGATGCATTGAATAAGGAGAATTATGGGCTTCTTCCATCAATCTATGCTTTGAATCCCCACGACTCTACGGTACACACCATCTTCCCTTAAAACGAATACTTCCTTCATCACCAATGGTGAAATCTAACACCTGACCTTCATCGATCTTTTTCTTAATCGCCTTTAACTTTTCATCTTCTAGCTAACTTTCCCATATCTCATCATAAATGGATGGTTGAATCACCAAGGCATTAAACATCCTAGTAACTTCTTCATGCTCCATCACTTCCAAATTCAACTTCTGGAATTCCACACATAACTGGTCTGGCACTACCATCACCTTCACTGAATGTTCTGACTTCCTGCTTAAAGCATCCTCCACCACATTAGCCTTTCCTTCATGATATTCAATATACAACGTATAATCACTTAGAAACTCCAACAATCTTCTTTGCCTCCCATTCAAATTCTTTTGGGTGAAAATGTACTTCAAACTCTTATGATCCACGAAAACCCTACAAGTCACCCCATACAAATAATGCCTCCAAATCTTCAAAGAAAACACTAATGCAACTAACTCTAAATTATGGATTAGGTAATTCCTTTCGTGCGGTTTCAATTGCCTTGAAGCATACGCAATCACCCTTCGACTTTGCATTAAAACACATCCCAGTCCAAACCTCGATGCATCACTATACACTTCATATAGATCACTTCCATCCGGCAAAGCCAGCACCGGTGATGTGGTTAACCTTTTTTTCAAGGTCTTGAACGCCTCTTCATACTCTTAAGTCCATGAGAACTTATGCTCCTTTTTCATCAAGCTTGTCATGGGCTTTGCAATCCTTGAAAAATCCCTCACAAACCTTCCGTAATAGCCTGCCAAACCCAAGAAACTTCTCACATCCGACACACTCTTTGGGATTGGCCAATCACTAACAGCTCGAATCTTACTTGGGTCCACTGAGACTCCTTCCTTGGAAATCACATGGCCCAAAAATGCTACTTTTTCCAACCAAAATTCACACTTTGACAACTTTTCATACAACTGGTGCTCTCTCAAACATGACAACTCTTGTCTCAAATGCTCCTTATGTTCCTCTTCATCCTTTGAATAGATCAAAATATCATCAGTAAATACCACTACAAACTTGTCCAAGTATGGCCTGAAAATCCTATGCATCAAATCCATGAACATTGCTGGTGCATTGGTTAAACCAAACGGCATAACTGTGAACTCATAATGACCATAATGGTCCTGAAAGCACTCTTTGCAGTATCTTGCTCCGCAATTCTCAACTGGTGATAACCTGATCTCAAGTTTATCTTTGAAAATACTTCAGCCCCTTTCAGCTGGTCAAAAAAATCATCAATCCTTGGTAATGGATACTTATTCTTCACTGTCACCTTATTCAACTCTCTGTAATCAATACACAACCTCATACTTCCATCCTTTTTCCTTAAAAACAACACTAGAGCTCCCCAAGGTGAGGAACTAGGTTGAATGTAACCCTTTTTCCAACAAATTATCCAACTGAGTCTTCAACTCCTTCATCTCAGCTAGAGCCATCCTATATGGAGCTTTAGAAATAGGTCTAGTACCAGGCGCTAGGTTGATAGTGAACTCAACATCCCTCACTAGTGGCACACCAGGAATCTCATCTGGAAATACATCAGGAAACTCCTCTACAACAGGTATACTTCCATCACCCTTCTTTTCCTCACTTTCAATTTCTTGAACACTACACAAAAACAAAGGACAACCCTTCTTAACCAGCTTTTGTAGTTGCATCAATAATTATCAACCCTGAACTTTTCCCTTCCTTCTTATACACCACTCTGGGCTTACTTGGGCTAGTCAAAATAACCTTTTAAGCTGCACAATCAATCTTTGCTTCATTCTTTCCCATCCAATCCATACCAAAGATTACATCGAGATCCTTCAAATCGAACTCGATCAAATCCGACAGAAATTCAACCCTAGAAACGGAAGTAGGTACACTCTTAAACAACTTGGAACAACTCCTCACTTCCCCAGACGGAATAGACACATCTAGCAAAACTGATTCAGGACTTTCTAACCCAAGACTTCCAACTACTCTCTTAGAAATAAAGGAATGGGATTCCCCCGAATCAAACAAAACTTTCACAGGCAAAGAACTTATAAGGAAAACACCGATTACCAAAATATTAGAGTTTCATCCTCACGGCTGTTTATCACGAACACACGACCCTTTAGGGAACCTCCTGCAATGCTACTGGTTCTAACCTTAGGTGTAGGTCCACTAAAATGAGGTGGTTTATTAGGAAATGACATGTTCATTTTATATGGTGTTCTACCCCCATCCCTTGGTCATATTTAGGAGTATTTTTGGCTCTTTTGAGCCACTTTTATTACTAATGTGTGTTTTCGTAGATTTGGTATTGTTTTATAAGATATTGCAGATTTGGAGCATTTTCCAGGTCTTATGATAAGCCACTACGAGCATTGGAGAAATATGACCATATTTCGTAGCCCAAGACCGGTTAGAGTCATCAAATCTGTGATTAAGGGCTCGGCAAAGAAGATACATAGGTAATGGACCAAGTATTAAAGACCCAAGGTGGAAACCCGGAATTGGGCCAAGAGAAGTAGCCCAAACAGAAGATAATCCTTTGCCCGGGAGCTCGGCCGACCGGGTGGGTGCCTCATCCTAAGGCGCGCCCGGCCTGGCGAGGAAGGAAGAAGATAGCAGCCCTTTGCCCTGTCTCACGCCCGACCGGGCGCGAGCGAAGATCCACTAATTAAAAAGGCGGGTCCGGACGGGCGAAGCTCCGCCCGACCAGGCGCATGTTCTGAAGAGGATTTTGACGATTTCTTACTTTGTTTTTAATTAGGCGTTTTGAGCTTATGTATAAATACATTATGTTAAGCTAGATACGTGGACATCTTTCATTAGTTAATTTCCAGATTTTAGTTTTAAGCTTTTGGTTAATACTATTGTTTTCTCTCTCTACATTTTTAGTTTATGCAATTCATTATTTCCGTTTAATTTGGTAACGATTTCTTCCCCTTTTATTTTCAGTAATTAATTGCTTTGATTAATCATTTCTTGTATATTTGCTTTGCTTAGTTTAGATTTAAATATGTGTGAGTAGTTTTATTTCTAGGGTTGTGGGGATCCATAACTAATATGAAGGGGTAATTTACTATTTTTGATTGTCAATGCTTTGGTTGATTTCCTATTGATTGATTTAACGCTATGCAATTAGATTTGGCCAGGTTTAATTGTATGAGTTATGCAATATTGATTCGAGATTCAAGAGATGAGAATCGATGTTTATGCTTAGTTTCAATAGGCAAGTTAATTTATAAATGGTTAGGTCAAGATTCGAGAGATGCGATTTAATATCGGTAGATTAATTCTGTGATAGTAATACGTAGCAAAAGCCCTTTATGATCTGATTCATTGATGCATTGATAATTGATTGTTGTGTTTTACCATGGAATATTATTTATTGGTGAACCTATACCCTAGGCTTTGATTTATTGATTTCCTCTCTTATTCAATTTGTTTTAGTTTAATTATTCTCCTTAGTGTAATTCCTATAAAAATAATTTGGCTACATGATAATCTAGATTATAATAATTATTTAGGAATCGAAATACTTGTTTCCCTATGGATTTGACCCTACTTCCCTATCTATTTTAGTTAGTGGGTTTAGGAATTACTTTTGATTAGGTGATACGACTTTATCCTGTCAAAATTTAGCACCGTTTCCGGGGAAATGATTTTATGTTTATTCCTGTAGTCTAGATTATTTTCTTTCGTGTCAGAGAACGCAAGTTCGTTGGGACAGTTTCTCATATTTGTTTGTTTAGTTTTGTGTTTATGCCCAGGAGTTCTAAATCATGTTACATTCCATTCGATCCTGAAATTGGACGTTCTTATCATAGACATAAGAACCTTTTTATACAAGTATGAGCTACTTCCTAGGGTAATACACCTTTGGAACCCCCATCTGATTCTAGTGACACGGAAGTTTCTTTAGAACCAGCATCATAGATGACGGCTCAACTACCTCGCAAGCTCAGCGATTATTCGCAGACGTCCTTGACGGATTTTCCACATCTTGCTCCTACACCTAATCTCGAGGGAGTACAATTCGAGATTAAACCCTAGTTTATTACTATGATTGAAAGGAAGCAATTTAGGGGAGCTAAGGGTGAAGATCCAAATCTTCATATTTTGGATTTTTCCCAATATTGCAACACTATTAGGCAAGCTGGGGTCACATAGGACCAAATCAGGGAGATTCTTTTTCCCTTTTCTTTATGTGGTAAAGCTAAATTATGGTACAATGGATTGAATAGAACTGCACTTAGTATTACTAACTGGAGTACTCTTGCTATGAATTTCTATAATAAATATTACGCTGTAGAGAGAACAACTTTGTTAAGGAGTTCAATCAAAAATTTTGCCCGAGAAGCTGATGAAAGTTTATATGAAGCTTGGGAAAGATTTAAGGATTTGCAGATAGAATGCCCTCACCATAGTTAGCACAATGGCAGATAATCCAAGCCTTCTACAACGGGCTTGGATATAATTCAAGAATGATTTTGGACTCTGCAGTTAACGGAAGATTTATGAATTTGGATGAGAATATAGCGAGCAATGTTGTCGAAGAGATGGCTATTTATAATTCCCAATATGGGAATCCTAGAGGATTTGCAAATAAGGGAAAACACCAAGTCGATTTTATATCCTTTTTGCAAGCACAATTGACTTCTATTAGCCAGAAACTAGACAATATTAATAATTCTAATCCATCTTCCATTGCTAATGTTTCTGCTATTGGTACTAACACTAAAATAATTTGTGAAAATTGTGGTCTTGCAGGTCATTGGGAGTAGGAATGGAGGAGTTCACTTGAGAAGATTAATGCTTTTCAGACCTATAAGCAAATTAGTCCATACTCTAACACCCACAATGCAGGGTTGAAAAATAACCAAAATATGTCGTACAATAGTACGAATGTGCTTAACCCCCCACCACAGGTACAACAACCACAGTAGAGGTACTACTAACCTCCACATCAAAGACCAAAACAGGTTGTTACTCCTCCATCTGATTCTGGCATATCATAAATCAAAACTATGTTAGCCAATATGCAGAAGCACATGCAGAGTAGGGATGCGCAAATTGATTCAATGCTAGCTCATAATAAAATTATAGATAATCAAATTACGCAGATATCCTCTACTCTACAAACTCTCCAGTAGGGAGCCCCGCCAGCACAGCCAGTACAACCTACAGATCACGTGAATGCAATTACCCTAAGAAGTGGTTCAAAGTACGATGGGCCTTCTATGCGCAAAGATGATGAACCTATCATTACAAATATTGCTAATCCTAATTCTGTTATACCAAGTATTGTTGTTACTAGCTCTACAGGGCCGCAAAGTAAAACTAACTATTCTGATAATAAATTGCAGGGTAAAAATCAAGATAACATCAGAGATGTGCAGAATCCTGCTATCAAACTTCCATTCCTAAATAGACATCTTAAGAGTAAGTTAGATAAGCAGTTTGGTAAGTTTTTGGAGGTTGTCAAAAATTTGCAGGTAACAATTCCTTTCACAGAATTAATTACTCAAGTTCCAGCATATTCTTAATTTATGAAAGAAATTTAGACTAGAAAAAAAATATATCAGTGAGGTAGAGACGGTTGCTTTTACTGCAGAATGCAGTGCTATATTACAGAATAAATCTCCACCTAAATTAAAAGATCTGGGTAGTTTTTCTATTCCTTATCATATTGGTGATCTGATGATTGATAAAGCTTTATGTGATTTGGGTGCTAGTGTAAGTGTTATGCCATTATCTGTGAGCTCAAAATTAAATATGGGTAAATTAAAAGCTACCAATATTACTCTATAATTGGTCGATCGTTCAGTTAAATACCCTTTAGGTGTTTTAGTATATGTTCCTGTTAGAGTAGGTAAATTTTATATACCTGTTGATTTTGTTGTTCTTGATATGGAGGAAGATTTGCAAATTTCGATTATTTTGGGTAGACCATTCCTTCATACTGCAGGGGCAATAATAGATGTGAAAAGTGGTAAACTTACATTATGTGTAGGGGATGATAATATTACTTTTAATCTAAATAATGTCCCTAAAAGTCCCATGTTAGAGGAAAAGTGCTTTAGTATTGGTGTGGTCGATGTAAATAATTTTTCTAATAAGCCCCAAGCTCTCGTTAGAGATCCCTTAGAGGCGATATTTTGTGTTGCATCTTACACATGAAAAACTACTACATGGAAAGATGAAGTGGATGCTGTAGAAAGAGCTCTAAATTGTGTAGGGCTTGGTTTTGAAGATGAACAAGTGGAGAAAAATGAGCAAGTTGCGAAAATCGAGCCCGTAGTGAAAGTCCCACCCGATCGAGTGGCATTTGCTCAATCAAGCAAAAATACGAAGAAATTCAAGGCCAAAGAGAAATATCGAGCAGCGAATAGCAAGAAACCGCCAGTTCGGACCTTGAAGGCGGGCCAGGTCGGGCGCGAGAGCGCGGCAGCAAAACTGGCCAACTTCAAAGCGCCATAACTTTTGCGTTCCTTAACGAAATTTTGCGTGTGACCTATTGTTGGAAATCTCTTCAAGTATAATTTCCAATGCAATTGGAATCACTTCATTATCATTTATATAAAAAAATTATGATCAAAATAGTGAACCTGACTCGTTTTTGCCTCTTTTCCTACTAACATTTTGTTTCTTTCTTGCTCAAAATTGTACCAAAGTGATGAACTGTGATGCTTGGGATGGTGGTGGCTACGAGTTTGATGATGAAAGGTAGTCGCTTGGATTACTACCTTCCCTTTAAATCAATGAGGAGATCGTCTAATTTAGCTTGGGGGGGATTTCTTGTATATATAGGTACTCTTTCTTTCCCTTTTCTTTTTATTGTCTTTGGTGTGCTTAGTTTATTTTTTATTTTTTATTTTTTCACTTTCATAGTATAGTTTTTATTGCTTTCTTAGGTTAGTTTTTATTGCTTTCGAAATAAAAAATCAAAAAATACGTTCCAATGAATTATGAATCATGCTTCCCTATGCCCCTTGATGAAAAATTTTCGAAATTGTTTTTATTCTTATTTATTGATGATGAGTATTGTGGATAGGTCAGTCATGATTTGATGTTTGATTACTTGGATGCCCTAACATGCGTCAATTTTGCCTAACTACTTGTGAATTTAGCGCTTGAATAGTTGATTTGGTGAGAAATGTGTGTTAGTTCCTGGTATATCAATGAATTTGAGTATTGGTTTTTAACTATGAGTAATGTTTATATGACTCACTATTATGCACAATGAGGAGGACGAAGGCATTTTTTCCTTTAGGTGGCCTTCAAACGATATTAGATACATTTGTTCCCTTCTTGTTACCCATGTTGTTGCTTGTGCCCTTTTATTGTTTATTTAGCCACATTACAAGCCTATTTAAGCCCCATTGGTTACTAGTCCCAAGCTTGGCTTGGGGGAGCTAATAGTGAGTGAGGTGAAAGAGTTGTAGTGTGCACATAATTTGCACAATGTGGGTGAATAAGAGGAGTAGTTTGTTCTTTCGATATTGTAATTGGAAAATTTGAGAAATTGTTGTTCAAAGTTGAAAAAAATTCCAATGTGAGATAAAAAGGAAAAAAGAGAGCAAAAGAGGATAAATTGTTTTAATGTTCAAATGTTTTAAGTGAAGGTTGCTTAAAAAAAAGAAAAAAAGGAGTTCATAGTTTGTTTGTTCACTCAAGTTCTTATTTATTATATTTTTATGAGCGAGATTGTAAGTGTTGGGAAATTTTGATGTAATTGGATAAGTGGTGAATTTTTGTGAAGTTGAGGTGAGTTGTGTTGGAGATGATTTATCATTATTTATTTTTGACCTTGGCATTACTAGGAATTTAACTCCCTTAAGCATGGTTTTTCTCTCACATTTTCCCAAATATTTCCTACCCTTTACCCTAGCCTTACATTACAAGCTTTGAAGACCTTCCGACCTTTGTGCATATAGTTGTATGGATGTGAAATTAGTTGTTTATCAATGAAAAGAATGATTTGACATATTCCGAGTCGACTATTAGGTTGAGTGAATGTCTTTCAAACACACAAGTGTTGTGAGTTGGGAGGGCATTGTTCACATATAAGGGGTTGGGATGGAGAGCGATCGAGTGTGTGAGCACTAGTCTTGAATTCTATATGCTCATGTGGTTTTCTCTATTTGACAATTATTAGGAAGGATGAGTAGTTGGATGAATTTGATTGGTTGATTTTGATGCATACTTGTTGGATTTGCCTTGAATTGGTTATGCTTGGTTTAATTGATTTTTGGGTGAAGTATGTTTTATTTGTTCATTGATGAGCTCTTTGCTTCGGGACAAGCAAAGGTTTGGCTTGGGGGTGTTTTATATGTTCATTTTATATAGTATTTTACCCCCGTCCCTTGGTCATATTTAGGAGTATTTTTGGTTCTTTGGAGCCACTTTTATTACTAATATGTGTTTTCTAGTATTTTTGTAGATTTGGTATTATTTTATAGGATATTGGCCCATATTGCAGATTTGGAGCATTTTCCCGGACTTATGATAAGCCACTATGAGCATTGGAGAAATATGACCATATTTCGTAGCCCAAGACCGGTTAGAGTCATCAGATCTGTGATTAAAGGCTCGGCAAAGAAGATACAGAGGCAATGGACCAAGTATTAAAGACCCAAGGTGGAAACTCGGAATTGGGCCAAGAGAAGTAGCCCAAACAGAAGATAATCCCTTGCCCGGGAGCTCGCCCGCCAGGTGGGTGCCTCGCCCTAAGGCACGCCCAGCCTGGCGAGGAAGGAAGAAGATAGCAGCCCTTCGCCCTGTCTCGCGCCCAACCAGGGGCGAGCAAAGATCCACTAATAAAAAAGGCGGGCCCGGCCAGGCAAAGCTCTGCCCGACCGGGCGCGTGTTCTGAAGAGGATTTCAACAATTTCTTACTTTGTTTTTAATTAGGATTTGTGAGCTTATGTATAAATACGTTATGTTAAGCTAGATACGCGGACGTCTTTCATTAGTTAATTTCCAGATTTTAGTTTTAAGCTTTTGGTTAATACTATTGTTTTCTCTTTCTATATTTTTAGTTTATGCAATTTATTATTTTTGTTTAATTTGGTAACGATTTCTCCCCCTTTTATTTTCAGTAATTAATTGCTTTGATTAATTATGTCTTGTTTATTTGCTTTGCTTAGTTTAGATTTAAATATGTGTGAGTAGTTTTATTTCTAGGGTTGTGGGGATCCATAAATAATATGAAGGGGTAATTTACTATTGTTGATTGTCAATTCTTTGGTTGATTTCCTATTGATTGATTTAACGCTATGCAATTAGATTTGGCCAAGTTTAATTGTATGTTGTATGAGTTATGCAATATTGATTCGAGATTCGAGAGATGAGAATTGATGTTTAGGCTTAGTTTCAATAGGCAAGTTAATTTATAAATGGTTAAGTCAAGATTTGAGAGATGCGATTTAATAACGGTAGATTAATTCTGTGATTGTAATATGTAGTGAAAGCCCTTTATGATCTGATTAATTGATGCATTGATAATTGATTGTTGTGTTTTACCCTGGAATATTATTTATTGGTGAACCTATACCCTAGGCTTTGATTTATTTATTTCCTCTCTTATTCAATTTGTTTTAGTTTAATTATTCTCCTTAGTTCAATTCCTATAAAAATAATTTGGCTACTTGATAATCTAGATTATATTAATTACTTAGGAATAGAAAGACTTGTTTCCCTGTGGATTCGACCTTACTACCCTATTTATTTTAGTTAGTGGTTTTTGGAATTACTTTTGATTAGGTGATACGACTTTATTCTTTCAGGAACACTAGGCTCTTTCACCTTTCCTGACTTAACGTCAACCTCTTTCTTGTAACACTCATATTCACGGTGTCCCAACTTCTGGAAGTAACGACAAGTTACCGGTTTCCCCTCACAGCCCTTCCCTGGGTAATCTTTTTCACACTACTTGCCGAAATACTTTCTCTGAGGCTTATCACTCCTTTGGTTCCCATTCCCCCTAGCATTGGACAACTGGCCTCCATTCCCTTTCCCAAAGTTCCCCTTTTTGTCCTTCCTATCTCCAGAATTCCCTTGGTAGTTACCATTGAGCTTAAGCCTCTTTTCACCCCCGTGAAAAGTGTCCGAGTTCTTCCTTTTCTCTTCAACATGCTCCATTTCCCTTCCCTTGATTCCGTACAGGTGGGCTGCACAGCAGAGACTTCATCTAAGATCTCAAAGGTAACTACCCCTAGCTTCCCTTGGAGGGTCAAGTTTAGGCCTTGCTCAAATCTCTGAGCTTTGATGGTTTCGGTAGGGACTACTTCCGGGGCAAACCTCATCAACTAAATGAACTTGTTGTAGTATTCATTGATAGACATGTTCCCCATTCTCAGGTTGGAAAACTCCATGCATTTCTGCTTTCTCAGGTAGGAAGGGTAAAACTTTTCCCTTAAGGCTTCCTTAAACTCCTCCCACCTAAAGTTTGGTCTCTTCAACAGCTCATCCTTTCTTTGGGCCCACCATAAGTCAGCTTCCTCCCTCAAATAGTAAACACCATTGTTTATCCTCAGCTCACTTTCGCATTTAATAGCATCAAACAACTTGTCAAATTCCCTAATCCAGTTTTCAAGGCTTGCTGGGTCTTCCTTTCCCAGGTAAACAGTTGGTTTGGCTGCAGCAACTCTCTTAAAAACTTCACTATAAGAGTCAAGGTTAGAATTTCGGTTTCCCTTGTTCACCAATTTCGTGATGTTTTCAGTGATATGGGTTAACTTTCTAAGGACCTTCCCTACTTTGGAACCAGTACACTTACTTCCCATTTAATTTTTCATCCTTGAAGACATACTTCCTGGATATAATTATCATACTTTTAAAATTAAAACAAGGTCTACTCACATAAGCATTTAATTCACTTAGTAACATAGAGAAAATTTCAATAAAAATAACTTCATCTCATTAATAATTAAAGAAAAGTACAACTTTGCCAAATAAGGCAATTACTGAAAGCAATAAACATATTCATAGTTCAATCATTCAAGAAACACTTTCTGCATAGTCATCTTCATCTGGATCATAGTCAGGATCATCTCGCTAGGACTTATCCCTATCACTTGGGTCAGTCATGAAAGTTAGGTTATAGCCACTATAGCTTGGAGTACGACCTAATGAACTTGACCCAGATTCACTTAAATTATTTTCCGAGCCTGGAGTGTAACTTGGGCTTTTAATTGGGCTCACATCACCACGAGGTTGGTTTGAAGAAGCATTGGGCTTTTGAACTATTGGACTTGGTGATTTTTTTATTGACAGCTTAGGTATGAGTTTTAGGCCTTTTTACAACATGAAAGTGAACTTTTGAACTTGGAAGTTTAAGAGGTTCATAGCATGGAGTACTAGTAGGAGAAGGGTAATTCTTGCTCCTACCAAGAGGTGGTATGGACTCATCACTGGATGACACAATTCATGAGGGTCTTTGCGATATGAAAAAGGGAGTTGGGCATTTAAGTAGTAAATTTGTTCATCTTCTCTTAATGAAGTATTCACTGGGAATTTAGGAAATTTCACAATTCTCCTCCTAGGTTCATACCTATGCTCCACATAGTGCAAGTCTCTCTTAAGGCTAGACATGCTTGCTAACCAATTCCCCTCATGATGGTGTTTTTCATTCCAACACCCATTCTTCTTGATCACGTCCCCATAATTGTCAAAGAGAGGTTGATATTTAGGAACTCTAGGTAAATGGGCTAGGGCCAAAAGAACCGTCGAGCCCGCGTCTCCTAGGAAAATTACCTACAGCGTCGAGGCGAGTCTTTCCTAAACAAAGAGGCGTGCCCATTATAGATCTCCGTAGAGAACTCGAGAATCCTTTTCTCAATCATTTATCCACAAATAGGAAAATATTTTTATATATAAAAATAATGCTTTTGACTTTCACACACAAATGCGAAACTCTATCTATTTTATATTCCCTCTTAAGTGTACCCACAATTTTTCTTATTCCCAATTTTAATATTTTAGGACCTTGAAAACTGATACCACTTTGTAACACCCCCAAATCTCCCCTACAGAATACTAGAATAATACGTATAATTATACCGTAGAGATAAACGTAGGCGTATTACCGCCGCGTGATTACGCACGGCTACTCAAACTACTAACCAAAACCAATACTTTGCAGCGAAAACTCAAACTCTTTGTTTATTAATAATAACTAATGAGTGTATTTTTTATATATTTTTATTCCCCGTCCCACAGTCATATTTATGCTTATTTGACCTCTGCGGAGCTATTTTTATTACTAATATACGTTTTCTAGTGTTTTTGTAGAGTTGATATTATTTTGTAGGAATTTGCAGATTTATGTTAATTCCTGAGCTTATTGTGCCACTATGAAGATATTGGAGTTTGATTGTATTTTATGACCATATATTAATAGCCCAAAGTCGAGCAAATTAAATAAGGTTCGATAATTAAGGGCACGATTAAGTGAAAGAGGTCTCAAAAATTCCCGCAATAAATACGGGTCAATAATTGAGAACCAAGTCAGGTTAACGAAGCCCAGCTTGCTGCGAAGTTGGTCGTGGGATGCAAGTGTAGAGATTAGGCTGCTGTAGTTTAGTTTGGGCCCGATTATTTCATTAGTTTGGTTTTGTCGGATTTTGATGTAAAAACTCAATCTGATGCTTTTCTTTAGTTAGTTAGTGAGTATAGTTTGCTAAGGATTTACCAATTTAGTTAATAGAAATTGGAGTCTTAGTGGGATTAGTCTTCCTTAATTATAAAAGGGAGGTAGTAGTAGTTTTATGGAAGTTTTATTAGATTAGTTTTAATTTGGTAATTTTCTTTTAGTTTAGATTTTACGTAGTTTAGTTTTGGTTTCGTTTTGTTTTCTTTCCTACGTTTCTTTGTTCACATCAAGATTTATTATTTTGTTTTCTTATTACTTTAATACTATTATTCTCTTCATTTTATTATTGTTTTTATTATGTTTTTTTTTAATTGCTTTGGTTAGTTTAGATTTAATTATGTGTGATTAGTTTTATTTCTAGGGTTCATGGGGATCCATAAATAATATGAAGGGGTAATTTATTATTGTTGATTGTCAATGCTTGATTGATTTCCTATTGATTGATTTAATGCTATGCAATTAGATTTGGCCAGGTTTAATTGTATGAGTTATGCAATATTATTTCGAGATTCGAGAGATGAGAAATTGTGTTTAGGCTTAGTTTCAATAGGCAAGTTAATTTATAAATGGTTAAGTCAAGATTCGAGAGATGCGATTTAATATCGGTAGATTAATTCTGTGATTGTAATACGTAGCGGAAGCCCTTTATGATCTGATTAATTGATGCATTGATGATTGATTATTGTGTTTTACCCTGGAATATTATTTATTGGTGAACCTATACCCTAGGCTTTGATTTATTGATTTCTGGGTTTAATTTGCTTTAGTTTATATATTTTCCTTAGTTTAATTCTCACAAAAATAATTTGCTACTTAATAGTTTAGATTATATTTATTATTTAGGAATAGAAAGACTTGTTTCCCTGTGGATTCGACCCTACTTCCCTATCTAATTTAGTTAGAGAACTTAGGTAATTCTTTTGATTAGGTGATACGACTTTAGCCTGTCAAAATTTGGCACCGTTGCCGGGGAAACGGTTTTATTTTTACTTCTAACTATTATTAGAGTCTAGATTATTTTTTATTCCTTATGAGTTGAAAATATCCATGCATACGTCACTACATGAATTATTTTCATCTTTGGCGGAACCTGACTACTTTTGTTGTCAACGTCTTTGTCATAAAAATCCTGAATGCCCTTATAGTGAGTTTTTCGTGCGTGCTCCAGGTGATTTTAGAGTCTTTACATATACATATGATCATATTCATAAATGAATAGTTGCAAATGAGAGATGTTAGAAGGCTCTTGATGAAAAAGTTTATGGGTTTTATAATACGAATGCTATTGAGGATGAAGAACCCATTATAGAGTTGGTGGTTGAAAAATCATTGGTTGACGAATCGGTGATTGAAAAATCATTAGTTGTAGAAACGGTAGTTGAAGACTCCTTTGTTGATGAGCTTTTTCATGAGGGTAAAATAGTTAAGTCATTATGGGGTGATGATAAAGAAAAAGACTCCCTCCATGTTCATTCGATTAAGTCTAAATTTTTAGCGGAGGAAGTAGAAGGTTGTGGTATATTTTCATCTCTTTCTTTTGATTTTTCCTTTTACCTTGAGTTCTCTTTATGTGCTCCTAAGTTTTTCTATGTAAAGATAAGTGTGCTTGCAATTAAGCCCTATCTAGTGCTTAATGAAATGTTTGCAGGAGCGTTTGATAAGCTACTCAAGGCGTTGAATTCTTCCGATAGAAAAAGATTATGGTCGTGCGGGACCTTCATAAACTAGCCCTTTGCGGGAGGCAATCGTATTTTATTGCTTTGTAGTTTAGTTTTTTTTCTTTTTTTTTGGTGTGTTTTTTTTATTTGTTTTATTTTAGAGAGGTAAGGAGAGCGTATCTTATGCTTGTGGGAGTTTATATTTGTGCAGATTTTGATCTACGAAGGCTGATTTAGAAGGAGAAGAATTTGCTAGACTGCACTCGTATTTGATCGGGCAGATCTTGCCCGATCGGGCGCGCGTACGGATCAGCAAAAACTGCTTAAGTTCGACAGGCTGTAACTTTTGCATTTCTTATCGGATTTTTTTGTGTGTGACCTATCGTTGGAAAGATCTTCAAGTCTACTTTCCAACCCAATTATAATCACTGCATTATCACTTATATATAAAAAGTTATGATCAAAAGAGTGCACCTGACTTAATTTTGATCTTTTTCCCACTAATACTTTGTTTCATTCTTGCCCAAATTTGTTCCAAAGAGATGCATTGCAATCCTCGAGGGTTTAGTGACATTATTGTGGTGATGATGATGAGGACTAGTCACCTTGACTACTAGCTTCCCTTTAAGACAATGAGGACATTGTCTGATTTAGCTTGGGGGAAGGTTCTCGTATATGCATGGTATATCTTTCACCCTCTCTCTTTTTTTTTCTTTTAGTGTTTTTAGACTAGTTTTTTTTTTTTTTTTTTTTTTTTTTTTTTTTTTTTTTTTTTTTTTTTTTTTTAGGTTAGATTCAATGCTTTCAAAGAAATAAAATAAAATTCAAAAATACGTTATAATGAATTATGAATCAATGCTTCCCTATACCCCTTGATGAAAAATTTTCAAAATTGTTTTGATTCTTGGTTATTGATGATGAACATTGTGGATTAGTTGGTCATGATTTGATGTTTGATTGCCTTGAAATTTTAACGTGCGTCAATTTTGCCCAACTACTTGTGAATATAGTGCTTGACTAGTTAATTTGGTAAGGAATGTGGTTAGTTCCTGATATGTCAATGAAGTTGAATATTGGTCTTTAACATGAGTAATGTTTGTATGATTCACTATTGTTTCGGGGTTTTCTGATGTCCTGCGGGAGAGTTACAATTCCGAGACTGGAACCGGACGCCTGTACCTGCAAAATAACGGAGACTCCTGTGAGCTCCGCCTCCAACGGTCAAGTTAGTACCTGATTAAGGAGTAATTAATGCGGAAATTAAAGTAATAAGGTCTCTCTAGGTGAGAGTGTTTAATGTAGGTAATCTGCTTTGTTAGCGAGATCAGCCGGTTATTAGTGTGTTCCGTAATGTTTTTCGCGTGTCCCCTTAATGAGGATTAAGGGAGGTATTTATAACCTTGGGAAACGTGTCCATCCTAGGTTTAGGTAAACCTAGGGCTGATTGGGCTTCCCTCGGAAGTTGGGCCTGGGTGGCCGGGTTCTCCATTAGGCATGGAGTATGCCACATGTCGTGACATAACAGGTCCAAGGTGGACGAATAAGCGCGTGCCACGTGGCAAGTCCTGACAGTTCCAACTAGGAGACACTTGGCAGGACCTGATTGGTCCACTTGGCGCATTCCGATTGGTGGGAGCAACATCCCCTAATCATTTGCCCCTCACAGGTGGCACGTGACTGGTCACGTGTTACCTGTGACAGGTGTCGCACAGTAACGGGCGACGACCTGCTACAGGTGTTAGTCGGCGAAAGGACGAGAGATTTTCCCGCCCAAATTTTGAATTCTGGAAGTGACCCTTCGCCTTCTCACTTCGCCTATATAAGGGAGAGTTGCCTTGAGTCATTTTCACACTTTGAGAACTATTTGAGAACATTCGGACCCCTGAACTTGCTCTGACATTTTGGACTTTTTCTGCCTACCGCCTGTTCTGACAAGCCGACTACACAGGATTTTCAGAACTTCATCAACCGTCACTCGTTCAGGTAACTCAGTTCTCTTACTCTTAATTTTCTTTTTATTTTCTGAAATGGCACCACGGAAGCACACGACACGACCTAGGTTAGTGATCATCCGGTCACCGGGGACGGCTGAATCTAGGACTAGGAGTGCCGCCTGCCCTTTTCCGGACCCATCTTTGCCCTTTATACAAAGTCCGACTGTATTTGTGTCTATGCAGAGCAGGATGGCCAGAACGAAAAAGACAGCTAGGATCTCAAATTCAGACGGCTCCTCCCAAAGGGTGCCGATTAGTGAAACATCTGACCAGGCGCCAGATGTTGAAGTGAGACAAGGCGGCCTGGATGCCGGCAATTCTGTGGGGGGAGTCATAGTGACCCCTTCCAATTTAACAGTTAACAAATCTGCTCCTTTTCAAAGAGAGGAGGCGGGCCCCTCCGGGAGAGGGGAGGAGTCGTCCTCTTCAGACTCGTCCGAGGACGATTCCTCGTCAAGCTCTTCTGGCCATGCTTCTTTGGGTACAGAAGAGAAAAACAGCCGCCTGCAAGAGGCGAGACTTTCTCACACAGTTGAGAAGGGGGACAATTGGGCGGAACCATCCGCCTCTTACCGAGAGCTAAATACCCCCTACTACTGCACGGTACCTCGGGGCCGAATCACAGCCATGCAAGAGAAAGTGGAGAGCTTTATTGCCAACCACACCATGGGCCCCGATTTTCTAGTGTTTGTGCCGGATCCAGAAGACACAGTCGTCTGGCCGGCTGGTTCTAGTTACGAAAGCTCCTGCTTTGGCTGCTACGAGGCGGCCATCAAGGCAGGGCTTCGCTTCCCATTACATCCGGCTGTTCAGCGGATTTTGGATGGGTATGAGTTGGGGTTATGGCAGTTAGCCCCAAACTCCTGGGTCAACGTACTCGGCTATGTGGCCGGGTGCGAACTGCACGGGGTGGAGCCGAGCTTCGAGGCTTTCGCCCACATGAACTATCTCAGCCGGACCCCTAAGTCAGGCGGTACCGGCTGGTATCAATTGACAAGCCACAGGGGCTACCTCATGACGAGAGGTAAAGCAAACAAGTGGAAGGACTGGCGGAGCACCTTCCTCATCATTGAGAGTTCTGACATTGAGCAGAACAAGCGCTTCAATAGGTGGAACAGGAATCCGCCCCTTCTTACAGGCGGCCGTAGCATGCCGCCTGTTCCCCCCAAGGCTAAGAAAGAGATCCTTGACAAAGGACTCTTTAAAGTAGAGTCGAGGGTCGACTCTACTTCAGGGGTACGAGAGCAAGTACCCCTGCACTGCGTCCCGAGCTTCAAGTGGCTCTATGACGAGTACTTTTTGGCCGCCTGTGGCCTCAGCAGTCGGTGCTCAAGAGGTAGTCGGCCTGTCGAATACTCTGTTGTTTCATACATTTGTTGTTTATCTTTTATTAACTTTGCCGTTTGTTTTTGCAGCTGACGCCATGAGCAAAATCACCGCCTCCAAGACTGCGGCGGCCATGTTGCGGGCCTCTATTATGCAACAAGCTTCAACCGACTCCCCCAAGAAGGGGGCACCCTTGGTGAGCTCCGAACCTTTCACCCTCTTTTTGGAGTGTTTATGCATATATTGACTTTTTTCTTCTGTTTTAGACGGGTGCTCCAAGAGCTTCATCTTCCCAACAGCCGGACCCCAAGGCCCGGAAGACGACTGTTGGGAGCTCTCCTGGTTCTGCCAGGAAACAGGTGGCGGCTGAGAAACAGCCGGCCACTTCTTCTAAAGCTCCAACTGGGCCGCCTAGAGGTATGAAGTTGTCCTTGTAAATTTTAGACTTGCTCCTTTTTTACTAAGTCTAATCCGTTTGTTTATGCTTGATGCAGCCGGCCCCCAGGGGCCTGACTTGGTAGAAATGGCCAAGTGTATGATCAGGGCAGTTCCTCCGGCTGAAAGGGAGGCGGTCAGGGGTGTCGGCACCCTTGACCTTGACGGGATTGCAGGGGTCCTTGCTGAGGTATACTTAGCATATTTTTGAGTATTTGAATTTTCTGGACGCCTGTTTTCTTTTTTGTTTGGAAACTGACGCCTTTTTTTTTTTTTTTTTTTTTTTTTACATAGGCCCTGCTCCGAGTTAACGGCCTTCGCAAGCCGCTTGATCGGAAAAACAAAGAGGTAAAGGCTGCAAAAGCTATGGCCGCCTCTGACTGTGATAAGGCAATGTTTCAAATTGCCCAAAATGAAGTACTGACCATTGATATTCTTTATTATCAGGCGCAGGCTACCGCCGCTGTTCGGGCTCAGTTAGAGGCGGCCCAGAAGAAGAATGACGAGCTGGAGGCGACCATCACAAATCTCCAGGCCGAGCTGAAACCTCTTCGCCTGAAAATGTACTCTTACGAAGCCATGGAGAAATCCTTGGCGAGCGTAAAGGAACGCCTGGTGACCCAGGAGAAGAGTCTTACCCAAGAGCTCTCGGAAAAGGCCGAGCAAGAGAAGAAAGAGTTGGTCCGGGAGATGATGGAAGACTCCGCTCAAATCCAGCGCATGACCTGGGGCCGCCTCTTCCCCAGTGCCGACTTTGCCTCTTGGGAAAGAACGTACCGCCAGTGCTCGGATGCATATAATCAACAGATCCTGGCGGCTGCTGAAGAAGAGGCGTTGGGGGAGGAGTCGGAGGAGGAGGAGCCGGTAGTGGCGCTTGTGCCGCTTGGGGGTAAGGCATCAAAAAAGGATGCAGATGAAGCCGAGTCCAGCAAGAAGAGTGCTGACCAGGCGGCAGCTGCTAATACTGAACTGCCCCCTTCTTAAGCTTTATGTATTCTTTCCACGGCCTGCGTGCCGTTTGCTTTGTATTTACCCGGACAGGGGGCCGGGGCTTTGAATATTTTGCTGGTCTTCAATGACCAACTTATTTTTAATGAATTTTTGTTTTGCTTCAAATTTGTCTAAGTATACCATATCTAATATCCAATTGTTTACTAGACCGACTGTTTTACATGGCCGAACGTTGCAGACAGGTACAAATAGTTAGTACGCCGCCTATGCCCCTGGACGACTGGTCGTCTGTTTCCAGGATAGACGATCAGTCAGCCATTTATCCAATCGGTATTCGAACTATTTTGTCTGGATCCTTTTTAGGCAGGCGGGCCTGTCTTTTTGTAATTTTAACCAAGTAGGAAAGTGGTCTGACCAAGTAAATAAAGTATTACCTAGTCGTCAAGGAATTGAGTAGTAGAGAAAACAAGCGGCGGGCACCGGTTGTTTCCCTTTATTGCCAATGTTGTTGGCTTTTAACTCATAATTTTTTAACCTAGTAAGAGTAGTGATTGAGGGCCTCTGCTTGTTAAAACAGGCGGACGACTCATACCTTTTAGGCTCCATACTAAGTTTGAGTGACTATTAAGTTAACATAGGAGTTACTTAGTCTTCGTCACAATCTAGATCGAGTAGTAGAGGTACCAGGCGGCGGAGGACGGCTGATCCCCTTGATTTGCCAATGTTTGTTGGCTATTAACTCAATAGGTTACCTAGTAGGAATAGGGGTTTGAGTGCCCCTGTTTGTTAAAAACAGGCGGACGACTCAAACCTTTCAGGTTCCATACCAAATTTGAGGGAGTGACTTATGAGATAACGTTGGAGTTACTCAGTCGCCGTCACTTTTGTTTGAGAAGTAGAGGTACCAGGCGGAGAAGGCCGGCTAGGCCCCTTGATTCGCCAATGTTTGTTGGCTATTAACTCAATAGGTACCCCCTGTATTTATCCCAAGTAATACAGGCGGTCATCTGACTCAGATGTCAACTGCTACCACTGGTTTGGTTAGTGATAGAGTTATCCTTGTCTCAAAACGGCTACGTGGTTGCCCTTGGGGACAGTCGTATAGGTGCCGTGTAATTAGTTTATAGAACAATGTTCCACCCAAAAGGGAGCTGCTCTCTGCGACGAATTTCATCCGAATGGATGCCGTCGGACGCCTGCTATGATGTTGGGACAGGTCGTATTAGTTTTGTAGATTTGATCAGTTGGCTTGGCGCCTAGTCTGATCATTCGGCCTGTGGCCTTGGTAAGTTCTTGGTGAACGTAGGTGCTAAGTAAAAGGAGGGTAGCCGCCTGTTAGGCGCAGGGTCGGCCAGGCCCTAATCTTTTTAGCCAAGTATTGTGAGTAAAATACTCAATGGAGAGTAGCCGACTGTAAAGGTACAGACGACATGCCCCTCTGAAGATAGAGTGAAAAACTCAATGGAGAGTAGCCGACTGTTTGTTAGTAAGCGTGCCCCTCTTAGTACAAATTGAATAGCAAGTGCACTTTTATTAAGTAGCTCTTGACTATTTACATCATTCAAAAGAAATATTTCTTAAGATTATCTATATTCCAAGTTCGAGGAAACGGTTGTCCGTCTGGTGTCTCCAGACGGTAGGTACCGTTCCTGACTTCCTCATAGATTCGGTAGGGTCCTTCCCAGTTGGGAGTTAGTTTGCCAGACTCATTAGCCCTACCAACTGCTTCCATTTTTCTAAGTACAAAGTCCCCTACTTTGAGTGGACGCCTGTGTACTTTTTTGTTGTATGATCTAGTCATTCTCAGGCGATAGATCTCATGGCGCAAGACAGCATTGCCCCTCTTTTCAGGAAGTGAGTCTAATGCCAGGCGCATGGCTTCCCAGTTTGCCTCTTCGTCATATAGCATCACTCGAAGAGTCGGCTCGTAGTGTTCTATTGGAAGAACAGCTTCCGCACCGTAAGTTAGGAGGAATGGAGTTTCTCCAGTCGCCCCTTTTTCAGTCGTCCTAATGGCCCAGAGAACATGTGGTAGTTCATCCGCCCATAGGCCGCCTGCTCGTTCAATCTTTTTCTTGAGACCGTCTGAGATGATTTTATTAAAGGCTTCTACCTGGCCGTTTGCTTGTGGACGGCCGACAGATGCAAAGTAGTTTGCAATTCCTTGATCACCCAACCAGCTTTTGAGAACAGGTGTCTCAAATTGGGGACCATTATCAAAAACCATAGACATGGGAACCCCGAACCGAGTGATGACGTTTTTCCAAATGAATGAAATTACATCTTTCGTCTTGATTCCCTTTACAGCCTCCGCCTCTACCCATTTAGTGAAGTAGTCGACGGCAACAAGTATGTACCTTCTTCCGCCTGTAGCAGGCGTATATGGACCCAGAATGTCCATGCCCCACTTAGCAAACGGTAGTGGGCTGTGAATGGTAGTAAGGTCAGTAGCCGGACGGTGAATTAGTTTGCCAAACCTTTGGCACTTGTCACATTTTTTCACCATCTCCATTGCATCTGCTTCCAAAGTAGGCCAAAAGTAGCCCTGCCGCCTTGCCCTTTGAGCAAGCATCCTACCACCTATATGAGAAGCACAGTAACCAGAGTGAAGATCATCTAGTATCTCTCGTCCCTTTTCTGGAGTAACACACTTTAAGAAGGGTTGAAGGTACCCCCTCTTGTGAAGTTCTCCCTTTATCATTTCAAAACAGGTGGCTCGTTTTTTCAGTGTTGCCGCCTGTTGAGGATCATCCGGCAGTGTACCGTTTGTCAGATATGCCCTGATTGAATCCATCCAGGTTGAGCTTCTATCTAGGATTCCAATAGGGTTTTCCTCGATGCTTCTCTTCTCCATTACTTCCCAAAAAACAGTTCGAGGAGTATCAGAGGAGGCGGATGATGCTAATTTTGACAGTGCATCCGCCTGGTTGTTTTCTAATCTCGGCACTTGGATCAGATGGAAATCCTCAAGGGAGCCGACTGCTTGTCGGACCACCTGTAAATACTTGATCATGGTCGGATGGGTTGCTTCGTATTCGCCATTGTACTGACTCACTATCAATTGTGAATCGGAACAGGCGTCTATTTTTCTTGCCCCTGCCGCCTTGCACATGCGGATCCCGGCTAGTAAAGCTTCATATTCTGCCTCATTGTTTGAAGCCTGAAAACTGAAGCGTAGAGCATACTCGAACCTGTCGCCCTCTGGCGACTGACGTATGACGCCTGCTCCACAACCATTTGAAGTAGAGCTTCCGTCCACATATACCTTCCATACTTGGTCTGGAACTTGAGAGTCAGGAGGACGAGTCATCTCTACAATAAAGTCAGCAAAGGCTTGCCCCTTCACTGCTTTTCTAGGCTCGAAAGTAACTTCGAGGCTCTGTATTTCTATGGCCCATTTGATCATTCGGCCTGACGACTCCATGATGGTCAGCGGCCGCTTGATAGGTTGGTCTGTATACACGACGACTGTATGTGCCAAAAAGTAGGGCTTTAATTTTTTAACAGCCATGAAGAGTGCAAGACCAAATTTCTCCACTAGGGGATACCTCAACTCGGCATTTTTCAGTACGTGACTGACAAAGTAGACCGGGAGCTGACAGCCGTCCCTTTCAGCAAGGAGAACAGCGCTTAACGCATGATCAGAGACGGCCAGGTACATGTAGAGAACCTCTTTGGGCAAAGGGCTGACCAGCCTCGGCAAGGAATGCAAGTGAACTTTTAATTTCTGGAAGGCGGCCTCAGCATCCGGCCCCCATTCAAACCTTGCCTTTTTCTTAATTGCCTGGAAAAAGTATAGGCATTTTTCGCCTGATCGGCTTAGAAATCTTCCCAAGGCCGCGAGACAACCTGTTAACTTCTGAACCTCTCGGATGGTACGAGGCGACTGCATGTCAATGACCGCCTGCACCTTCTCAGGGTTCGCTTCTATTCCTCTCTGATTGATAAGGAATCCGAGAAATTTCCCAGACTCAACTCCAAATACACATTTCTTGGGATTGAGCATGACATGGTGCCGCCTGAGTGTGGCGAAAGTTTCTCGAAGGTCCGACAGATGATCTTTCTGAAGTTTAGTCTTGACAATCATATCATCAATATATGCCTCGACGTTTCTCCCAATCTGATCAAAGAACACAGTGTTTATCATTCGTTGGAAGGTAGCCGGGGCATTCTTAAGACCAAACGGCATGACCGTGTAACAGTATAACCCCTGATCAGTGACGAAGGCCGTCTTCTCCTGATCTTTCTTCCATAAGGGAATTTGATGGAAACCAGAATAGGCGTCCATGAAACTCATCAAGGCATGGCCGGCTGTTGAGCCGACCAGGTTATCAATTTTAGGCAGAGGGTAACTGTCTTTGGGGCACGCCTTGTTTAAGTCTACACACATTTGCCAGGTGCCATTCGGCTTTTTAACAAGCACCACATTTGCAACCCAGTCTGGGAAGTAACATTGCCGAATTAACCCTGCATCAAGTAATTTTTTAACTTCGGCGGCTGCCGCCTGACTTCTTTCTTCGCCATGGTTCCGCTTCTTTTGCCGTACCGGCTTCTTTTTCGGATCCACGGCGAGTTTATGTACCTCCAGATTAGGACTAATGCCTGGAATTTCATGGACTTCAAATGCAAAGATGTCCTTGTATTCTTTCAATAGGTTGTGAAAGTCGTCACCAAGGTTTCTCAGAGCAGTCGTCCCAACTTTGACTGTTCGGTCAGGACGTGAGTCGTCTAAGATCAGGTCCGCATGCTCACCAGCCGGCTGAGGGCGGAACTCATCCGGCCGCTCCTCTGCCAATGATTGCTATTTTCTAGCTTTTCTTGCGGACTCTGTCTGGGACGCCTTTCTCTTTTTGCCGCCTGCTTCTTGAACAGGCGCACTCTCCTTGACATTGTCAAGGTCTGTTTTTTCACGACTTGACCCAGTGGCCATAACAGTGGGCTTGACATCCGAGAGATAGCACTCTCGGGCCATCCTCTGATCTCCCCTTAGGAAGCCGACTGTTCCATTATCCCTCTCAAACTTGAGCAACATAAGAGACGGGATTATAACAGCCTTGGAATTATTCAGGGTTGGTCGACCCAGAATCATGTTGTAGGCCGAGAGTTCCTCTACTACTAGGAACCGGACTACCATGTGTCGTCCTTCCCCTTTTTCGCCCAGGCGAATGGGTAAATCTACTCGTCCCAGTGGGTGGACGACTCCTCCTCCAAACCCTACTAAAGGGTGGGAGGCCGGATGTATGCAGTCAGTCTGATATTTCAGTTTCGACAGACATTTGCTGCTGATGAGATCTGAGGAGCTCCCGGTATCTATGAGGATTCGGCCAACTCTTTGGTTGGCCACTTTACATTCAATAACGAGAGGGTCGTCATGCGGCCCCTTACCCCTCCTAGATCCTCTTCAGTGATGACAATCTCAGGAAATGTATATTTGGACGGCCGTTCTTGGTGAACGGAATTTACATCTAACCGCCTTATATTATCTTTGTTGCCCCTAATAGTGGGGCCGCCTCCTGAGAAGCCGCCTGCAATGGTGTAGACGGCTGCATCATCTGTATCGGAGCTGTCGGCCTGTTGATTCTTTTTGGCCGACAGCTTTTTTGAGGAAGTGTTCCCCGTAGATTTCTTGACATAAGTGTCAAGATCACCTTGCTCATCCAGGCGGTCTAGGTACCGCATAAGACTGATGCAGTCATTGGTGTGATGACCAACGTCATCATGATAAGCACAGATTTTATCTTGGTTCCGGTTGTTTGCAGAACCCTTCATGGGGACCGGCTTCTCAATTGAGATCCGTCCCTTGATTTCTTTTAGGATAAACTGGTTATCCTTGTTAAACGCATACTTTGGGGAGTATGGTTTGAATTCTTTTTTCTTTTTCTGGGCCGGCTGTTTAGAGGAATCAGCCGCCCAGACCTCTTTTCTTTTCTCATCTTTGTTTGACGACTGTTTCTGTCGTCCTTCTCTTTTGTCGAACCTTTTCCCGTCCGACTGTTTTATCGTACAAAGATCAGTCGCCTGTATATAGGCTTCTGCTTCAATCAAGGCCTCTTGAAGAGTCGCCACCCTTTTTCGAACCAAATCAAATTTGAAGGTAGACCCGTCTTTGAGACCTCTAAAAAATTCGGTATAAGCTACCTCATCCGGTAACCCTTGAATCTGTATTCTCATCAGGTTAAACCGCCTGATGTAAGAACGAAGCCCCTCCTTCTCGCCCTGTTGAATTGTTCCCAAATCAAGGGTCGTTTTCTTCGCAGGGATGTTCATGGCGAAGTTGGAGGCAAATAAGTAAGCAAGCGTCCTGAAGCTATTAACACAACCAGTCGGCAGGTTGCCGAACCATCGCTGTGCGATTCCTTTGAGAGTCGCTGGGAAACACTTGCACCAGGTGGGATCATCCAACCCTTGAAGGTACATCAGGTTGGTGAATGCCATCAGATGGTCTTCTGGGTTAGTAGTGCCGTCATAGGCGCCTACTAGTACATTTTTCACTTTGGCCGGCTGAGCGGCTTCAGTAATTTCCTTGGAGAAGGCCGACGGCTGTTCACCAAGTCTAAGCAACCGTAGCTGCCAGTCCATAGGTTGGACGTTTTTTGCTGTAGGTCCACCAAATGGAGGAGTTGCATAAAATAATGTTGTTGCGGCACAAATGGTAAGTTTGGTACCGCCTGGGCACTATGAAAGCCGGACTGACGGGAGGTACCGCCTGACTGACTCTCATGGTACGACTGAGTATGCCTCATCGAGGCATTTCGCAAACTGTCTTGAAAGTTTGAAGTAGAAGCCGACTCTGACAATCGGTCACTCTTCTTCTGCTCTAGCAGTAGCCGAGCATCTGTGAATGTTTGCTTTGACCCGTCTGCCTAAATATGACGAACCGGTTTCCTATTTCCTGTAGGGATAACGGAATTTTGTGAAATCAAGGGCAGGTGGCTCCCGCTTCCTAGATTTAGGATGAGGAGTCGCCTCTCGCCCTTGAACTGGTTTCCTCTTTAGTGAAGTGGAGGGTTTCTTGTCCGACTGCTCCTTGACTGGAGCAGTCGACTTCTTGTTGATCAACTCTTGAATCTCTCCCTTGAAGTCCCTCATGAAGATCATGAGTTCGTTCCTTGTGATGGGAGCAGACCCATCAGTCGGCTGTTGCCGAACAGGCGGTGCGCGTGCTGGCTCGCTTCCTGTTTGAAGATGCTCCCGTTCCCTCCTTTCGGTATGACGGGTATGTCGGGCCCTTAGGGTCCCGTCTGAAGCTGTATGAGTTTCAACTTCAAATTCACTTTCGGTGTCATGGTCCGACTGAACTTGAGGGTCGTCTAGGGGACGCCTCTCTTCAGGAGTCGGTACAGACTTGGATGCCATCTCTGAAGTACTCTCCCCACAGACGGCGCCAAATGTTTCGGGGTTTTCTGATGTCCTGCGGGAGAGTTACAATTCCGAGACTGGAACCGGACGCCTGTACCTGCAAAATAACGGAGACTCCTGTGAGCTCCGCCTCCAACGGTCAAGTTAGTACCTGATTAAGGAGTAATTAATGCGGAAATTAAAGTAATAAGGTCTCTCTAGGTGAGAGTGTTTAATGTAGGTAATCTGCTTTGTTAGCGAGATCAGCCGGTTATTAGTGTGTTCCGTAATGTTTTTCGCGTGTCCCCTTAATGAGGATTAAGGGAGGTATTTATAACCTTGGGAAACGTGTCCATCCTAGGTTTAGGTAAACCTAGGGCTGATTGGGCTTCCCTCGGAAGTTGGGCCTGGGTGGCCGGGTTCTCCATTAGGCATGGAGTATGCCACATGTCGTGACATAACAGGTCCAAGGTGGACGAATAAGCGCGTGCCACGTGGCAAGTCCTGACAGTTCCAACTAGGAGACACTTGGCAGGACCTGATTGGTCCACTTGGCGCATTCCGATTGGTGGGAGCAACATCCCCTAATCAACTATTATGCACAATGGGGAAGACGAAGGCGTTTGTTCTTTTAGGTGGCTTTCAGACGATTTTAGATACATTTGTTCCCTTCTTGCTACCCATGTTGTTGCCTTGACTTTTCAATGTTTATTTAGCCACATTACAAGCCTATTTTGCCCCATTGGTTACTAGTCCCAAGCTTGGATTAGGGGAGCTATTAGTTAGTGAGGTGAGGGAGTTGTATTGTGCGCATAATTTGCACAATGTAGGTAATAAGAAAAGTTTTTTTATTTGTTCTTATTTTGTGAATTGGAAAAAATTAGAAAAATTGTTGTTCAAAGTTGAAAAAATTCCAATGTGAGATAAAAAAAAAAAAAAAAAAAAAAAAAAAAAAAAAAAAAAAGATCAAAAGAGAAAAAAATTGTTTCAATGTTCAAGTGTTCTAATGAAGGTTGCTCAAAAGAAAAAAAATAAGTTTCAAAAAAAAAATGAGAAAGAAAAAAATTCAAGTTCAAAGTTTGTTTGTTCTCTCAAGTTTTATAATGTTATAATTTGTATGAGTGAAGTTGTAAGGGTTAGAAAATTTGTGAAATATTGGATTGGATGTTTGGTAAATTTTTGCAGAGTTGAGTTGAGTTATATTGGAGATGATTGGTCATTATTTATTTTTGATCTTATTTTCATGAGGATTTGGCTCCCTTAAGCATGACTTTACTCTCACATTTTCTCAAATTAATCCTATCCTTTACCTAAGCCTTACATTACAAGCTTTGAAGACCTTCCGACCTTTATGCATACATTTGTATGAATGTGAAATTAGCTATTTATCAATGCAAAGAATGATTTGACATATTCCGAGTCGACTATTAGGTTGAGTGTTTATCTTTTAAACACACGAGTGCGTGAGTTGGGAAACCATTGTTCACATATAAAAGGGTGGTTAGAGAGCGATCGAGTACATCTTTTACTGGCCACATAAATGAGAGTTGAGTGTGTGAGCACTAGTCTTAAATTCTATATGCTCTTGTGGTTTTCTCTATTTGACAATTGTTAGGGAAGATTGGTAATTGAATGGATTTGATTGATTGACTTTGATACATATTTGTCGAATTTACCTTGAATCGTATCTATTGGTTTAAAATTTATTTGGGGTGAAGTTTTGATTTATTTATTCATTGCTTTGCTTAGGGACAAGCAAAGGTTTAGCTTGGGGGAGTTTGATGAGTCTATTTTATATATATTTTTATTCTCCGTCCCACGGTCATATTTGTGCTTATTTGAGCTCTACAGAGCTATTTTTATTACTAATATACGTTTTCTAGTTTTTTTGTAGAGTTGGTATTAATTTGTAGGAATTTGCAGATTTATGTTAATTATCAAGCTTATTGTTCCACTAAGAAGATATTGGAGTTTGATTGTATTTTATGACCGTATATTTAAAGCCCAAGGTCGAGCAAATTAAATTAGGTTCGATAATTTAAGGCTCGATTAAGTGAAAGAGGTCCCAAAAATTCCTGCAAGAAATACAGATCAATAATTGAGACCAAGTCAGGTTAACGAAGCCCAGCTTGATGCGAAGTTGGTTGTGGGATGCAAGTGTAGAGATTAGATTGCCCTGCATTTTAGTTAAGGCCCGATTATTTCATTAGCTTGGTTTTGTCGGATTTTGATGTAAAAACTCAATCTGATGCTTTTCTTTAGTCGGTTAGTGAGTATAGTTTGCTAAGGATTTACCGATTTAGTTAATAGTAATTGGAGTCTTAGTGGGATTAATCTACCTTAATTATAAAAGGGAGGTAGTAGTAGTGTTACGGAAGTTTTATTAGATTGGTTTTAGTTTGTTAATTTTCTTTTAATTTAGCTTTTACGAAGTTTAGTTTTAGTTTCGTTTTGTTTTGTTTTCTTTTCTTTTCTACGTTTCTTTGTTCACATCAAGATTTATTATTTTGTTTTCTTATTACTTAAATACTATTATTCTCTTTATTTTATTATTGTTTTCATTATGTTTTCTTTAATTGCTTTGGTTAGTTTAGATTTAATTATGTGTGATTAGTTTTATTTCTAGGGATCGTGGGGTTCCATAAATAATATGAAGTGGTAATTTATTATTGTTGATTGTCAATACTTGATTGATTTCCTATTGATTGATTTAATGCTATGCAATTAGATTTGGCAAGATTTAATTGTATGAGTTATGCAATATTGTTTTGAGATTTGAGAGATGAGAATTGATGTTTAGGCTTAGTTTCAATAGGCAGGTTAATTTATAAATGGTTAAGTCAAGTTTCGAGAGATGCGATTTAATACCGGTAGATTAATTCTGTGATTGTAATACGTAGCGAAAGTCCTTTATGATCTGATTAATTGATGCATTGATGATTGATTATTGTGTTTTACCCTGAAATATAATTTATTGGTGAACCTATACCCTAGGCTTTGATTTATTAATTTCTCCTTAGTTTAATTTGCTTTAGTTTATTTATTTTTCTTAGTTTAATTCTCACAAAAATAGTTTGCTACTTAATAGTTTAGATTATATTAATTATTTAGGAATAGAAAGACTTGTTTCCCTGTGGATTCGATCCTACTTTCCTATCTCCTTTAGTTAGAGGACTTAGGTAATTCTATTGATTAGGTGATACGACTTTAGCCTGTCAATAACTATAAATAGATATCATCGTCATGAGTACTCATAATTAAACAAAGACCAACTATCCTAATTCTAGGTGAAGAACATTCCCTGGACTCCCATATGATCAATTCTTGACTCCGCCTGAATTAGTCAACACTGCTTACCATTACGGTAAACAGGGCGAACCAAAACAAATAAGAAATATGGATTAGCAAAATATGCTAAGTATGATAAGTTCAAGATAAGTAAATTCAATTTATTTACAAACATGCTTTTAAAACCAATTCCAATAATTAATCCAATGAATTTCAAAACTCATGATTCAAAACCAATTCTCAATATTTTCAAAACAATAACAATAACTCAATAATAATGATTAATAAAATCAATTATTTACGAAAACTCAATCTCCTCTCTAAGTGTGCATACCCCCCAATCTAGTCCCCTGCTATTTCAAGGTTATTCTTGGAGAAAGACTAGGTCATACAAAGTCCATAGTATTCAATGAATCCGCATAGTGGGATTAATATAATTATTATGCTGGTAAAGCTTTTTAAATAATTCAATAAACCTCTTTAACTCAATAATTCCAATAAATAACTCAAACTCCTTTTTAATTAAATTCAACATGCTTTTAAAATAAAACCTTTAAAACATGATAAATAATAATTTTATTATTCAAAACATAATATAAAATCAATCCTCCAATTTATTTATCAAAACCACTTATTTAAACATACTTTTATTTAATAAGTCATAATTCAATTCAATTTAATTCAATCATCATAAAAAAAATCATGTAAAACATGCTCATTCAATCCAATCAATTTCAAAGGTATCTTGCCACCTAAACGTACCTTTGGTCCTTGCTTAGTACACACAAAGAAACTTCAAGAACTTGGATCAAACACACCCTATAAATAAATATAACCTTAATTAATATAAAGTTAACAAATAATCACCGCAATTAAATTAAAAACCCCCAACTATATGTACATGAACCTTATAAATTATTTTTCATAAACACGAATAAAAATCTGATTTTATTAAATTAAAACTTCTTATAATAAATTTTATAAATCCTCCATAATAATAATAATTAATTAAATAAGAGAAGAGAAGAAGAAGAGGTAGAAAACCAAGGAAAAGAGGAGAAGAGAGGTGGCGGCAGCTGGCGGCTATCGGGGTTGTGGTCGACGGTGGTGGTCGTGGTTGATTGGTGGTGGTGGTGGCGCAAGAACAAGAAAAAGAAGAGAAAAAGAGAAGAGAAAATTAAAGAGAGATTAAGAGAGAATTAGAGAATTTGGTGTGAGTGTTTAGCCATGAATCAATGGGTATTTATAGGCTACCTCATGCAAGAATTATGGTAAAAAGAATTAAGGAATTACTTGGGGAAGAGAATTAAGGAATTATGAAAAGTTTTAATATTAAGGTGACTAAGAATAATTAATTAAAGGAAAGTGTGTTGTCATGAAAAAATAATATGGCAAAAGAGGTTTACTTGAGGATTAATCAAGGATGAAATAAGGTAGGGAAATAAGATGATCAAATATTTAGGAGATGGGAAATAAAAATTAAGGAAAATAATAACTTTTGAGGAAGATAATTAAAAATACAAATTAACAAAATAATTCCCCCCAAGAATCAACCAAGATGGCCGTATATTTTGAGCTTCCCATAGCTCAAATTTTCAGACCTCGTTAGTATATTTTAGGAAGTTATTTGCTAGATTTAAGGATTAAAAATAATTGTGTAAATAATATATATTGTATAAAATAATTAATTAAGAGAATACCAATTATTCACTAAATAAATTAACTAAGAAAATCAGATTTTCCACACTAGGAAAATCCAAAATTAATAGCCAATTAATGGGAATTTTCGGACCTCCTAATTTAAATAATAAAACATAATTTTTTCTTAATTAAAATATCCGAAATATATATAAATAATCCGGTTTTTAAAATAAAATAAATGGATAATAATTCTTATCCAAAATCCAAACAAATAATTAAGTTTTAAAATAATTTTGGTGCCAAAATTCAATTAGTAAAATAAATTACTAATATACCCTTTTTAAAAATAATAACTAATTAATTAATTAGAAAATATGTTTCAAAAATACGGGGTATTACAGTCAATCTGCACATCCCTACTCTGCATCTGCTTCTGTATAATGGCTAACATAGTTTTGATTTCCGATAGGGTAGGATTAGTAGATGGAGGTGGAGTTTGTTGTTGGGTTCTCTGGTTAGGGTGTTGGTAATATTTATGTTGTGGTTGCTGTGGGGCTTATCGTTGTGGTTGTTGTGGAGGTGGAGGATTTAGCACATTGCTACTCCGGTAGGAAAGGTTTGGGTGGTTTCAGAGACCAGGATTATAAGTGTTGGAGTATGGGTTATTCTGCCTATAGGCTTGGAAAGCATTAACTTGCTCCATGGGACTCCTACAATCTTGTGCCCAATTTCCTACAATTCCCATTTTGCACAAAAAGCATTTGTATTAATATTATTAACAGCGGAAACATTAGCTATGGAACATGGAATAGCAGTACTAAGACTATCTAATTTCTGACATATAGAAGCTAATTGTGCTTGTACAAAGGATACAAAGTCAACATGATGTTTCCCTTTGTTTGCAAAACCTCTAAGATTTCCCGTATTGGGAATTATGAATTTCCATCGCTTCAATAACAGTGCCTGCTACATCCTCTTGAAGATTCGTAAATCTTACGTTTGCTGCAGAGTCTAGGATTGATCTTGAAGGATTTCCAAGCTCGTTGTAAAAAGCTTGGATCAACTGCCACTGTAAAATCCCATGATAGGGGCATTCTCTCTGCATATCCTTAAATATTTCCCAAGCCTCATATAAAGACTCATCAACTTCTTGGGCAAAATTTAGGATTGAGCTTCGTAACAAAGCAGTCTTCTCTCCAGGATAATACTTATTGTAAAAAGGTAAAGTAAGATAATTCCAGTCAGTAATACCAAGTGCAGTTTTATTCAATCCATTATACCACAATTTAGCTTTACCACATAAAGAAAAGGGAAAAAGAATCTCCCTGATTTGATCTTATGTGATCCCACCTTGTTTGATGGTATTGCAATATTGACAAAAATCCAAAATATGAAGATTAGGATCTTCATTCTTAGCTCCACCAAATTGCTTCCTTTCGATCATAGTAATAAACTGGGGTTTGATCTCAAATTGTACTCCCTCGAGATCCAGTGGAGGAGCAAGGTGTGGAAGATTTGTAAAGGAAGGCTACGAATAATCGTTGAGCTTGCGAGGTGGTTGAGCAGCCATCGCTAAAGTCGTATCACTTAATCTAAAGTAATTCCTAAAACCACTAACTAAAATAGATAGGGAAGTAGGGTCGAATCCATAGGGAAACAACATTCTTCTATTCCTAATTAATTATTATAATCTAAATTATCAAGAAACAAATAAGTTTTGTATGAATTAATCTAAGGGAATGGTCAATAATAAAAAGCCTAGGGTCACAAGTTCACCAACAATTAATACTCCGGGATAAAACATAACAATCAACAATTGATATTGTAAATAACATGATTAACAGGCTCTCGCTATTTATTAACCAACATAGATCTAACAGGCTCTCACAATTTACTAGACCTAAGTTTCTATTGAAAATAGCCTTTAATATCAAATTAACATCTGCTCGATTCATCAATTCAATATTCTTATACATGCACAATCAAATCACATCTGCTCGATTCATAATCCAATTGCAAAGAATTAAAACAATTCAATAAGGATTATCATGCAATATCAATAGTCAACCAAAATAAATTATCCCTTCATATTAATTATGGATCCCCCAAGAACCCTAGAATTAAACTAATAACACATATTTAAATCTAAACTAATCAAAGCAATTAAAGAAGACATGATTGAAATCAAAGGAAAAATAAACAAAGCAATTAAAATCAAAGCGATAAATAAAGCAATAAAAGAGGCGAGAAATAATACCGAATGAAGGAAATATGATATTGCACTAAAAAAGGGAAAACTTGAGTTCAACAATAATCTCTCACTAAAACCTCTCTAAAACTTAAGAATGAAATTTGCAATCTAAAAAGCGTAGTTAATAAAAGCTTACAAAAGAGTTTAAATACTAAACCCCAAATTACCAAAAACGACAAGTCTTAAAACGCTTAGGAAAAACACGCGCCTGATCGGGCCCGCCTTTTTCTTCTAACCGCTTTGCTGAGCATCCGCCCGATCGGGCGGCCTTTTCTTGGTCGAGTTCCTCTTTTGGGCTTCAAATACTTGTGGCCCAATTTCTTCTCCCTTGGTCCATTACTTGGACCAATTCCACGAACCAAGCCCTTAGTCACCGAAATCCTCAGTCTTGGGCTACAAAAGATAGTCATGAATGTGATCATAGGCTCTGATATCTCATAGTGACCGAAAAACCATAGAAATCCCCAAAAATCCGGAATTTCCTACAAAATAAATGCCAACTCTACAATACACTCGAAACCACACATTAGTAATAAAAATAGCTCCGTGGAGCTCAAATATGCATAAAAATGACTGTGGGACGAGGGATAAAATAGCATACAAAATACACATATCACCCATAATACTTGGGACGTTGGGGTGGACACGTAGTTTAAGAAAACTACAAATGGATCCATTTAAAACATTTGTTTACTATATAAATGATTCTCTTTTGTATTTTTACGTTGTAAGAAAATAAAAAGTGGGGGAGGTGGGAGTAGTGAGGAGAGAAAAAATGTAGGATTTACTTGGGTTTCGGGGTTTGTGGCCCAAAGACAGTATGGGAAAATAGTTTTTTTATTAGTAGTCTTATTCCATATTTAATAACGTGTCAAGTATTTTGGGACGGACGAAAATGGTAATTGTGTTAAGTATTATGGGACAGAGGGAGTACTTCAATAGACAAGTTAAGCGTGTCAGATTTAGGTTAATGGGTTGACGTTAAACCCATTACTATAATTGGGTTATGCGTGTCGGTTTCGGGTTGAAATTTTCAACCCAAACCTAACCCGTTTAATTTCGTGTAGGGTTCGTGTCGACCCAATTACTTAATCATGTCGGGTTCGTGTCGACCCAATTACTCAATTGGGTCGAGAATTCTAGACCCAAATTTCGTGTCGGGTTCGTGTCGTGTCGGCTTTTGACAGCCCTAATTAGAAGACAATCTCATTCTAAGCTGCATATGAATGATAGAGCACTAGGATAGGATGACTTTCATTGATAGTCATATGCAGATGACAATATAAGATGATGTTCACAAATCATAAGCATGCATATTTATTAGGTCTTAATGATGAGACATTGGTTGACACAGATTTTAGTCACTTAATACCATTAACCATGGTACTCAATGTAAGGACTCGGGAACTTGTATACTGCAATGCTGATGGTGGTTCTGATATCCACTACACAACTACTTTGTTGTTTGGCGACAGGCCTAACACCACCACAATTTTATAAAAACCCATGAAGCATAAATTAATGAAATTTTATGTGAACATCAAATATACAACAGTAAATTGCATCACAATTGTTGGAACATAGAAAGATCTCTGTTTATGGTCCTACCGATCCTAAAATGGGACAAATCACATCTAGCGCAGAGTGTGACATAGTTTCTCAACTGAACTGGCACAGAAACATGCGCATCACTTCCAGCGAGCACCCCCTAATCTAATAACCTCTTCAGCACCACTATCCTTGGTGTACCCTCTTTCCATGCTTGCATCACCTTTCTGGTTACCTAAATCACCATAAAGGTCCTTGAGCTTGGCGAGATTGCTTGATGCTGACGTTCTCTCTTTTTCTTTGCTTTTATCACTGTTAGTGCTTGAATAATGATCAAAACGCTCTGTACGAACAGGAGATGGAGACCTCCGGCTTTTGCTCCTACTTCTACTCCTGCTCCTTCGAGAGTGGTAATCATCATAATCGTCTCTATCCCTTCTGCTGCCATCTCTTTCAGAATACCTGCTTCTATCATAACCACGCCTGCGGTCTCTCTCTCTGTCATAATCTCTTTCTCTATCATGGCTTCTTTCTCTGTCCCTATCACGGTCCCAGAAGTCTCTGTCCCGGTAGCGATCTCGGTCCCGATCTCGATCCTGGTCACGGCTCCTCCCTTTCCCCACATCCCTGTCAAAATACTCTCTGTCAGACAAATCACGGCTCTGACTACGATGCCTGCTAGGAGACCTCCGGGGATCATCGCTACCACCTCGATCATAAGGAGGTGGGGGTACAGCACGGCGAACAGGAGAAGAGTCTCGAGTTGATGCCCGATGTGGAGCACGTTGTCCAAAAGAAACAGAAAGAGCTGCCTTAACAGAAGGAGGACGACGTGCAGTATCCTCAGATCCAAGCCGACTATTCTCTCCAATTGAACCTGATGACTTCGTCGGGAGCTTCATCTTTTCAAGGTGGGAGACAACTTGCCGCACTACAGTTACAGGGATACGAGGGAAAAGGGTGTCAAAGTAATACTGCAATAACACGCAGAAAGTGAGTTCAGTTCCATAGTCAGATTATAGAGAAATACCCACTGAGCTAAAGCATGTAGACATACTGTAATGTATCACTGTATCATCAACTTCTCAATGGAAACTGGTTTTTTATCCCCTTTTGACAATGTCATTTCTTCTGTTTTAAGTTCGCATGAATCAAGTACTTAAGGCCATTAGAATCTAGCAAATTATATCCCCCTAGTATTAAAGAGAAGCATATGAGCAGCAAGATCAAACAAATAAATAAGACATTTGCCTACTTATCATCATCATTGTACTGCAGTGTGAATTCAACATAGCCAATGCTGAACACTAAACAGGGGAGAAAAAGCCATACAACTGTTCTCCCTAGGGTTACAAGACTTACAAGTTACAACTCATTCACCAAATAACACCGCTACTGACTAGATCAGGTTGTATTAACTCTTAACTAAGATTAAAAACTAATTTCAACCAATAAATGGCTATTAAAATACAAACAGTCAAATACAGAAACATCTTCAGCTTGACATAAATACCAAGTCATCAATCTTTGACAAACTACGCATCATAGTTAGAATACGCACATCCGACATTAGTTGAAGCCTCAGCATAGTTGTAAGAAATAGCCACAAAAATGACAGATAAGAATAGTAACAAGGATAGCAACTAACAGTCAACCTAGTCCTTAATTAATAATTTGTCCCTCCTTCATAAACCTTCCATTTCACAAAATGTCCTAATTGACTTTTCACAGCTATTTTGTGGAAAAGAGCCAATCAGAATCACTTTAATAAAAATATGCATTAGGTATATATAGAAGATTAATGATTAGAGCAACCAATTTGAAACATGCCAAAATAAAAATTAAAAAAAAAAATAAAAAAAAAATAAGCGGATAATCCATGGAGCATCATATGGACATGACAGTCTCCATGAACATCAGGATGAACTCTTTGAAAGAATGTCCAACTACCAGCAAGACACTTGATTATACATAATTACCCTTAGCAACTGCAATTAAACAGGCCTTCACTCATCTCACCTCTTTTAAAAGTAGAAACAAGTGATTAACTCCCTTCATCTTCCTCCACATTTTCACCAACTCCTTCCAATCTTCCCACCTTGTCTCTTTGACTGCCTCATTTGTTAAATTATCAAGTTCAGTAATTAATAACATCCCCCTCCCTCTGTATCATGTGCTCTTCCTATGAGGCCCTCATTAATATCCTCATCCAGGTTTCCCCTTTTTAATAACATCCCCCTCCCTCTTTATCAGCACGTCTCTTAGTAATGTCTTTATAGTCTAAAAGAGGAAATCGAACACATTACTCACACTAGGAGGCCATCACATTCATGTTTGACGTTCATTATAATATTCTCAGCAATTTGTGTCAGACTGTCAGTCTTTAAAAAAGCAACTTGTAATCAGTCATAGCAAACCTTTCATACCTTGTTTAACAAGGACATGTCAGAAGTATCCCGACACGGGGAAAAAATTCTTTAAAAATCATTTCAGTTAGCAGTAAAGAGTAAAATCAATTCAAGTGATAATCGTTGTGTTTTTTTTTAAAAAAAAAAAAAGACTAATCGACATAATTAAAAAAAAAGGGGAAATTCTCAATGGTAACCTCCAACTTGTAACACTGAAATGGTAACCCTCTTTTTTTTTTTAATTATACAAAATGACCTTAATTAAGAATTTATTCCCACAAATAATCTTATTTTAATAAATGGTTAGTTAAAATTAACTATGGTTAGAAACCACCAGTCCAACCCTAATCCAAACCCAGACCACTGCACGCCCAAAACCCTTTGACCTTGACCACCTAGCGTCCAGAACCCTCCGACCTTGACCACGGCGCGCCCATAACCCCCCAACCACGATTACCGCACGCCTAGAACACTATGACCCTGAACACCATGACTCCACCCTCCCTCTCTTTCTCCTCTACCCTTTCCTCTGCCTTGATTCAAACCCCAAACCCGACCTCTCCTTCTCTGACCTTTCCTTCTCCGACAACCCCTCCACAGCGAAAACCCTAGCGTGGTCGTGGGTCGAAGGGAGAAAAAGGGAGGGTTGTGGGTCTGGTGGGGATGTCGGGTTGGGATGAGGGACTGGTGGCGGCGACTGGGTGAGGTGGAGGCGTAGGTGGTGGCGGTGGCTAGGAGAGGGTGACGGTGAGGGTGGCTGGGTAGTTTTTTTTTTTTTCTATTTAGTTTTTCCTTTTAAAAAAAAACAAAACAAAAAAAAATAAAAATAAAAATAAAACAAAACACCACCCTAACCATGGTTTAATTTTAACCAAATAAGACTCATTAATTTCATAACTAGGATAAATTTCTTAATTAGGGTCATTTTGTATAATAATAATAAAATAAAAATAAAATAAAATAAAAAAATAAAAAAGTAAAAAAAAGGTTTACCATTTCAGTGTTACATTACAACTTTAAATGGGTCAGCTTCTAAAAAAACCCAAATAGTCATTCGCATTAGATTGAAGAGTAAAATGGTGGTAATAGACAAGTAAATGAATGTTGACAATCATTCTTTATTAGATTTTAATAAAAAAGTAATGCCATGGAACGGGGCACTGAGAGCAAAATTTATGGTTTACACGTCAAAAAAAAAAAAAAAAAAAAAAAAAAAAAAAAAAAAAAAAACCTTACATCACCAATTCAAAGAAGTAATAAGCAAATAACAAAAATTCATTCAAACATCTAGCGTAGGTTAGACACACTTTTTATAGAAATTAAAAGCAAAAGTAGACAAAAGGACGAACTACAGAGATATACATACAGAGGAGCCCTGGAACGTCGCTAGATAGCTTAGGCTCTGAAGAATTACTCCAAACAATGCATTCCTAATAGAAACATTGACTAAAGCTAACAAGGCATTATCTAAGCACACATCTAAGGGAAGCATGTGGTCTCTCAAAGCATAGCAAAGGAAACATCCACCTTGTTACTTAAAATGGTGGTTTACAAATGAATGATATGACACTGAAGTTCATTACCTGTCCAAGAAGTAAGTCCCGCACATACACACCCATAGTGGTCATCTTTCCACTAGAACCTGGCGAAAACTCCTGCAAAAGAACCAAACTGAATTCAAAAATTGATTAAAAGGAAAGAACTAGGGAGTAGAGGATGATAAAGGCAGCAAAAAAGAAAACCAAAAAATAATGAGATCTCTATGATCTCCGCTCCTCTTGTTTAACGTAACCAAGAAGCAGACACAATACATATAAAGAAACACACAGGGAGAAAGAGGGAGGTGTTTATATTTGAGCACATGACAAAACCTTATCATTCTTGGGATGAATGCACCCAACCACTTCACTGTTGATGAAGCTGCAACTGTCAAATCTTTGAAATAAAATCAGTACCAAAGAAATGTTTCTATTCACCTTCAAGAAAAAGGCTGTGAAGTTGATAGAAGCATTTAGACTTAAATCAGAGTGCAAACCCATTTACTGTCTGCTTGTCATTCATGGCACATGGACAACTTTAAATTATAATGACCAATTTCATGCAAATCTCATGGTCAAACATATATGATAGTCAAATTAAAATTTTCCTTTAAATAGTAAACTACTCATTAACGGCGAGGGACCCAAAAATTATACCAAATGACAGCTGCTACCTGAAGTGATGGCCACTATGCAAGGATTTTGAGCTTCTTGTTACACAATATATGGCTACAATATATGAACACTTGAAAAAAAAACAACATCAAATACAAAACTATACTACAATATTGGCTATCACTCCTATAGTTACCAACTATTTACATATGGTGTGGTTCTGAGCCAAAAGTGAAAAAGAATACAGCAATATGAGCTCAAGACACTTAATGGTATTAGATAATTCTCATGAAGATGAGAGACTTTGAATTTAGAGAATCAGAGGAAGATGAAGGTGTTGGTGGAGTTGAATAGGAGAGAGATGAAACAAAGGACAAGGCCAACATTAAGACTGACAACTGCCAAAGCCTTATATTGCATCCCCTTGTCACCATATTCCTTTAATTCATCAATCTTTTGTTAAAATTAACCTCTTTGCAATTGTGTAAACATTGAGCCACTGCACTAAAGTTGTGGAAATTCTAAAATCTACAAGCAAACAAATCACAATACCAAGAGAAGAGGCTCATATACTATGAACCTCAAGCCTTCAAAATTCTCATAGAACAAGTCAAAAAAAAAAATCATAGATCTAAAGCTCAACAGCAACCATTGGTTTCTAAGGACGATGAACACAAGATGAGAACCAAAACAATACCAAAATCATCCAAAACCGCATGACACTGCCTAACAACTGAAGCATCCACCATGGCACAATGAAAAATTAACACTTCAATACTTCATCATGAGAACCATAAGTAATTCCAATACAAAACCCAAAGTAAAATGATCCAGGGAGGAATATTAATTCACCAAGCACTAAAATCACTTAATCAATGTAACAAGACTTAAGAGTGAATTTGTGGTGTGGCTAGGCCCCTGAAGGAACTTCGTTGTATTACTCATTGACTCCATTTTGAGCAGGCTGGCAGTGAAGGATTAAGGTGTCAAAATTGTATGGCATTGCTCATTATGGTAAATGCCCAAAACCTTTGTTACTCGAACAAGAGTATGAGTGACGTGTGTGGGTAAATAAACAAGTGTCACACATTTCACGGCTGGGAATTTCAGACACAAGGACATTTTCCTAAAATTGGACACAGGTGCAGGACTGCAGGTACACTACATTACTGGAACATTAACCTGCTTTAGAAGTTTTTTTGCATAAACTCCCAACATACAGATAGACATAAACATTTCACATTAGCTTGACGGTTAATTCCTGTTGAAAACTTATCTCAAACCCATCTGTGAGCACATAACCCAGAAACCCACACACTCTTCCTTTCCTACCTTCTCTTTCTCATTTTCTTCTACAGTTACGTGAATCAAGAAAATTGAAGTACATGGGTAACCATTGAAGTGTCGGGTAAGGATTTCACACCATTGTCAGAGTGTCGTGTCCAACATGGGTATGAAAGACAAAATGAATAGTCGAAGTACCATAACCCACAACCCTTCCTCCTCCCAAAAGAGGGAAAAGCAGGACCTCACCCAAGCTAAGTTCTCTCATAGTATACGAGAAGAAAACCATGAAACTAAAGGAGGCTATAATTGGGGGAAATTAAGAACCCCCACCCCCCCTCCCGCCAAATTACAATTTTTTTTTGGTTTTTTTCACAATAGCATTAAAAACCCACAAAATAACTCCACTTCTTTGGTTGTTAAGTGCTAGATGATAAGATTTCTAAAAAAAGAAAATGTTATTTCAAGATTTTTATTAAATAAAGAAATTAAGAAATTTTATGGACTAGACAACATAAATATAGAAATCAAGCATTTTCTTAGTAAATAAATATTAGCTGCTATAGTCTAGCGCATGAAGTCAAAAGTTGCACAAAAGAAAAGGTATTCGCCATATACTCAAGTAAAAAAAAAAAAAAAAAAAAAAAAAAAAAAAAAAAAAAAAAAAAAACTGAAACAAGAAAAAGTGAGGAAGCAGGAATTAAATGAGTCAGAAGATAAATACCTCATCATCTTGAATATATGGTTCAAACCAGGTCCACAATGTTTTTGGGTCTGCTGCATACCTAAGGTATAAGAATCCAACCTGTAAGACAAAGTTCACCATAAATCACAGTATATCAGACAATGACATCTTGAGGCAGATGCAAAATACCATGATCAGAAACTAACAAATGGGGATGCCCAATTCAATGCCAAAAACTAATTGCCAGAGCATAGAAGTGAAAAACAAGATATGAGTAACATTCCTTGAGTTTTCTATAATAGTTAAATCTTCAATTTTCAAGTTACAAGAACTACACTTCCAACAGTTCTACTAGCTAGGAGATAAATAAGAAAATGTTTAATAGGTCTTAGCAAATACATCGTCTCATTTTAATCTCAGCCCTTCATCAAACTACATGAAGGTAGAAACATTTAGAGCGCAGCTAACAGTAGTTGAGCATGCTTTCCATGCTATAGAGTGCAGATGATAGTACTCCTTTTGTCCCACAAAAATTGCCTCATTTTCCTATTTGGGATGTCCTAAAAGATTGTCTCGTTTCAAGTTAGTTTTTATAATAATTAATAAAGGCTATCATAGTTCAATTTACAACTACAATAAGTTCAAATTAGGTATAAAATGTTCAATTTCCGATACATTCAAGTTCGGATAAGTCCAAGTAAGTTCATTTAAGTTCATAAAGTGAAATTTAGGTGAAAAGAACGCACCCTTAGTTAGCATGGTCCCCACAATTTTATTTACTACCCTGCATAATAATGCTAAACAGCATATTTATCTACCCACACAATGACACAATAGAACTCTAAACAAAGTAAAAACTGGGGATGGGAAAAACTAAACAGAACAGAGGAGTGATTGAGTATACTTCTCACCCTTGAGTAAGAAAAGGAAGTGGGCTCCCTAATTACCTTAGTACCTTTGAGCAGGCACTTTACACATTAACATAAATACAATATTCCTGCAAATAATGAAATCTAATTTTCCTGGCTACACCATCTAAAATCCAATTTCCAAATTGAAATTTTGAAAAAATAAAATTGCAATAAACAACTAATAGCACGAAGCATAGATTCTGAATAGTGACAGAACAAGCAGAATACTCACAGCTCTAATGTAAGGAGAATCTGGATGCTTCAATAGCCCATGCATTTGCTTGGCAGTTAGCTTCATGGTAAAAAACTTGTACAACAGACAAAAAGCCGTAGAAGGTCCCCGGCAGTTTCCAGTCATCCACGGCTCCACATGATCAACTTGATTGTATATCTCATCAATCACCTCATGGTATGTCTTCAAACGATAAAGGTCACGGAAATAATCCGAAGAAAGAATGTTCATACACAGGACCTTCTCCAAGAGAGAATCAATTGGTTTTCCAGATAATTGTATATCCCCCATGGATTACTTATATATATAAATCAATTGCCTTTTCCAAATGAACTATCGCGGCAAAATAAATACCCAAGAAAAGTTTTCAGCAAGTTCCCATTCCTGAAACAAGCAGAACATTTGCAAAAATGTGTAAGCTTACAAGAAAGACACCAAATTTCACAAAAAAATTAGCTTCAGTTCACCAATTTAGATTAGCTGGTAAAAATTAAACCAGGCCCGTCCAGGAACCAGGGCAGAAGGGGCAGCCGCCATCGGCCAAAGGAGAAAAGGGTCAATTTTATACTTCCATCATAACATTGAAGGACTATAATCAAAATCTTGCAACAAAAACAACCAAATTTGACTCATTAGGCTCTAAATATCACAAAAAATTCTTCTTGCTTAAGGATATCAACAAAATCACTCGTTAAAATCATTCACAACTTCATTAATTATAAATATAACAGATAATAGTTCAACAATCCACCTTAGAAGAACCCTAAACTGGCTATATTGAAGATTAAATCAGCGATAAACCCTAGATTGTGAAATTGATATTCGATCGATTAATTAAAACAAAGAAAACAACCTTACCTCGGGAAATGCTTCGATGGAGGAGAGTAAGCTTAGAAGCTGCTTCAATGAAAGACTCGAAATACGCTTCAATGGAAACTGGGGAGATAGAAAGGGAGGTGCAGCATAAAAGCGAAGCGGAGAGCTACAAAGGGCCAAAACTAAACCAAAAAAAACGAAAAATAAAAAATAAAAAACGTAGGAGGAAAATAATGGCACGCATAAAATGTCAACAGTCAGATTTTTTTTTTTTTTTTTCTTTTTTGACAAAGATGCTCTTCATATAACGAAACAGGAAGGAAAAAAAAAAAAAAGAGTACAATCTGAGAGCAAAGTGAAGCAAGAAAACACGAAATAATAGAGGAAACTAAAAAGACAAGAAACCAAAACAAATAACAATCAATACGACCAGAAAAGAAAACGGCGTTGACGAGCACAAACAGCCAACCAGTGAGCTGGAGCAACCCATAGACGAGGAACCTTATGAATCCAGCAAGAATCAAATTATAACAGATACCTCTGATAGCCCCAAACAACCAAAAACAAGAAATATCATCCGAACACGAACGGCATAACATGGAAACCAAAATTGTGATATCCATATAGAGTAGAGGACTCAAAAAACTTTTTCGTCTAGTAGCCTAAAGAGCCCATAAGCAAGTTTGTAATTCCGATTGTAAGGCTGACGAAGTCCGACAGGCTCGAGCACACCCACCCAAAACAGTAGGGGAAAGCTCTTCTCAGAAAATCAAACTTGCTGCCGCAATCTAATCACGACTGTTCCAAGCACCATCAAAGACTATACGACAATCTGCAATATCGGAATATGAGCCATGTAAACACTGCACCCAGATGTAACAAGACGAGGACACGGAAATTGATGTCGTTAAAAGGATGAAACAGAGATCGAAAGCGTAGCAATCCCTGAACTACGCGATACCCATTCTGCAGAAATATGAAAAACTGAAGCAGGAGACCAGACTGCCTGTCGAAGAACAATTTGATTACGAGTAAGCCCAATAGCCCACAAAAGAGATACTAAAATGGCTAGACTATGCCAATTTCGAGACTTTCCATAACCAGAAATCAGCTTTGTGAACCAGTGAGTAAATGAGTGTACACTTACAGAAATACTCTGGAGTCCCAAGGGACCAGTGGTCAAGAGATGAGAAACAAACGAACAATCCCGAAATAAATGCAAAGTCGTTTCTAAGTGATCATGACAAAGAACACAAGCAGGGTTGACAGGAAGCCCCTGGGATTGCAAAGTAGCAAAAAGAGGTAAAGCATCATGAAGCAATTTCCAGCAAAACATTCTCAATTTGGACATAATCGACATTCCCTAAAAGCATTTCCACCATGAAGACGAAACCGAATCACTAGCCATTAACACCATGGATTGGCGAATCAGCAATGCATAAAACGTTTTAGTTGGAAACTGACCATCACATGTAAATTTCCAATAAACAAAATCATCCATTGGTTTTTGAGGGCGGTCAGTAGTCAAAATACGCGAAGCCGTAATATTGTCAAAACACCGATAGACCTTAGAAGTATCCCACGCGTATGAACTCGGATCAATAATAGAAGAAACATGAGTCGGAAAATTCGACTCACCTAGACCAGATTTAAAGGAAACAGGCCCCCTAGGGGCCCAAACATCCTCGAGGAGACGAACCTGAATCCTCGAACCTATTTTCCACACAATCCCTTGAGCCAGAGTAGACATACCAGCCAGAAGACCTTGACAGCCGCCCCACGAAGACTGTGAAACCCGACTAGGCTGGAAAGATTGAAGGGAGGAATACTTTGCCGATAACACACGCAAAACCAGGAGCTGAGGATGCTGATATATACACCAAGTCTACTTGGTAAGCAGGACAGAATTAAAGCTCTATAAACTACGAAGCCCTACTCCGCCCTAGCCCTTTGGAAGATGAAGCAAAGAAGAAGAGTGAAGGGCCATCACCTAAGACAAAGATGAGGAACGCCACCAAAAACGAGCAAGCATTCGATCAACATGTTGACAGATCGAGGAGGGGATCTGAAACACAAACAAGATATGGTTGAACGAAGCAACAAGAACTTAATTGATAATCACCAACTTAGCTACAGAAGAAAGCCGAAGAGAAGCGAAACCAGGAAGACGCTTATCCACCAGGAAACGAAACTCCAAAACCTTACTCCTCCCCAAATCAACCGGAAATCCCAAATAAGAATCTAAAGAATCCTTACATTAAAGCCTCAAACTACGAGCCAAATAATCCCAATAATCTGAAGAAGTGTTCTGACTGAATTTAACAAAGGACTTCTGCAGATTGACCAACTGACCAGACATACCACAAAAATCCAAAAGAAGGCCCATCAGATTACTACAAGAAGATGGAGACACTTGGAAGAATAACATGGAATCGTTTGCAAAGAACATATGTGAAATAGAAGGCGCTCCTTGCGAAATACAAATGCCTTTGAGTAATGATTGCTCCTCCGCACTGCGTAACATGGAAGAAAGAACTTCCATATAGACAACAAACAAGTACGAAGAAAGCAAATCAATTTGGCGAAGACTACACTGTGAAAGAAAGGTGGAAGACGAATTCCCATTTACCAACACCTGATAAGAGACTGTAGAGATGCACTAGTGTATTAAAAGACTGTAGAGACCTGATAAGAGACTGTAAAAATGTACTAGTGTATTAAAAGACCATTAAGACATGAAGTAAAAAATCCTAGCGAACCCAATCATAGGCCTTATTCATGTCCAATTTCAAAGCAACATAAAACCGTTTCCTAGCCCTTGAAGCATTCACGAACGGGAGAAGTTCATGGGCATGAAATTGTAGCATTGTCTGACATTAGACGTCCTAGAACAAAAGCATTCTGCTAATCAGAAACCAGAGAAGGTAAGACAAGACAGAGCCGACTAGTAATACATTTGGCGATGCACTTGTAAAGAACATTATAAAGACTAATAGGACAAAACCGCATGGATTGTCAACCTTGGGTAGCAGAGTTAAGAAAGTACAATTCCACTCCTTCTACAAATAGCCATGAGTAAAAAAAAAATACTAAACTGCTCCAACCACAAAAGAACCGACCAACTACCAATGAATCTTGAAAAAAGCCGAAGAAAAATCATCCGGTCCTGGAGTCTTATTATCATCAATACTAAACATGGCCTCCTGAATTTCCAAAGCTGAAAAGGGAATTAACAACTCCTTTTGCCATTTTGAGGAAAGAGAAGGTAGATGAATTAGATCCCACCAAGAAGAGTCTGTCACCAGAGAGGACCTCTGGATAGTATACAAATCCTTGTAGAACAAAAGCACCACTGACTTAATACCCATAAGATCTGTTACCCAAGAACCATCTAAGGACTTCAAACTGTGAATCTTATTATGATGGCGCCAAGACTGAACCAAAGAGAAAAGGAGATGAGAATGACTCTCTCCATTTGCATCCCAATTAACCTTCGCACGTTGGCATCAAAACGTAAAAGCAGCCTGAGCCTCTACAACCTTTTCCTCCTTCGTAGTGAGAATAAGACATCGGCCAACTCGAGTATGCAAACTAGATGAAGCCTGACTAGTAGACAAAGCTAGATTCTTCCAATCAATGCCTACAATTGTTTATGAAAGTTGCACCAAACTAACAGACGTTATTTAATGAGAGATAACTTCTGAGACAGAGAAAACATTGGAGAACCAACGACGACCATTAAAACTACAAAGGTAACTATAGAGTGTACGTCCTTTGCCGATAAATACTAATTTTCTATCCTATAAGGTCGATGAACTCTATTATCCTCAGTTGTGTCAGATAGAATAATAGAAGCATGATCCGAGAACATAATAGGATGGTGAATTAGCTATATCCGGATACTCCTGAAACCAAGAAGGAGTCGCATAAGCCTTATCCAGGCGCTCAAAAGTTGAGTAAAAATCATAACGATCGATTATTTGTCCAAGTAAACCCTGGCCCTGAAAACGGAACTTCCAATAAACCTGACAATAAGCGCCAGGGACGTTTCCCCAAACTAAGCCATATTTGCAAAGTATTTTGCAAAATGGATGCGTGGCAAAATCTATTTACCAAACTAAGCTTCTAGGATAAAACGCTGTCTCGGACAGCATTTTATACCCTGGATTTAAAAAAAAAAATCAAAGTATAAAACGCTGTTTGAGACAGCGTTTTACATGTTCACTTTTTTTTTAAAAAAAAAAATTTCGTAATTTTTAAATTTATAAAAAAAAAATACTGATTTTAAAAAAAAAAAAACTAAAAAAAAAACTAAACCTAAAAACGCTGACTCAGTCAGCGTTTTTAGGATATTTTTTTTTTTTAATTGTTAATTGTAAAAGTCAGCGTTTTTAGGATAATTTTTTTTTAATTGTTAATTGTAAAAAAAAGCTTTAATTAACAGCCAACAATGGTGGCAACCATCACCAACTTTCATCCCTTGTCTCTCTTCTCTGAAACTGATCTTTGTTTCAATCCCACTAAACCCAATTTCACAAGAAGCTCATTCATTACTTCCCCACATTCATTTCCTGCAATTACCAGCCATGCTCACCATTAGAATACTCCTCCTTTTTCTTCTTCTTCTAAACCCAAACTTAAAAAGACAGGTCAATTTCAGATATTTAAGTTCCGTTTTCCTTAATTTTTAACAATTTAATCTCAATTAAAGAAGTGGGCATTTCTTCTTTTTATTTATTTTATTGGTTGTTTTCAGGTGTTCTTGATTCTCCAATGAAAACCCAGAAGCCGAATTTGCAGGTTTCACCCCATAGAGCTGGTATATTAATTTATTAATCTAATTCATCATTCAAACAAGTCTATGGAAAATATTTGGTTGATCCTGTTCGTGGGAATTCAGCTTATTGTCTATTTAGAAATTGTCTGAGGTTGTTTTACTGGAATCACATTTAGAGGTTTAGTTCTTTGGATTCTTTGCTTGGGGAAAAATTAATAATTTAAATATTAATTCTGATTTTAAAGAGAGAAAAAAAAAAAAAAAACTTATCCTAAAAAGCTGACTGAGTAAGCGATTTTAGGATAATTTTTTTTTAATTATCAATTTTTAATTTTTTTTAAAAAAATTAATCCTAAAAACGCTGACTGAGTCAGCGTTTTTAGTGTAAATTTTTTTAAAAAAAAAAATTAAAAATTACGATTTTTTTTTATAAAAAAAGTCAACATGTAAAACGCCGTCTCAGACAGCGTTGTACACTTTGAATTTTTTTTTTTTAAAAATCCAGGTTATAAAACGCTGTCCGAGACAACATTTTATCCCTGAAGCTTAGTTTGGTAAATAGTTTTGCCACGCATCCATTTTGCAAAATACTTTGCAAATAGGGCTTAGTTTGGGAAAACGTCCAAGCGCCAGTCCATGAATTCGCGACAACCAGGTATAGAAGTAAAGCCAACCACTTTATCCACTAAAAATTCCACCCGGTTAATATCCCCTAGTAAAACCAAGTTTGAATTTGAACACAAAATATCAAAAAGGGCAGACCAAATTTGAGGCCGATCAACGACATGGGGCGCCCCATACACAAACACCACATATTTTATTACAGAGCCCACAAGTATTTTACAGAAGGTGAAATTTGAAGTAATCAAAATAGAAACTATCTAAAAAGGGGAAAACCACAACAAAAACAAACCACCACTCAAACCAACTGCATCTGTAACACAAAATCCTGAAAAAGGAACACCAAACAACTTTTGTGCAGCAATATCTACAGATACTATAGTTTCCATAAAAAACATAACATCTAAACCACAGGAGCAGACTAAAGATCTAATATACGGAACTTTAGGGGAGTTCTCCAGACCAAGACCCCTACAGTTCCATGATCCAAACCTCATCTCACAACGGGTGGCTTAGTAGGGTGAGCCACCGACCCCTCAGCTTAGTCATCAGAGGTAACAGAAGAAATACGAGAGAATTTTGCAATAGCATGACCTGTTTGCTCTTTCAAAGGAAAACAATAAAACGAGTATGACAACATACTAGCTCTCAATTCATCATACAGATTCATGTCCAAAACATGCAGAAATTCACTCTCCATTTTTGCCTTTTCCTTCTTCCATACAACATGCTAGTCAAATAGAAATTAGAGACACTTCCAATCTTGAGGGAATGAGAAAAAAGGGGTCGTGAGTTTGGCTTTAGAGACAGTTCTCTTAAAAGGAGGTTTTGGTTGCTTGAATGGATTTGATCTTTTCGAGGAGAGGGGCACATTAGAGGATCTAATATCAAGGATTCGAGGGTGAGAATTTATTCTCGGTTGGCGTGTTAGAATCGTTTTTTGTTTTTTGTTTTTTTTTGTTTTAAAAAGAAATTAGAATTTTTTTTTTCTACTTTTCTATTGCTAGTTTTCAAAATTATCATGATTTTAATAAGTTTGACTAATTTTTGCTTTATTCAAAATTATTGAATGACATACCATAGAGATACCAAACAAACTACAACTTTTTTTTTTTTTTAATTTTTAATTTTTTTTATTTATTTTTTACCATCTAAATAAAATCTGATTTTTATTTAACCACCTAAAATAAATTATAATATTTCCTGAAAAATAAAATTTTAAAAAAGCATGCTAATGTAGTCTTTTATGCACACGATGCGTACTTGTTTTTAGAATGTATGTAAGTAAATATTAATAAATTAATATTTAATGTTGTAGAATGTCAATCTGCCAACACATTGTTGTGAAGCACAATGTGTGTTATTTATTTATTTATTTATTTTGCATTCTTTATTTGTTTTTTTTTTCACATCCGTTTTAACGCAAGCCAAAGCCAACGTACGTTTATTAATTATAACTGAAACCATTCACATTTTGGCGTTTTATACCGCTGATAGAATTTATAAGAAACAATCTTTAGGTAAACCTTTTTTTTTTTTTTTTGGCGTTTTAGTTTACCGTCGCGTTTTAGTTTACAAGAAACAATAAAAAAGCATATCCTTGATAGAAATTAGCATATCATCATAGGAGGTTGGTATCAACTCATTACGGAACGAAGGCAACAGTTAAATGTGAAGCAACGAAAGACTCAAGAATAATTGCTCTGAGGTGTAGAATTCAATTATTTAATCATGGGAAAAACTATCCTAGCAATAACTTGTTGCGAGATGAAGCCCTAAACAATGTCTAGTATGTATAATTGTACACCAGATTCTCTTTCCCGTAATAATATAAACACAAGTTAACAAGCTGTAAAAGATTAGGGGAAAAAAACATACAATAAAAGCTAGGTCTGATGAAATTCTTAAGCTTAAAACACACCAACATCAGTCTCCTGTAGTGTCAGGCTTCAAACATCCACTGAAGTGATGCAGTGTCCGTGTTCCACCAAGAGATAGTCTCGACCTTTGCCTACTTTGTTATTGTATAGTTTCATTAGAAAAAACATATCGATCTTCTCTAATATCTTCCTTGCTTGCTCCAAACAAGGGCTCCACTGTTCTACTCATGGTAATAGGCTTATGATATGATCAATACCTTTAATATGCATTTAGTGAATGTTTTCTTATGAATAAATTTTACAGAGATCTCAGATTCTCGGGCCTAATAAAGATTGGATTGTTGAATTTAGCACTGCTCTATCAACGTCGTCTTGCTAAAGGTGTTGGCCAAGCAATTAGAGTGTTTAAATCTTTTATCACCCTGTGGAACTTAGTAGAATCATGTAAGATAAGACAGTAAGAGTGGCTTTACCAGGATTTTTTTTTTTAAAGGACTTGATTATTATTTTTATTAAAACGCATTGTGTACCCGTGCTAATACAAAGGATACATAATTCGTGAAAGGAAAACTACGTACAAATTACTTGTATTAAATAATGGAGTCTCCTTATTTAAAGAAAAAATAAAAAATAATGGAGTCCCTTGAAAAAAAATTAAAAAAATTGGGAAGTTAATGGGATAGAATGATGGATAGTTATTTTTTTTTCCTTAAAAATAAAAATAAAATACGTAGAATATGAGTGGGGTTTAGGATTGTGGTGAATTGTTGACTCTAGATTTATTCTATAGATTTGAGGCCTTGCCCCTCCAAATTTTTTTTTTTTTTTAAAAAATAAAAATAAAAATAAAAATAAATAAACATACCGTTTATATCACAATTCTCCATTTGAATGCTCTCAGAACATCCAAAAAAAATGCCCTCATTACATTGGTAAGTGCTTCATTTGTGGACAGTACTTGAGTACTTCCACTAGTTTATACAATCTCACAACTCACCTCTCAAAGCTCCAATGATAGGGGCTCGGGGTGGTTTCATGGATGCATTCTTACCTAAGACCCAAAATTACACGATGTTAACGGAGGGAAATTGATGTTGAATTATGTAGGATCAAAATTTGGCTGCTGAACCCCCAAGAATACAAAAATCGGGGAAATAATGCTGTACAATGATTGGAATTTTGAAGGAAGAAATATGCATGGATCACTGCTTCATTTTGCATTGAAGATACGACAGCTTTCTGAAGCACTAGTATCACCATTATAAGGAAGGGTCAGTCTTGGTGCAATAATCCAGGCTTCACAGACCCAAGTTTAGTTGGCAACATCACCGGCCATCTCAAGTAAAATTCGGTAGATTACGATGACTATCAGCAAATTCACGTACCAAACGTTTCAGTATCCTTCCACCTTTACCTTGCATATGGCCATGCCCATAATCTGTCTTTATTCCATTGCATGTTTTACTTTCTAGATAATCAGAGGCTGCAGCTGCTAGGGCCTTCAGCCAATTTGGGACTAAAGTATCCGCTTCACCTTGCTTCAAGTACTCAACAGGCATCCCATGTACCTGGTGACTAAAAGCGGTTACAAAGACATTTGCATCCAATATGTATCAAGAAATAATCCAATAAAAAAATGTGTTCTAGTTCTACTAGATGAGCAGCAATATCAATCTGCATTCTTTATAAAATATGTCAGAATTTTTCTTACTGGAACATTATATCTCTACTTTATGGCTCAACTTGAAAATCCGGGTAGCCAATTGACCCACTTTATCTGAAATATTTTCATGTAAAAAATATTTCAATTACTAGAAATGGTACAAATGAATTATTTAGCCCCCAATTTTACTGGTGATCTAAATAAAATAAAGTTTTTGTTTTCAGCTGTCCGTTAATTCCATGTCACTTAATCTCCATGTCGTACGTAAGAGATTAAAACATTTTCTATAATCTTGACTAGTTTCAAGATACAAGAAATTCTAATATAAGTTCTATATGGAAAATCAATACGATAATCCAAATTTTCCTGGACACAAACCATTCCCACCTTTTAAAAAATAATGAATAATCCAATAGTCAGTCCGTACATTCTCAAATTGATCCTTAACCTTTAGAACACCAGTACAGCAGGTAAAATGTGCAGTGTCCTCTTTTCAAATTGACCAACCAGCTTTTGGAAAAAAAATTAAAAGCAAAAAATATATTATCCTATCTCCTCCTACCCAGCTCCCTATCTTATCCCATCCTTTCCACATCTCCTCACTGATTTCGAATCCCCCAAAGTAATGATGACATAACTGATTACTTTTTATAGTAACAATTTGATACAATTCCAAAGTATGCTTCAATTGTAAAATATTAGAGTGGAAATTTATATGGGGTCATCCAAAATTTGACGAGTTGTTCAATTTGGTAAATATGAGGTCTAGCCGTCTATTTTCCTTCATTGAAGTTGTTTTAGTTGTATGAAGCAACATTCGTGTGACATGACATTATATTGTGAATATTTATGAATGTAGGTACATGAGGGTAGGATAGCGAAGTAAGTATAGGGACCTTAAGAGTATGGATATGTTGTCATGTGCATTTTGGATGATGACACTTGGTCATTTGGACTCCAGAATTTCAGAAGGAAATTGAAATCAAACTTTGGGTTTGGTTTATTAGAGTAAATTGTGAGAGAAGAAGATTGAGATGGTTCAGTGGGTGGCAACAACTTAGCAGATATCAGGTGACAGTGCTAGAAATTGACCGGCAGTAAGCTTGTTTATTGGTGGATGAGGGTAGGCTTGTGGTAGAGGATAGAGATCAAAAGAGGGGGAGGGATGACGAATTGACGAGAATGATAGAACGAGAGGGTGTTCTTGGTTTGTGGACTTGAGGTTGCATTGACGGGGTGTTGGTGGTGCCCGACTGAGGCATACATCAGTGGCATTGTGAGGGTATGATTAACTAAGATAGGGATGGGCAGTATTTGAGGCGTTTAGCAATAGCTTTTGAGCAGCTTTTAGGTGCTTTTAGTAGTTTGACATCAGTGGTTTGATCATGCCAAATCACTACAATTAAAATTTGAGTGTTTTGGCAATGTAGTGGTGAGGGTAACTTTTATCAAAAGCCAAATTATTAGCTTTCGAAAATTAAAGGTAGCTGTTAGTATTTTTTTTCTACATCTTTTGGAAAAAAAATATTTATCTTTCGCTAGTTGACAGCTACTTTACCAAAAATTCGTACTTAATTATCTATCTTTAATTCTTCATATCTAATAGCATGTTGACAATTTACAATTACTCACACAACTAACAACTAATACCACAACTAACATCCACCTCTCCAACTAGATTTTTCCAAAAAAGGCCTTGTTATGGTGGTCGTGGAAGGAGGTGGAATGGCTTAATGAGGTGGAAGAGTACAAAGAAGAAAAAAAAAATTACCTGTTTATTACATTTAAGGTTACCAATTACGGAAGGTAACCTAAAATTCGATTATTTACCATTAATCAAAAAGGTGAAATTGTTTAGAAGATATTGGACTATAATATAACTCATTGTTTTTAGTAACCCACACAAAAAAAGTTACCAAGATATTCTTTATCCATCTCATGTCTTGTGCTTTATTCTGTTAAGTTCTGTTCGTAATCCCACATTCCTCCAAAACTTATTTCTACACCCTGCTCCACCACAGTCTGCAACCCCACATTCCTCCAAAACTTATTTCTATCTCTACCACATAAATCACCACCACAAAGCGACAAATTGTCGCCGCTACCTCCAGTCCTCCACTACAGCTTCCACTTTTCACAGCAGTAGAAGTAGCAAGGGGTGGTGGTGGTTGTTCATGATGGTGGTTGTTCTTGTGGGTATGACAATCTCACTCTATCTTTTCTCCTCTCTTCCTCAAGTGGTTGAGGTGCAGTTAAGAGATTATTTTTGTTTTCAGGGGAGAAATGCAAAAGATGTATATTGCAGTGATGGTGATAAGGAGTTCAGGGGGATTAGATGTTATATTTGGTGGCTTATAGACCAATTTTAGTGGTAGGGGTTGGGTTATGGTGGCAGGTGAGTGGTGCTCATGATGGTAGTGGTGGTTGGGGTCAGGTTATGGTGGCTAAGCTGGTGGCATGGGAGGAGCTTGGCTAGGCTGGAGAGGAAGAGAGAGGTAGGGATATATAATAAGAGATGCAATAAAAAAAATTAACTGGTTCAATATTGGTCACAACTCACCAGAGATTAATTTGGGAAGGTGTCCCCTATAGTTTAGATAATAGTATAAAAACCTATAATTGGGATTAATATGGTAAGAGTGGTTATAGTTTGGATTATTGTTTTTCATTCTAAATAAACCTCTCATAGGGTAAGGCTAAAACATCCTCAATGGAATAATATAGGTAAGACTGCTACTAAGACTCCTCACCTCATTTAACATAAAATCCTCATTACAGTCATAAGAAATTAAGAAGCATCTGGGTAATGGTACGAGAGGCCAGTTTAATGTTAATGTTTATTTAATTTGGATAACAAAAAGGAAAAAAATAAATTAAAAATAAAGAGCGCTCTGTATGCAGCCCAAGCAAGATAATGTGAGAGCATAACGGGAAAAGTTACCGCTGAATGAAGCCATCCATGCAGGGTTTCCCAACAAAGAACTGATGACAAAGATGTTCTCTCGCTTAAACAACAAACTGCAGCTAATTGTTGTAAAATTGTTGCAGATTTGTGAACCTGTACCAAAAATGGAACGCATTACTAACCTTTGATTATGAAGCAATAAGTTGTAAAACGAAATATATGAAACGAAATTTACATGTTAATCTTGACTTTTTCATCTTAAACACTTTATTTTTCTTTATTTCCTTTCAGGGAGTCATTATGGCATGGGAGAGGAATTATCTGAGATATGATACTCTTAGTTTCCAGACAATTTAACATGATCTACAAAATCAGGCTAATTCCCTTGGATGAATATGCTAGTCTATTATCAGGAGAACAAAACTCATCCTCCTAAAAAACTACTATATTACTTCTAAAGCATTTTCTATTACTTTAAAAGATGCATAAACAACCAAAATATACCCAGTTGCAAAATTATGAACCTAGCACCTAATTTTTTTTTAATAAAACCAACTTTTATGTTCCTAAACAACCACACCCCAGCAATTCATACCTTAAAACTACATCAAAGGTCAACTCACAAAATACCCAAGGTGGCATGATTTACCAATATTATATCAATCAGTCTCTTACCCTTGACATTGCAGAGGTCCCAAGCAAAGCGTACAACACATTTGAGACAATTCCTTCACCACTATTGCATATAACTTGAATGGCCACACCACTGAAAGCTTCTTCAGACATATTTGTCATAGATTCTAGCAATGAGGTCAAAGCAGCCTCCAATAAGCCTGTCATACCATGGAAAAGGGTAAATAATAGAACAAATTAAAAAATATATATAAAAGCAAATGCAATGAAAATAAAATAAAGATGAGCTCAGTAAGGGTGCCAAAGATAAAATATACACTATAACGAATAATTACTTTAGGGAAATAATTCCTATTTCAATAAATTCTTTTGCACAATAGATTCAAAAGATTCAATAATAAGTAGGCTCACAAAGTACATGCAGGTCAGTCTAGGCTATGGGCCATTATGGCATAAACTGGAAGTATAAGTATATAACATAATTGTAGAGCTGTAAAAATTGACCTCACCCAGGAACGACCCAACCAAACCCGAAGTGCCCCAAACTAGAATTCATTCCGCATGGACAAAATGATTTAACATGGCTAAAATCCAATTACTAGATCCAATCAGAATGCGCTACACGACTATGTAATAGCCTAAACTCCATAAAATTTTTAATTTGAATTACACAGCCTCTACAGAACAGAGGTGATAAAAAAAAGTAGCAATAACACAAACTTTTTATATGCAGTAACACAATAGTAGTAACAGAATCTTGGGCAAAGTTACAAATTTAACTCACATGACATGTATGACATAGCAGCAAGAGCAGCACCACGATGCATGGCTGTGCAACATATTGCTGCTTTTTGTAGGGATGCTTCTAGTAAGGAACCAGATGCTGCCAATACCTTCTGCAGAATATATAAAATCTAATAACATTAACATAATTGTCTAGATTATTTTTGTTAGAAAAAACAAATAATAAGAAATTCAAGAGAGAGAGAGAGAGAGAGAAGACTGTACCTTAGGAGATACACGAACAAAACTAGATGTGAAACTAACAAAGGCCTCCACCAGATCGGGCTCCTGATCACATATGTAAGACGAATTAAGTGCAGTGACTGATGCTGCATTGGTGAATCTCTCAAATGTGCAGATGAATAGAGATCCATATTCCTCCCTATGACCAAATTCTTCAACAATGATGGAAGCTGGAAGATATAATACAGAACTTCAAGATAGAGGAACCAAGGGGCAAGAACATATTTAACTTGAAATTGAAGCACAGAATTTTAATAGCTATCATCATCGGCAAAAGGTCCCTTTCAGATGAAGAAAGCTTCAATTGTGTCTAAAAAAAAGGGGGAGGAAACACCAGCAGCCTCCTAAAGCTAAGTAGACGATGTACAGCACTTGTATCTCTATGTACAGCAGAAGCACATTACTACATGTCCATGTTCACTTTGATGGCCAGTGTGGCTACAAAGCACAAAAAAGTTGAGTATGACTTCCTACAGGTTCATGATGAACAGGATAAAGAATTTCATTGGGTGAAGTAGTAAGATTTGTGTTGCCTCAAGCATGTTGAAGGGCTTGGCATTATGACATCTAAAGTAGAATAAAGTTTTTAGGAGGAAGCAGCTTTGGAGGGTTGTGATTTAAAGTGAAGCATTGAGAATGAACATCATGAAGCACAAATACAGTGCATATACTGATATACCTCTGTAGTGAGGCAAGATCTCTTCTTCTCATAATGTAGGCATAAGAAAATCCAATTGAGGGGCCTTTGTTTTGGCCTGACATTTGGCATGGGGATCAATCTCTAAAAGCTCGATTATCAAATTTTACCTACCTTAAGGAGGCTACTAATTCATAAATTTTAGAGCAGAGTAGTAATCAGAAGCTCTGCGAGATGTTTCTTTTGGAGACTTTTAATGATGGAGATGTCTTCCTGTTGAAAAGGGTTAATTTACAGGGGGATGCAAGATGGTATGGCGAAAAAAAAAGAATAACTCCCTATTCTATTATGACCTTTTAAAATGTCCCTGATACAAAATATCCCATTCTTCTTTGCTATTGATATTTGGATGACACAAGTTCCTCCTACAACCCACCCCCCCACCCCCCCTAAAAAATAACATTTTTTTCCCCAAAGAAAAGATCTGAGCATATGATAATCTTAAAAGAAGGAATTTTTGTAAGTGTTTCTGTCTTAATGATTATGAGTCGGTTAATCATGTTTTAATCTTCTGCAATTGAGTTCTTTCTCTTTGGCTCATATCTTTAGCTCTGTTTGGGATGAGTTGAGTCCAGCCTTGTTTTGTGAAGGATGTCTTGTAGCTTGGAAAAGAAGGATGACGAAAGACTGGCTCGGTTTCAGAACAAGGTACATTAGCAGTTTAACGGTGCATGTGGAGATAAAGAAACCAGTAGCCTTGCCAAGGCTTCAAGTTCAGTTTATTAGGGCTTTTGTACAGCTGCAGTCATATACTGGAATCTTAGTGACTTTTGACATGTCTGGATATTATGGATAAAATAGCTCTGTGATTGCCGGAAGGCATGCAGATTTAATCCTTATCACTCCTTTTGTATATGATGACACCCCTTGGTTAGACATTAAGCATCAGAAACAGAAGTAGCAACTGAACAAAGCTCAAGTTCACCATCATCCACTGCTGAAATTATTTATCATAGTCCATCATGATTACAGTCATCACATATGGAAATGAGGTAGCCCATAAGTGTTTCATAAAAACTATGAAGGGTGTTTATAAATATAACCCAGTAACCCCAAGCTTGCAATAATTTTATACTAAACAAGGGGACCATGATTACTTTTTGATGGCAATGTGGGTTATGCTTTGTTGTTTTTTAATAGCAACAGTCTTGTATAGAGTACTATGTTCTAAAATAATTTTAAGAATCATACTATTCACATTCCTGCTTGCCGAGCAATTAATGCTGAGCTCTTTTGTTATTCAAATTCATCATCAACCACCAGTATCCATGATACTTGAAACTCAAACAATTACATGGACATTGATACTTCACAAGTTCACCATAGGGAAAAAAAAATGCATTTCATGAAGTGCGTACTCAACTCCATTTTACATATTTCCCATGTTTGGCACTTGCAAACAAGTCTGTAAAACACAATGATGCTCAAACAGGAACAGCTAAACTCCATTACCAATTTCCCATGTCTTAGGTTGACGAAAGATAAAGGACAGATTACAAGTGTGTACCCACTTATGGTTTGTAAATAAGAGTAGATATTATTTGGGTGATTTAAAAGTTGAAAGTACAAACAACCTGCATTACACACATCAAAATTTAATTTTTCAAACTGGATTATGACACATAGTTTTAAATAAACTTTAATCAAACTATCAAGTCAAACCACTAAAAGAATTAGTCAAAACAAAATGGAAGTTTGACCTACTCACATAACTCTCTTTTACTGTAATACAATGAACCAATTAGATGCAGCACATGTTACACTGTTGTAGACCGCACACGGATACTTCCCAATTCTAAACAAGCCATACACAAACAAACATATTTAATATTGAATACCTGTTCTGATATAACATTCATGATTCTGGAAAGAGATGAAGTTTGTAGATAAGCAGTCTAAAACTGTGGGCAACAGCGCTGTGAAATGTTCGCCTGGCAAAAGAAACAAAGAGCGACTTTAGACAAAAGGTGTGTGTCACTTTTAAATAAAATAGCTGCCCTTTTCCCCACTATGTGGCTGGGGAAACATTGGAAGTTCCTCAATAAGACAATTACCTGATGAATGAATAGCTTGGGAAAGTGCTCGGCAAGCAGCTGCTGACAAGCTGCCATTTTCCATGTATTCTGATTTAAATAGTTTCTCAATCATTGGCCAAAATATGCTTAACATTACAAGAAGTGGATCATCTGCAGTAGAGCCAGCAGAAAGTGGTGCAGCCAGATGACTAAGCAGTGTTCCTATCCTGTTTGAATAGCACATATTAGAGGAATGCGGCATTGCAGAAAGTAACAAGGTAAATTTGCACAAGGCCTTTTTAAAACAAACCAGAGTAAGAAGGCTGGAGAGATAACATTAATATTAATAATAAAAAATGATGAGTTTGATGATGATAGAAAACTCTGCGATTAAGCCAAGTGAGAATGTTCATGTCATGTCACAAGGAAGGTACGTGACATATAGGTACCACATAGAATCATTCAAAGTTTCCATTGCAAGTTATTAACCACTTCATCTCTGAATATGTGTAGTAAACTTTAAGGTTTCCTTATTCTTCACTCTACCACTCAAAAGTCTTCATTCCATAGTCTGTGTATCTAACCATTAACTTTAAATTTCAAATAATCAATGTTTAATGAAGAAAGTTATAAATCAAGCTTTTTATTATATGTGGAAAAGCTTTTTATAAGAATAATTTTATTTTTTTCGAACATGAGAGATGATACAAAGTTGGGGGACTAGAATCCATAAGGCAAGAGAAAAAGGATTTGAATCTTGCAGTATATCAAAAAAGGACACGTAAGGGAGCCCCACATGAGAATGAGCCCAAAGGAAAGCCAAATAAACACTCACTCCCATAAAGTAACTGCAGAAGATTCCAAACCTCAGAAATCCCAGCATTTCAATCCAAATACAAAATTAACCACCAACATTATACCTCCACTCCCCTATCATGAGAGTTACAAGGAAATAGATTATAGGATTAAAGTTAGTCCCACAAATGAAAATTCCAAGAAAAGTTACCACCATCACAACAATAATCTTCATTTTAACTTCAATAATTCAAAACTAAAGATGACTCATTAATTGATCTTGCAACTCTTCCTTCTCACCCAAAAGAATAGGAAAATAAGGACAATGATGTGCAATCAACAAACAATAAAGAGAGGAGCAAAACCATACTAAATGGTTGCAGTGTTGCACCCCTGCCTTAGAATTATCCTAAAACACAATGCACTCTCGATGCACAAACATATAGAAGAATTTTATGAATCAATAAACTATGTATTACATGAAATATTTTAAAACTAAGCATAAACCATTTATACTAAAAGACAAAAGGTATGTTTGTTACTACCTTGATTTTTTTTTTCTTTACATTTTAACAATAATGTTTCTTATTGCCCATCTTTGACGATTAGTAATTTTATTGCCTAAAAGTAAAGTTATAAAAAGTTGATATTTTGAAATTATACATTGAGACAAATCCAATGCATTCCTTCTCACCCAAGAGAATAGAAAAAAAAGGATAATGATGTGCAATCAACAAACAATAAAGAGAGGAGCAAAACCATACTAAATGGTTGCAGTGTTGCACCCCTGCCTAAGAATTATCCTAAAACACAATGCACTCTCTATGCACAAACATATAGAAGAATTTTATGAATCAATCAACTATGTATTACATGAAATATTTTAAAACTAAGCATAAACCATTTATACTAAAAGACAAAAGGCATGTTTGTTACTACCTTGATTTTTTTTTTTTTCCTTTTCATTTTAACAATAATGTTTCTTATTGCCCATCTTTGACGATTAGTAATTTTATTGCCTAAAAGTAAAAGTTATAAAAAGTTAATATTTTGAAATTATACATTGAGACAAATCCAATGCATATCACAAAATAACATTTATTTTGATACGTTAATAGGAAAATATGGTCAAAGTACGACATGTCAATAATACAGAGTCTAAAGAACGGTAAATAAAAATAAGGAAGGAGTAGGAAGCACATTTCACTCCGTATAACAATAAATAGGATGCACATTAAATTTCACCTATTTATACCCCGAAACTACTCAACACAATAATGAGATTTATATCTGACTAACCATGTAACCAGTGATTAATATCTTAGATAATAACAGCAATAAGAACACCTATGGTCATTCAGTATTCTATCGACAGGCCATGTTTGCCAGTAGTGTCTATTTAGAGTTTTGACCATGTCAAAATTCTAATTGATGAGAAATAACAGTGTTTAGTACTGTATTGTTTGACGTAGCTTCTAGCAGTATAGAAAGTGTTTGACAAACAATCTAAACTTTAATGTTCATAGTCTGGGGTAGCAATTCCAAAATCCTTCCAAATTCTACCCAAATTATAAATCAATTTTCTTCTTCCAAGAACATGCTGCAGGCTTCTGCAAAGTTCTCTCTCTTTCAAGGTTCTTGGCATAAAACGGAAAATTCTGTCTTTTAGAAAATAGATTAGGTAAAGTTACTAATGGGATTGATCTGTGGTTCCTCCGTGTCTCACATCTTCTCTAATTTGCTGCTTTGAAGATTCAATATGAAAAGAAGGTTTTAGCCCCTGTGAATTTGCTCCTTTTAATCGTTTATAATGTTAGATTCCCATACTATCCTTTTATTCATCTTTTCTTGGTTCTTGTGGAAATAGAAATTGTCAATAATATTAACAAACAGCTAAATAATATGCAAGTCATATTTGTCTCTTTTTTTAATTCCAAACGCTATTTCTACAAAAAAAAAAAAAAAAACTAATACCTTCAATGGCTACTTGGACAGCTAGCCACTAACAGCTACTAGTTGACAGAAAACCAATACCCCAACAGTTAATAACTACTCAAAAAACTAAAAGCTGACAGCTACATCTAGCTTTCCCGAACAAACACAGATATCTATCCTCGTATGATTTACCCATGAAGTCACATAAATCCTAATGAATCCATCTTTAAAGGAACTTGTTAAATGCTTCAAATCTTATCTATCCTACTCATCAGGTAACATGAAATACTTAATAAAATCCTACTTAGATTACTTCTTACTCAGCCTTACAGATCTCTCAGACATAGGCGCATAGCCTTTCCATTAGTTTCAATTAATTAGGATTTTCATTTCAAATGGATCATGACACTATAACTGAAAAAATAATTTTGCCTTGCTGGTGTCAAGACACGAGCAAAGGTGTGTGCATCATGCACATGAGGCACACTTTTACATAGTTGCATGTTATGTTATCTTCTAAGGATGGTTGAAACATATAGGACTGGGGACAAAGAAGAATATTAAGTTGAATATGTGCCTCCTGTATGCCTTGGGTGAGCAACATTGTCCTCAACGTGTGGAGGGTTGCTTGAGGTAATGAGGCTTGCTCCAAGCACCAAGGCACACTTTCAATCTATAATTTGGAGCATTGGACAAGGTAGCATACATTGAGATCTTCAGACTTATGTTGTAAGGATTCATAATAGAATTTCACTTGTGTGATTCTTGTCATTGAAGCACTGGGTCAAAAGCAATACTGTGAGCCTACTTTCTTCCCTCAAATCCATTCAAATAGGAAAAGTCCAATAAACAGGAACCACTCATCCTTTTACAAACTTACTCATACCCCCCTCCCCCCTAGTCCAAACCCCCCCCCCCCCCCCCCAAAAAAAAAAAAAAAAAAAAAGGTGGATTTCAAAATCATCCCAACAAAAAGGAGGGAAAAAGGGAAATAACCTGTGATGATTTATATATAAGATAGATGGAAAGAGCAAGTTTCAGCTCACACTCTTCAATACTAATACAAAACCTCAATGGCCCAGAAACCCTATAACTAGTTATGTTCCAAACTTTAAAATATTTCCATTCAACATGGCACTTTAATCCTAAATGGCAAGGACAAACCTGTGCAATCCCCTGGAGGCAGAATTCAAGATTTGTGTATAAGCAGCTGGGTTCTGCCTCAATCCATGCTTCTCATCATTAACCTGAAAATTTTTCCCCACTCAGTTTTTGCATACATATAAATGATAGTAATTAAGAATGAAAACATAATATGCTGTCACGTAGGCATTGTGGGCCCCACTAATGGATTCCATCCATGAATCGGTTAAGTGGTGGTAAAAGCCAATTTTTTAAAATTTTGGTGGTGTTAAAATAAAACTTTTATTTTTTGTAGTGTTAATATCCAATTTCATGTTTTTTTTGTGGTGTTAAAAATAAAAATTTCCTTAAAATAATGCATTGACGACCATGAAAGGAGAAGTGTTGCAAATAAAAAACACATAAGTATTAAATTATTTCTCTTTCCCCAAACACCAAGGTAATATCATTTTTTACCTATCTTAACTAAAAGGTTCAAAGGGAATACATATATGCTTATTAGCTCAATTTTTTTAATCCACGGTATTAACATGTGACCTACTATATAAACTGCAAGAGTAATAGTCCAAGAACCCTATGATTAAATTTTTTAATGTTACTACTTATTTTACAGGCCAATAATAAAAAGTAATCATTTGTAGTACGGGGTTGTTTTTTGTAAAACAATGTCTTTAGGAAAATGCATTAAGGTTGTTCCATTTTAAGGTTTTTTATCTTAAGGTTATTCAGTGGAATTTTAAGACTTATATTGACATTGTATAAAGAGGTAGAATATCATACAGAGACAATGCAAGACTCAACTCATTATAAACTACTTTGCAACTCATTATAGATAGATGAGGAATATGATGCTTACAAGTTTCCCAATGACATCATAGCAAGAAGAAAGTAATCTAGTTAACACGTTGTTCTTCAGCTCATTACTAGGAAGAAAGCCAACAACAAGAGCAATAGCACCAACAACTTCTTCCTCATCTTCTAGTGGTAAATGCTGCTTTTCCAGACCCTGATGCAATCACATTTTGGAAAATTGTGAACAAAAACTGACACAATGTAACAGCAATAAAAACAGCAATTTTGTACATATACGGTGGATTAGAAAACTCAAAAAAATATAGTGCACCTCAAAAAAAGAATGTAACATAATTATATAAGCAAGGTTTCCAGCAATATGTCCATAACTTTGCAACCAGCAGGAATGCAAGATGAATAATGTCATTTTCTAGCAGCAGATTCTGCTCAAGAAAACCACCAAACTAATTTTTCGCTTTATTACCCCCTGGTTCCTACTACGTCAGGATATTTCTATGAATTTGACTCTAATTATTGATTCATATCCTACTATTAAATGGATCTGAATTGTTGCAATTCAACCAACTGAAAATTTTAAGAATAAAAGATAATGTTGATACATTGAAGTTAATCTAGACTTTTTCAGATGAAAGGGGGATTTAACATCTTGTGGGGCTGATAATTTTATACAACAAAGTTTTCGATGGTGGAGATGTAGAAGGTGGCGATGAAGAATCTGGATGATCTCTTTGGTTTTGTAGTAGTAAGTTTTCGATGGTGTAGTAGTAAGTTTCCAGAGATGAGAAAGGTCTTGTGGTGAGTAAGAAGGTAGCAACGAAGGTGGGGGGTAGTGGTGTCTACAGTGGCAATGGAGTAGATGAAGGCGGGGTGAGGTTGAGGTGGCTGACTGGTTTTTAGTAGATGAAGGGCCAGGGAGTGGGGTAGGTAGGAGTGGGTATTGTGGTCTTTTGTCAATGTATCTCACAACTCCTTAATGTGTGCCAAAAAGAAACGTGTCACATATATTGGAATGGAGGAAGTATATGAATAACTAAAGTCAAATTCTAGTGATTTTTTTTTTTTTGAAAGACAAATTCTAGTGATTTAATAGAGAACAAAGTATTTTTCCAAAAATTAATACTTTGTATGTAGTTGTTGACAACTTTATCTAATAATTATATAAACACATCACATAATAAAAAATATATCATACTAATAAATATTGCAACACCATTTCATCTGCACACACACACACACACACACACACAAAAATAAAAATAAATAAATTAAATAAATAAATAAATAAAATTAGTAAGCAATACAAGCAACCTTGAAAAGCATGGTAACTCACCTCTCCAATCCAGATTAATATCTCCAAATTGGAAGGCTCAAACATTATTGCAGATGCATCTTCACATATTTTACGCAAGGCAGATGCACATGCACTAGCAGAGAGAGGCTGTGAAATCCCAGCTGCAAGAAACAATCTGAAAAACGAGCACAAGTGCCAAAAAGATCAAAAACTTCATACATTCATAGTTATATATGCTTCTTCAAACAGAATCACACAACCATATACCCTATCAACATAAAATAGAAAAGTTTTTGCATTTACTTTAATACAAAAAAATAAATTAAAAAAAAAGAATAAAAAGTATGCCTCTCCAATGTACTAGGATTCACAATTCTAATTGGTGACACAAGCTTAGAAGCACACACTATGTGTGTGCAATTAAAGAGCATATTTAATTTGTATAATTTATATCATATTTGATTCAAATGATATAATTTGTTGGTTCTCTTAATATTTTGTTTTACAATAGATAGAGCCCATTATTTGCATGAAATTAAAGTGAATGTCGAAGGAAGTTTTACCTAGAAGCTTTTGAGATGGTATTAGCATATGAATGCAGCCATGCATCGAAGAGGCTTACTGAAAGGAAATTCATGGTTTGTTATAGTTTTGTGTGACTGTTAGAATTGTGGGAAATGGCAATAGTGGTTTTGTGTTAGTAGGCTTGAGGAAAAAAATTTGTGAGAAAGGATATCTACTAAAAGGGGTTAAGAGATTAAACAGTATAAATATGGAACACTGGGCTTTTTTTTTCTCAAGCTAGGTGACATGAATTGGAGTGAGGGAACTAATTTTTAGTATCATTCCCCTCTATTCATTTAATACACGTATATTTTTTTTGGGAAGGTATGAAGTGTTTATACTATTATTTTAATTAAATTTTTCCAGTAGTTAACTAGTTAGCTCCTTATGTGAAGTCATATTTATTTCTTTTCCCTACTTCCATTGTATTTTCAGGTAATTATGATATGACTCTTATCATAAGTGGTTAAGTTTGATTTTCCTTATTTTCACGGCCTTTTATTTTTGGAAGTGATTTGCTAGGAATTTTAATAATCATGTCTTTAGTGATAATGAATGGGGCTATTATACAGAAATGAAATTTTTAATGCCACGGGGTATCGGCATTATATATGTATAACATAGATCTCCACAGCAATAAACATCAAACACACTGCAGAAGAGTAATGGAAAAGAGCTCACAGCAGGGGTCTAGCATTTGTTTGAAGAGTGGATATCCACTTTGAATAGGATCCAATAACATCAGCAAGTGATCTGTACACCTATAACAGAAAATCACGAGTTAAGAAAATTATAATTATAAAAGCAGACAGCCTCAGGACACATCGTATCCCTTAAAAATTAAAAATTAAAGAGAGAGAGGATATTTGTACGCACAATACACATGAATCCTTTAGGTTCATTAGATGTCCCGTTGGATAGAATTGTCACCAAGTGCATAATAACGGAGAAATCGAACTTTACACTCTCCTGTATGACCACTTCAGCAACCTAGAAGAAGAAAAAAAGTAATTTTTATCACTTTGGAAAAAGTCAGGTATGATAGTCAACATACAAGGATGCCTGAAAATGTAATGGAGCCAGCTCATGAGCATGAGAAACCGGAGGCTCAACCTAGAAAAATATTTTTCAATTATATACTTAAGTAATTTCCAAGACATTAATGAGATTAATCAAAGCAATGTATGCTGTCATTGGCCATCACGTTTTGGATAAATAATTTTGGTTCAATAAGACTCAAGCTTATCATTCCAATACAATTATCTATTCATCTAGCTTAATTAATGCGTTAAGAAGGGAAATTTAGGCAAGGAAACCTGAATTAATTGACTCAGCTTAAGTATAATATATAGACGATACCCCCTTGGTGCCTATTTAATATGAAGTACATATTTTACTAATTCAAAATTAAAATACCTTCATAGATTCATCTGTCACAATAGAAAAATTCTCCAAAAAAAATTCCAACTTGTATTCTAGCAAAACACTCTACCGCCACCCATCAAAACTTCCTGAGATTTCAAAATTCAAAAAGGGGGAATAAGTTCAAGACATAGTGATCTGGGAACAACATGATATCTGGGGTTCAAAATTTTGATTCTTTAGACGAATGGGCATCCACCTTAGAACAGTCTGTAATCCGTTTTATTATTGAGGTTAAACCTCTATAGCAGCTGTGTATTCCTCAAACAAGATGAGCGAAACAGTGGTTATATAGGGAAAGTGGTGATGGAAGATGAAGATAGGAGACAACATACATGAAGAGAAACAGAGTGACAAGGATGGGTAGTAAAGCAATTAATAAATCCTTTCTACCCTCGCACTTAAAAGAGGGGAAAAAGAAAGAAAGGGCAAAGCCAACTTAAACTCACCTCAGGCTTTATTCAATAAGCAACTGTGTTGGTTATATGAGATTGGGATCCCAGTCCTACACAGAAACCTGTACTTCTGTCATACAGAATGCAAGCCAAGTTTTCCAAGCCTACTTTGACATTCAATGTAGTGTGCTTTTGCTTTTCATTAGCAAAAATGGTACTTTAGGGTGGATGAAAGTTTAGTGAGCAAACATATGCCAAATTATTATTTTGAAATAATCAGCATAATAAAGAGCTATTTCAGACTTTTTGGCTTTCTATATCATGCGACTTGATAAAGCAAAAATATCATAAAACAAAGAACTTTTTACTTTTTTGCCTTCCTATCTTCAAGCTGACTTCTATGGGCTAAAAATAGCACTTGGGACACTGCTTAACAAATTTTTCTTGAATGGAAAATGCCAAAATGACTTTGTGAGTGGAAATACATATTAGTACATACTCCCTTTCTCCCCTTTAATTTGCTCCATTGGGGTTAGATAACTTTTTTTCTTTTGGTTGAATAAAGTTGATAAGAGACAGAAATGGTGAGACCAAATAAAGTGAATGGGAGAGTAAAGTGGAGGTCCCTAATGACCATAACATCATATTCAATATGGGCAATCTTTAAGGACAACCTAAAAAGGAAAATGAGAAGCAATCGCCAATTTCCATAACCAATTGCAATAGCAATCTATAAACTAGCATAATAAATTCTCTCCTCCGCACATTAATTCCCTTCCAAGTTCTCACACATGTCTTTTCTCGCTGCCATATCCTGAAATCTAACTACCTTCTTTTCCAATCAATTTATCAAAATTTCTCTTCAAAAAATTATGTAAAAATGATTTTGAGTGGGTTATGATGCTTGCTGCTAAGATTCATTGATGAAACAGATGTGAAAAGAAGCAGAACTTATGAATTACACATGTAACCATTGATGGTGGTAAATAATACAAGTCGAGAGCAACCATTAATGGTGGTAAATAATTCAAGTCGAGAATAACAAATAGATGGGAGATGAAAGGTAGATATTTGATAAAAAGATTGACGAGTGACTAAATCATGCAACACAGGAGAGGTGAGGGTTAATGACACGAGTTCATTGTAACACTCAGATTTGATAATATATGATTTAGAATTATTCTCATATAAATAATTTGTTGACTCATCTCAATTAAGTGCTGGATATCAGCATGGTATCTGTCTTCTCTCAATTAAGCACTGGATATCAGCATGCTACCTATCTCCTCACAATTAAGCGTTGGATGCTAGCATAAGCCGAAATAGGGCACAGTGTCCCTTTTAATTGCTTTTTTTTTTTGGAGGCTTTATTAAGCTAATGTATGACACATACTGAATTTTTCCTTTGTTGTTCTGCAAGACTAGTAAATTATAATTTTTTATTACATGTAATTGAAATTTTTTTTACTTTAATTTATTGGCTGAATATTTGGTCTGTTTTATTTCAACTTTCCAGTACGGTTCTTGAATTTTATTCTAGTTACCACAATTAAGCTAATTTGTTACTAATTCTAGTTCTAGAATATCTTGGTTTGTTTTGCTTCAACTTTCCTTTATGGTTCTTGATAAATATTCTGGTTTCCGTAACACCATTAAAGCAATATAAGGAGTAAAAAGAGAAAGGTAAGAACCACAAAGAACATAATTGAAACACATGCAAGCATTGTCAATATAATATTTGCTCACCGCATTAAGTGCAAACATTTTGGCTTCTATCTCCCTCCATGGTATGGGCATGTTTCCAGACATCCAACCACCGAGGAAAACCTATAATGACATTGGAAAAAAAAATAAAAAAAATATAAAATATAACATATAAAATAAAAGATATGTATATTATACATATAGGTGAAACCTGTAATAGGCATGAAATTGGTAAGAGTGAATGAGTATGGCACTATGGCATCAAAGCCGTCAATGATGGTTTCACTTAGTCAGTAATTAAATGAACCAAATGTATCTACGACTTCCGCTCAAAATATAAAATGCAACACTGTGATATCAGTATAAATCTTTTTATTCTATGTTTCACAATTTGGGAATGATGCAATTGCTGGGTGTTTGGACCCCTACGGGCCCACATTCATTAAATACGGAAATTACCAAACTACCCTTATTTAAACCCTAAATCAGGAATATTCCAGAAACGTGCACAACACGCACCCCGAGAAATCCTAACACGGCCCAACAATGCCCAATACAGCCCTGGATGGCCGGAAACCCTAATCCTAACCCTGATCCTCTCCTATACCAGTAATTAAGTTTCTCCACTTTCTCTCTCTAAACACCGTTGGCTAACCGTCGGAGGAGCTTCTCAGGAACACCCCCCAAGGCAGTTGACTTAGGCTCCCCCACACCACAGATCCCGAAATTCTATTGCAGAAACAATTGGCACCGCCTGTGGGGACACGTTAAACAAAAAGTCATGGTAACCACTTAATGAACCGATCCTTCTCAAAACGTAGGTGGGCAGAATCACACCCAAGATCAATCGCACCCACCCTGTTACGGAATAACGAGTAATCCAACCGTGAAGATCAAGGTGACAACATGGAGGTTGAACAACCCATTGATAAAGGAGATTAGCAACCTGTGACCAAACAAGATCTGGAAAAGCTGACCGAAACAGTCAACACAACTCTCCAAGACACCCTTAGATTGTTGACCGAAGCTATGAAAAACAACCAGGCGGGGCCCTCTTACCGGCCGCCACAAGATCAAGGACGCCATGCGTCCCGGAACAATCAAAGGGCACAACCCCAGGATGTCCCCCGGACGAAGTGGAGGACAAAGCCGTAGGGCACAACCCATCGGTGTGGCTAGGTCCGTCCATTGTAGATTTGGAAACCGTCGTCGATCTCCTCATGATCGGCATGTCATATCACTTGTCTGCATAGAGCCCACTCAGCACTCTACAAGTTGACGCCAGAGGGACGGTGAATCAGCCAACCATATAGGTGACTCATTGATTAGCCGTGTAATTAACCCTAATCCTAACCTTAATCAAGTCAGTGAATCCTCTCCTATAAATATGAATCAGCACAGATTAGCCGTGTAATTAATTTTCTCCAATCTCTCTCTCTCTACAAACTTTCTCTCCCTAAACACTATTGACTGGCTTGAACGAGGCAGTTGACTTTCATTGTTTTGCAGGACTCGGTTGAGGAGGCTCCCCCGTCTATTACAGGGATGTTTTTCCTATTTGCAATTGAAAATGGTCGATTCCATAGTTCAATTTCACGGACTCTTCAAACAGTAGGTGTAATTTGAAATTTTGGAATCCCAAATCGAAGTATTTCCCAAACACAACATATAAAATTGAATTTCCATATTACAATTCCCGGAATTGAAATTAACGAATTCAGATGAAATTAAGATTACCAAACACTACCTTAGGAAATTCCCATGAATTTGATTGTGGATTTAATTTCCATAAATTAGATTTTCATGGGAGTTTCTAGTTCCTATGTTAATCAAACGACTGCTAAGAGGACAACGTATACTCCTTTGAACAAGCAAGCCAATCGTATTAGGCATCAAAAAGAAATTTTATTAAAAAGCGCTACCAGGTACCACAAACAAACCATATAAAAGTACAGTGCCTCCATCCATTTGCCTAATTACAAAGACGCAGTCATGACTTACAGCTGAAGCACCCAAACCATATCTGCACACATCAAAAGCACATTCTGATAGAACACATAAAACCAATTTTATAAAAATGAGCCTGAAATTTTTTTATATGCATCCTTGCACATCAGCTTTGGCTAGAAACTTGTGCCTTGAAGCGCTTGCACTTTGTAAAATTTACAAGCCATATGACAACTATAATCTAAGGTAGGGCTACAATTTCCCTGTGAATATACAGGCAAAATAGACCTTATTTATTCTTCAATAGGATACACTTCTTTAACTTTCAGCTAACTGGGGAAAAGACTCCTTTTATGTTTATACATAGTTGCATAACAGTAAAGGCGCAAATGAAGAGCCAAGATAATTTCAAGTACCTTTTGTATGTACGTAGCAGGTCCTAAAAAGTGACAAATTTCCATCAGAAGTTCAGCCAAGTTCATTCTGAAATTTGCAAGACCATCAGGCAACTCACTGCTTCCACCATCTCCATCATAAGCAGATTCATCAATCTGTGGATAACAAAAAGGCACTTTCGATTGGAGTCATTGGACAATTCCAAATCAGCATATACTAGAAGGGGTGTTCATGACCTAAGTGTGCAAAAATATACTATGTCAAGCACTACCATTAAGATCATCCAACCAAAGGCAGTAGAAAAAGTGTCAATAGATTTATTGAATAGACTAGAAAACCCAGCATGTGTAATAAGGTACATGCAAATTATTATAATCAATCCAACCTGTAAAAAGCTAAAAGTGAACTGCAACACAGGTCACTAGCCTCAATACAGCATAACAGAAGTGATTAGCATGCTGAAAATGAGGTTCATAAGGCCAGAAAGTAACTAAATTTGTAGTAAGCCCAGCAAAAGAGTATCAAGTAAACCTGAGAAAAAACATTTCCCAAAGTTCCCTTCTTTTATGTCATCCGGACTAAATAGGGATACATGAAACGATGAAAATAAGCTGAGAACATGTAAAAGTAAGAAAAATAAAATAAAACCTGATTACGCAGCAGCAGTGCATCAAGTAAGGCTGAGAACACAGGGAAAAACATTTTCTCTATATGTTCCCTTCTTTTTCTCTCATCCGCATTGATAGCAAGTATATAACTGGCAAGGCTACCCCTGAAATGTATTGAAGGAAAATGACTAGTTTTTTAGACACAAACAAAACTGACCCACCCCCCCCCCCCTCTCCCCCTCCAAATAAAATAAATAAGAAACACTAAAAAGAAAGGAAAAAAAAAAAAAAAAAAAAAAAAAAAGCTATACCAGAACTGCAATGTTGAATCTGCAATGTCCCAATCTTCACTAGGAAAAGCCACACAGCTGCAATATATAACGATATTAGTAGTTCTATGTAGAAACATAAACTTCTACATTATTGAGCAAAAGGGTTTCTTACACAGTCCTCATACAGTCACACCACAAACTAATGGCAGCTACAGCAATCAATCAAAGCCTAATCCCATAAGTGGGGTCAGCTACATCAATCAATAAGTCACACCTCCATATGGTTTTTATTGATTTAGAGAATGCCTATAACAAGGTGCCAAGATAGGTACTTTGGTGGGTAATGTTGAAAAAAGGTATCCTGCAAAGGTACATGAACCTGGTTAAGGATATGTATTGGATGTGTCAACAAATGTGAGGACATGTGTTGAATTGACAAAAGATTTTCCTATTACACTTGGATTGCATCAAGGGTCTGCATTAAGCCCTTTTCTTTTTGCAACGGTTCTAGATGAAGTAACCATGCCTATTCAAGATGAGGTCCCATGGTGTATGTTGTTTGTGAATGATATCGTTTTGGTGGATGAAACTAAAGATGGGGTTAATGCCAAATTGGAGCAATGCAGGCAAAGGTTGGAATCTAGTGGGTTTAAGCTAAGTCTAAATAAGACTGAATATTTGGTATGCCGCTTCGGTACACAGAGGGGGACAAGTGATGATGAGGTTGGACGGAAAGGATTTGACCATGAGTGAGTGTTTTAAATATCTTGGGTCAATCATCCAAAAGAATGGTGACATTGGTCAAGATGTGGCCCACAAGATTAAGTCGAAGTAGCTTAAATGGAGAGCGGCCACGGGAGTGTTATGTGACCAAAACATTCCTTTACAGTTGAAGGGAAAATTCTATAGGACTGCCATAAAACCAGTGTTGCTTTATGGTACGGAATGTTGGGCTTTTAAGAAGGAGCACATTAAAAAGATGAAGGTTATAAAAATGCACATGTTAAGATGGATGTGCGGGAACACTCTAAGAGATAGAATCAGAAATAAGGTTATTGGCACGTAAGTGGGTGTTGCTGCAAACAAACTAAGGGAAAATCGTTTGTGTTGGTTCGTGCATGTGAGACGGAGACCCAGGGTGCACCAGTACGAAGAGTGGAAGAATGGGATCATGGAGACCTCAAACACGGTAAAGGGAGACCGAAAATGACTTGGTTAGAAGGAGTTAGGTTGGATATGAAGCAAATGGGTTTGCATGAGAATAAGGTATTTAATCGTAAGGGATGGAATAGAAAGATTTTTGTGGATGACAATACGGAATAATCACTTTTGGTTCATATAGCCGACCCTACTTATGGGATTAAGGCTCTGATTGATTGATTAAAAATATTCAAGTGACTAGGTTACAATGTCTTACTAATTTAAAAATAATTCCTTTGCATATAATTAAGCTTATTCTACAAAGAAGTGAAATAAGAACCCGTATAAAAGCTTATTCTACAACAAATTGAAATAAGCACCCTTATAGAAGCTTATTAAGCCTCCAACAATCTTTCAATTCCAACAGACACTATATACACGAAATAGAAAAAAAGTAAGCTCCCTTTCTTCATGTAATTTTACATAACAAGCATCTTATCGTCTCTTATTGTTCAGCAATTATCCTTTGAGCTACAGCTTGTTCCATACATTGAATGCATGCTAAGAAGGGAAAAAAGGGAAAATAAAAAAGAAGCTTAAGAGGTTTTGTGTGCATAGACATTGGTGGTACAGAACCTACTTGTAGTAAAATGACATTCCATGCTCTAGTTCATTCCAACCCAGGGAATTAAATCTCGATTGCATGACCACATGTCCACATCGCAATTGCATTATAAAGGTTTTTGAGCTTACTACAATCATGAAAGGGCACAGAAACTACCCCCCATGTTTCTCTAGGAAGAAGATCAGCATTAAATTTGCAAAGCAACTGCACCTAAATTAAAACCGTGTTCCTAATTTGTTGAATCCTTCCAATTTTTCAGTATTGTTAGCATTTATGCATTCACCATCTCAAACTTCATAATAACCTAGTTGACTTTTAGAAAAAAAAAGGGTTTAATGGACAAAATCCATCAGGAATAGTTATTAGTCAAGCAGTGCATTAAATGAATAAGAAAATGAATGCTTAGGATAATTAATTTGAAACATACAGAAATGAAAAGGACAATGAATGACACACAAACAAAGTATAATTGTTAATAACCTTATCTTCCAACACCTTAATAACCATAAAAGCTCTATTTCATTTGAAGGCATAGTTAGTCAATTTTGCTAATTGAGGATTTACTTGTACAGCATTCAAAAACAGATAGGAAAGATAAGATGAGAGTGAACTTAAAGAAGAAAGCAAGTGATGTCATTGATGGAACAATTATGCAACTACAAAAGGTAAATTGCAAGATGCAAATCACCTCCTTTGATTCTAAGAGAAACAAGTTAATAAATGATACCAGACCTTAACAGTGCATCTGCTAAGATCAGAGACTCTGAGCTTGCATCTACGATCAAAGAGGGTGCCTAACAGAAAACAAGGTGAGGAGAAAAAAAATTTGTATCAGTGGTGATTTTCTACAATATTACCTTAATAAAAAAGACAAAAAATTAGAATTAGACAAGTCTAGACTTATAACTAAGATATTGTCAACTTACAGCCTGACCAATTTCTGACATCAAGCATGCAATTCCACTAATAATTTTTTCATCTCCGTTGCCTAGTGCTGGACGAAGTAGAGCATCCTTTAAAAACTGAACTCTACACAATAAAACCTGAGGTAGATCCTACAAAGCCAAGTAAGAATAAATTAATTAAGATAACCAAGAATTACTGGACATCAAAGGATTGGTGAGTATAGTTAGTAGCTGCGGTACAAAAGCCTCTATCAACTTGATAAAAGAAACAGATACGATTCTGGAGGACCAAAGGACCTTTTAACAAAAAAGAGGTAACAAAAGTAAGCTCAGAAAAGCGAGAAAACCAAGATAGCATGTAAGACAGCCAAAAAGGCTTCTTAGAACTCCCCCAGCAGTTAATAGCATTAAGAAAAACAAGCCATAAAGTTAATCAATCAAAACCAGATCCACAGCAGTACAGCATATGAATCTGAATTCTATCATTATCTTTTCAGTCATAACTCATAAGCATTTAAAACTGTCAAAGATACTATGCAAAATTGCTCAAATTCCATATCTATACTGTGCTATTAAGGCTACAGCCCAGGTAGCAACTAGCAAGGGATCAGAAAAAGGGTTAGAAGACCAACATATCACAAATAACAGGAAACGGGATACATATTCGCACATATAGAATATAGGAAGTACATTAATAAATCCTGTTGCTTATTTTCTTAAAGCAGGCTTTAAACAGTATTGGCTTATTGCAAATTATACAAGTCACACGTTGACTATCAAAAAATAAAATTCATCGGCTGATTGAGTGAATGTTTTAAATATCTTGGGTTAATCATCGAGAAATATGGTGACATTGATCAAGACGTGGCCCACGGGATTAAGTCAGAGTGGCTTAAGTGGAGAGCGGCCACGGGAGTGTTATGTGACCGAAGCATTCCCTTATAGTTGAAAGGAAAATTCTACATGACTGCCATAAGACCGGTGTTGCTCTATGGTACAAAATGTTGGGCTTCTAAGGAGCATATTAAAAAGATGGAGATTACATAAATGCGCATGTTAAGATGGATGTGCGGGAACACTCTAAGAGATTGAATCAGAAGTGAGGTTATTCGCAAGAAAGTGGGGTGGCAAGCATTGCAGACAAACTAAGAGAAAATCGTCTGCGTTGGTTTGGACATGTGAGACAAAGACCCGATGGTGCACCCGGTACGAAGAGTGGAAGTGTGGGACCATGGAGGGGTTAAACGAGAGAGAGGGAGACCGAAAATAACTTGGTTGGAAGGAGTTAGGAAGGACGTGAAGTATATGGATTTGCATGAGGATGAGGCATTAGATCGTAAGGGATGGAGGAGAAAGATTTTTGTCGATGACTACACGGAATAATCACTTTTGGTTCATGTAGCCGACCCACTTATGGGATTAAGGCTTTGATTGATTGGTTGGTTGATAGGTCCATACATGACCACAAACAATTATATTATGTTAATAACTAATATTGCTGGCACATAGCCCATTAGGTGAAAGAAACAATCCTTATGGTCCACTTCACATATCTAGTCCAATATTAGAAAAGCTACTAATAATCTTACACTCTAACAACCAACCTATTCGCTACAGCGTGTATCGTTACTGTGGACCACATAGATATAAGTACAGAATATAGAATAGAACCAGACAAAGAATTGTGAGGGAAAAATTCACCCAAGAGAGGAAGGCTGAATCTCGTAAACAAGAACTACAAAAAAATGACAAGATAAGATAAAATTTTAGCAACTTTGAGTACATACTCTGGAAGTACACTTGACAATAGAGATGACAGCCAAATAGAGGAGGTTGGTGACTAGTTTCCCGGCAAGTCGACCGCAACAAGGTGCATGGCCACTGACACTAGAGAATCAAAAAAGGAGAGGCTTCGAGAGAATTAGGTCGGATCAGGTCTAGGATTTTGATTTTTTTTTTTACGTTTTCTAGTGATTAAAAAAAAGGGAGAGTATGGATTTCACTTCCATTTTGAACCCTTAAAAAAATACAAAAATGTTTCGATTGCTAGAACAGCACTACGTTAGGATTACTCGAATTTGGATACCCATATCCGACACTAGTACCTTTGTGCAAGTGTCCAACTCGGTTATATTGTAAAAAAAAATACCAAGATATCGGTCTAATGAAGTATCCAATTGTCATACCCATGTCTGAGAGGTGAAATGAAGAGTCCAAGTAACATAGGTTAGGATCTTTGAATGGTGACTTTCTACAAGTCTAGGTACTCCATACCTAGCAGTCTTAATCAAAAATATATTAGGGGTATTTTATTAACACTGAAGCTCTAGTTAAAATCCTTTGTGACAGAAGAACAAGATGAAACTGACATGATATAAACCAGAGTAGCATTGTCAAAACTAGAGAGAGTCGGCGGCAGCAGCCACATGCGTGAACAGTTGGATATGAGCCCCTAGTTCTCTTGACATGAAAAAGTTTTTTAAAGCTGGTAGGAAAAAAAATTCAGGCAGGAAGGGAGTTTATTACAAAAACTGGGTACTACTCTCTCACAGAGTTCATCAAAAGAAGCAACAACAGCCATCAGAGAAGGGAGAGCCAAAAACATCATATATGCCTGTCAATGTTAGTTCTAGTCCATTCTAAGTTTTTTCCCAAATGTAAGAGAAAACAGAAAATTCAGAAGAAATTTTACAAGAAAACGCATGTTCTATTTTCCAGGGGGAAAATTCATGGGCAAATGATGTGGTATTGCATAGATCATAGGGTAACCTTATTTGAAACATATTAACTCGAAAGATGTCTATGGTACTTTTTTCAAAGAAATTCTAACCCCAATGATGGGTTTAAAAGATATGGTAAGCTGATTTCCACTGCTGGAAAAAGAAAACAAATCATATAAGAACCATAATTCCCTATTAAATTTAGAATATTATTAAGTACCCCAGTTTCTCATAATAGAGGTTTTAATATATTAAATTTAATATGGATAACTAATTTTATCAGAAGGTTCCTAAAATAAAGCAAAGAGTTGCCCTTGTATAAGAAACTGCAATGCTAGCATACAGTAATCACATTAAAAAACACATTAGTTACCTCTAAGTACAAACTTCAGGTTGGATTATCCTGTATATTATGCAATACCATCATGTTATCTCATGAATTTTTCTTTTCTTGGAGATCAATATTTTTCATTAAATGAAATTCTTCTGGATACAGATTCATAATCAAAAGTTATATCCACCGCTTAGTAGCTTACAATGACTTAAGATCAAAATTTAAAAATTTGCAACAAGAGTTTCAACTTACGAAACCAAGCCTCTATAAGTCAACCTGACACAATGGTGTATGTACTACGGGATTTTCAACCAAAACTTTCTTGTTATTTTAATAAGAATTTTCAACAAGAAAAAAAGTCTTAAAACCAATAAGTTCTATCCAATTCGAATATAAAAAATCAAGTTAGATTTTGACACAATTTTCAGCAGTCTAATACAAAAAAAAAAAAAAAAAAAAAAAAAAAAAAAAAAGAGTGCAATACCTCATGGCGACTCACAAGCTCAACAAGAACTTCAACAGCCAGATCAAAGGAAGATGAAACCTAAGAAAATGAAAAAAATGACATTAGTAGAAACCTCTGCGTTAAGTCAATTTTTCCCCGACCTCTTTTTTTAAGGGACAGGTGAAATAAATAAGCACATAATCTAATAGAGCCAAACATTTTTTTTTTTTTTTTTTTGAGGGATAATAGCACCAAACATAGAACAGTTAAGGAGCTGACTAACAAACCTGTAAAGAATTGAACACGAAATTCAGAAGAGGATGAGAAGACAATGAGCCACAAGGAATTTCAGAGAAGCATCCAACTCGGACCTGAAAGTGAAAACACAAAGCTTGATTTGACTAACTGCAATGAATAAGCAAAGCTACATGGAAGTTATACCCTATCCAATGTAATAATAACCAGTCATAACTCATCCGAAAATGGCCATGAAATCCCAGCTTAATAGCAATGGTCAGATTAACTACATATAATAGAAAATGGATAGAGCAGCTTGGTCCGGTCACCAAAGTTTCATTGGTGGAATATTCACAACATTGATCTTACCCAGCTGAGTAAGCACCGCAATATCTTCCTATTCCTTTCATGCATCTGGTTGGTATCTTCGAACCTTATCTCTGATTGCTGCCTCAGGAACTCAAGGACCATTGAAGTATGTGATAAAAGCTGCATTTCATCGATTCATAAGAGGCAAGACAGAAAGTACACAAAAGCAAATGCTATGCCAGTTCAGACTGAGGAAACACCTCTCTAGTATACTGAGACCTCTGTGCAAAATTTATGCTACTATCAGTACTTTGATCCTCAACTACTTCTTCCGGCAAAACAGTCAGCATTTCCAAAACAGCAACGTTGCCGTTTTCCTGTGTTTGAAAATTTTGAAGATTGTAGAAAAGTTGTTCAATTGGTTGCCTATACTCTGCTGCATGGAGCACAAGTGCAGAGAGTGCCAGACATATCTGAGTTAAAAGCTGCCAAGAAGAATAGGGCTGACAGTGAATTATATTGCCAAGAAAAGACAAAAAAAAAACATATTTACAGCCAATATAAGAGATATCCAAGAGCAAATTTACATGAAACTTTCAAAAATTGTTGATAAAACTTAATAATTTCCTTGAGAACCAAGACAGACAAACAAATTCAAACTAGAGAGATGAAAAACCTGTGGAGGTCCTGAACTAAATCTTCTAGCAGCCACCAAAAGAGCATTCAACAACGCATCCTTTGCTCCCGATTGTAAGTAGTAACCCTCGTTGTGTATCTGCCAAAGAAAATTATTATTCAAATTAGTGTAATCAAACAGCAGAAACTTTCGGATCCACCACAAATTCCGGCCTTCAAGTTTTTGCTGTCTAATCAATTTTAGCAAAACTAACATTAAGGTTCTAGATTCTATAGATGTGGATTCAAATCAAACTAACATAGTCTATCCGCTTAACATATTTTGGTATATGTTGCTTTATGGATGAGACTAAAGTCAGGGTTAATTTTAAGATGGATCAATTGAGCCAAGGAAAATATGAGTACATTGAATGCCAATTAGATACCGAAAGGGAGCGTCACAAGGATTTAGCGACATAAGATGGTAAGGGAGTTAGCCATGTTTAAGTACCTTGGTAGATGTTGTAGAAGGATTGAAAGTCACCAAGAAATTATTCATATAAGTTGATGGCTCAAATGAATGAGCAACCAGAGAATACCATTAGAGTTACAGAAAAGTATTCTATATGGACGTGGGCATCTAAGAAAGACCACAGATTTAATAGAAATGTATGATGAGAATTTGAGATGGGTAAGGGAGCACCTTAAAGTATAGAAATCAAAATGAATATATTCAAGGTAGGTTGGAGTAGAAGATGTAGCAGATAAGATAAGATAGAACCGGCTACATTGGTTTTATATATATGCAACATTAACCATAAAATGTATTGGTAGCCCCATTAGCGTCTCCAATTCGAGACAAGAGATTAGTGTGTTGGGAAAGTGGAAAGCAAAGGATATAAGGATTTTAGAAGAAGTTGAAAAAGGTCAAACAAGACTTGGATAGAAGAAATTCAAAACGGTATGAAGAAACTGAGTTAGAAATAGCATATAGCCCTCATAAGAAATGAAGATAAAAAATTTAATAAATGTAGTTGACCCCATCCTTATTTGGATTAAGGCTTTGGTTTATATAGAAGTTCTAGTTCATTTAAATATTATCTTTAGCTTAATTCATTTACTATCTACGCCTAGTGTTTTGAAAAAGCACGCCTGATGTGCGCTGGCTCCATGAGTTAAAGGTCATGCGCTTTTTGCGGTCTAGGGAAAGTGAATTTGCTGAAGCGCACAACAATTTTTCCACAAATTTCAATCCTTTATAATATGAGCCTTACTTCAAGGAGGTGCACCAAAGCACACTAAGGTACACCTAAGGCACATGGAACTAAACACCTTGGTGAGCCTTGTGCTTTTTTATGCATTGTCTACGCCCATAACAAATTTAACAAAGTGATTGAGCCTCATAACACTTATAGTTGCACTCTAGTGGACATTGCTTTCTAGTGTAGCGTGAACACTATACGGAAGATACTTTGAAGTTGTGGACATTACGTAATTTCTTTCTAGTTGTTTATTTTGAGCTAAATGGATACTTAGGGTCCATACTAGAAAGAAGTTGAGCTAAATGGATACTAAGGGTCCTTACTAGAAAGAAGTAGAATGATATTACAAGGCCATGAGCTTATTTATATTATAATCGCTTTTGTATATTATCCTGAAATATTGAACCTCGTATTCCCGAACAGCTCAACAACTTCAACCTTTTTAACCTATGTTAAATCCATGGGTACTTCTGTTAGATCCATGGGTAGGGTACACTCTATCAATATACTCTAAGGACTTAATTCCAGCCACAAGGCGCCAACATCACACCTAAACTAATCTCCAATCAAAAATCTCAAAGGGGCTTGGTCCTTTTAAAAATCTCAAATTATAGTATTTTACTTCCTCCATTCAAAATTAGATGATACTTTGTTTTGGAACACTCTTTAAGGAACGGTGGCAAAGAAAAAAGAAAAAAAAAACAAAAACCACCCCACTACCCACTGCCCATATTAATATCCTTCACAAATTAAGCCCACCAGCAATAATTGCACAGCCACCGCAAAATTTACACCACCACCACTTACACAATCACCCTCCATAATTAACCAACTTAAAATTGTTGAAAACACCAAATTATGGTAATATTGTACATAAATAAGAAATGGAGGTAGTAATTTGGAATAGAGGACATAGATCATTATTACCCCTTTATAAATTACATTGATAAGTTCGTTTGAATGGTTGAGTAGCGCTTATGTTACAGGTATTTGGGATGGCTTTATAAGGAAAGTGTTGTAAGTAATCCGAGAGAAAGGGAGTATAAAAAAAGTAGAGCGCAAAGAGTCCTTTAGAGAAGATCTGTAAAAGAGCATTGCTTGCCTTTCACACTTTGCTAACACCTTCAAAGTATGTCCAAAAAGAAGCAAAGCATAGATGTATCATGTATGTAGTTTTAAACTTCTAATCCTGAATGTGAAGGTTAATACAATTTCATTACAGCCACAAACTACAAATAAAAGAAAAGCACGCCTGAAAATTTTTCCTATTACTCCTCCTAAAAGGTATTACCTCCTTTTTTTTTTTCTACTCACTTACTATTCATTGGGTCAAACTAAAAAGATTTGACCTTCTATTGGTACTTACATACAAAACGAAAATCATCAATTGATTTTGTTAGATTCGTTACAATGCTTGGTATCCAAACATCTAATTATCATAACTTACATTCGTAAGTAATTAAAAATATAATTGGTCAAACATGTGTGTTGAAGACCACGCAAAATACAAAGGAGTAGCACAAAAAAGAGCAGAGTGAGCATGAAGTGATTGCGCTTGTTAAGCATTGGTGAACAGAATCAAAAAGCACCCATGCTTTCAAAATTCATTTCCAGCAAACAATGATACAATATAAGTATTCCTTGTCTCACAGCTATTAATACAAAGCACAAATACCGGGAAGAAAGCAATATTTTATGCCACGATGTTTTTGCAAACTATAACTTATGATAAACCATTAAACCCTCTCCAAACAAAGTACAAGCCAAAGTTCTTGCACCTGCCAATTTTGCTTTTATTTTTTGTGACGGGAACCACACAATTAACACACAAATAGTCCAATTTAGAACAATAAAGAACAGTCATTCTTATATATGGCCTAAATACAACACCAAGTAAAGATAGAGTAGACACACATCTAATTTCAGTTGACGAGGAAAGCACCCAAAGCAATTCACCAAAAGAACTCAAATTCACTTCTTTTTGCATACTCCCTAAAATGGGAGCTAGCCATCCCTTTTGGAGAACACCATAATCATAACATAAGAATTCGAATTCACCAAGGTGCATGTCCTCACTCTTCCATAAACTTAACTATAATACAATTTTGAGCTAATAAATCACAATGTAAAATCTATGTAAAAATTTCTTCATTATCAAAAAAAAAAAAATATATATATATATATATATATATCATTGATAAAGTAACTAAAACAATCAAATTTCACAAAACCCATTTGACAAAAAAGCAATCAAAAGACACCCATTTCATATCTCAAAATACCCATGCAACCCAAATCAAAAAAACCAAATAAAAAGCTAAATAATCAATGGAAAAAAACAAAGAAACAAACCTTGCGTTTAAGAATCTGGGCAGCAAAGAATTCGACTTCGAAATCGGAGAAATAAGGCGGGAGGTGAGAAGAAGAAGTGAGAAGAGAAGTGGCAACCTCCCAAGCAGCATCGGATTGTTGAAATTGAATCAGCCATTGATTAGCAGCAACTCTATTACAAGATTGAGAATCGTGGTTCAATACATTAACAGCTTGTGCAACCTGGATTTGAAGTTCATCCATAAAAATAAATTAAGGGGGTGTTTGTTTTTACAATTCAATTCAAAAAATTGAAATTGAAAATGAAAGAGATTATAATCATAGGCGGAGAAGACGACGCCTGTAATTCTTAGGTGTGATCTGACGGTTAATGGGTGCTAGTAATTCTATTGGGTTATTGAGTTTATGAAGAGGAGGTGCCTTATTGGTGGTCACTGCCTCACTAATGCTATGCTCACTGAAGTGAGAAAAAAGTTTCAAAAAAAAAAAAAAAAAAAAAAGGTTGGTGTTAGAAGCAAAATCTGAAGAGACTTCAACTATAAAAATAATAAATATATAACTTGTTTGACACTTGGCGGTTTCTCTTGGTGTGGTCGGCTGTTTGTATAGGCTTTTTATGTTAGTTGTTTGACGGTTGGTTGTTAAATATGTTTGATAAAGTTGGTTGTTGGTTGTTTTATATAAAAATGACTTTTAAGGGTATTTGTATATTTTATTATCTTTGTGATATGGTTTGCAAATAATAATAATTATTATTATTAAATATTAATTATTTAAAGTAGGGATAGGTAAGTAATTTTATTTGTATAAAACCAAAAGCCAATACCAAAAAATTAGTAAGGCTAGCTTTTTATTTTTAGCCTGCTTTTTAGCTAATAAAAAAACCATTTACCAATCACTTTTTTTTGCTGTTTGACCAAGATGAAAAGCCAAAAGTCAGAAGTCAATCAAAAGTCATTTACCAAACAAGGCCATAGAAATTTGTTGTCTTGATCTTTTGGGTGAGGAAATAATATTTTCGGGTTTTTTTTTTCTTTTTTTACTATTGCAACACTTTGATTTGTTGTAGATAGTACAATTATCTTAGGTGGTTTTAAGTTGAATGTCCAAGTAATGTTAAAAATTAAATAAATAAAAAAAAAAGGTTATCGTGCAATATGATAGTATTAGAGTTGTTACAATTTATACTTTCATAACAGCATATATTTATGTATAGTGTAAGGAAAAAAAAAATGGGGATCCATATCTAGATTCACTAGGCCCAGCGGATTCGCGTCCAAAATAGATCTAAAATGGGTCTTGCACATTTTTCTTATTATTCATCATCAATCATTTATAAATCCTAATGCATCAAGAATTCAAGAAAATTGCAAAAAAGAGACAAGTTTATAAAATATATTTTTTATTCAAAAGTATTTAATTTATTTTTAAATGGAATAAAAATAATTGGTGAACAGGTTCTAATTAAGGAAATTAAAGGGAGTAAAACTCCTTACTAATGGCATGTGCGTAAATATCTATTTTCTTATTTAAAAAGGGGTATAAAAACCTCACACCGCCGACCACCACCGAGCGTGTAATCCCCCATAGTTTTAAATTTTTTATTAATGAAATTTAATTTTATTTATAATATTAATTTGCATTTTCACCAAAATTATTTTAAAATTTGGTTAAAATTTTTAAACCATTATTTGGGTTGAAAAATTATTTTATTTCAAAGGATTTTATGTACTCCTATTAAACTAAGCTTATGTCCATGAAAATAAGTCCAATTCATTTTATACATTATTTGGGCCCTATTACTGCATTATATATTATCCATTCAATTTATGAGATTCAAGTTCAACTCTTCTTCTTACCCTACAAGTTTCTACTACTTATAAATATCACATAAGTCCCCAAAATTTTCCCACACAAAAGTGAACAAGTCCAAAAATCAGATTTTCTTTTTCTTTTTCTTTTTCTCTTTTCTTTTTTCCTTTCTTTTCCTCCTTCATATGTGAACCTTGTTGCTCCCCCTGTGCACTGCCTCCCTGCTGCCCATCACCTAGAGGTGATCAACATTGACCTGACCGCTAGCCTGACTCGAAAATAGGGCGGGTTAGGGCAAACCTAAAAACACATTTTTAGTTGAACAAACCCAAACCTGCCCTGAAAAAAGCTTTAAAAATCCCGTTTTGGCCAAACAAGCCAGCCACTTTTTTGCGGGCTTGGGCACAAGATACGAATGTTAAGGCTCGGCTCGACCCAACCCAATTTTTTTATCACTAATACCATCGCTCAATAGCCCAGCCGCGACCCACCAATAGCCCAGCCGCGACCCACCATTTTGTTGTTTATTTATATTTACTTATGTAAATTGATTTGAGGTTTTAATTTTTATTGTTTAAAACTTGTTTAATTAGTATCAAAATTATATTTTAATTGTTTATAAACTATAATTTCAAATTCTTATACTTGGTATTATTTTCAAATTCGTCATAATTTATAAACTAGGGTTTAATTATTAAAAATCATGATTTTAGGGTTTTCATGAATAATTGTTTTAAGGCTTTTATATTTTTGGTGATTATAATTATTGTTTAGTTTGTTTTAACTTCATTCCGATCAGTTTGGATAAACAAATTATTCGTGTTTTGATTTGTTTTCATTATCTGATTTTCGACCATTAATATTAATCAAATTTTAATCGCAGTTAGATTCTAAACTCGTTTGATTTTTAAAAAATACTAGTGTTTTCCATGTGGAAACAACGTTTTGAGCATGCCTCAATGGAGTCACTACCATTGGTAATGAGCACCACCCTCTTGTGGCCAAATTCAACCTCTAAATATAGTTTTCGAGCATTTTTTGATTTTTAACGAAGACTTTATGTTTTAAATTTTATCATGAGTTTGATTAATTAAATAAACTACATTTAAAGTTAATTAACCGTAATTCCAAACTTGTATAATTAATACTGACTACTATTTTAATTATTTATTTTGAAAGGGATTTTTATGGTCAAGCGGGTAATTTTTTAGTGTTTTTATGACTTAAATTTTGAGTAGAAAGTATAATCTTTGAAATCTTTTTACTAGCAATTTCCATGGCTTAAATGGAGATTTTCCTTTGTAATCCCCCGTATTTTAAAATATTTTATAAATGAAATTTTATTTTATTTATAATATTTATTTGTATTTTTCCAGAATTTAATTTTCAAATTATTAATTTGGGTCAAAAATTATTTTAGGCTAAATTATTTTATGAACCTATATCCTACAATCCATTATTATAAAAACAAAGCATAACCCATTTGTTTATTTAATTGGCCCATTATTTTCATGAGGCCCAATTCGACCCTACAATTCTCTCCTACAAATACCCCATGAATCCCCAATTTTTCCCCCACACAAAAAGGTTAGTCTTATTTTCTTCCTCCTTTATTTCTTATTATTTTCATAAAGCTTATGTAATTGATTTTTGGGTTTTGGTTTTTATTGCTTGAAATTAGTTTATCTAGTATCAAAATCATGTTTTTGATGTTTTAAACTAATAATTTCAGATTATAATTGTTGTTTTAATTTTCAAATTTTTTAATTTTAAACCTAGGGTTTTAATTTAGTTAAATTGGGATTTTAGGGTTCTAATGATCAATTAATTTGGGGCTTTTGTTCCTATTGAATTTCTAATGATTAATTTAGCATAAAAAACAAATTTTCAGTTTTCCGTAATCAGCTTATGATCTCAGTTCTTAATTTTTTTTAATCACGTTCTAATCATGTTTAGATTCTAACTCGTTCGATTTTTACAAAAAAAAAATAGTGTTTTTCGTGTGTAAACAACGTTTTACTACCCTCTCGTGACCAAATTTAGCCTCTAAATATGGTTTTCGGACAGTTTTTTGATTTTTAATGAAGGTTTAATGTTTAAAATAAATTTTTAGATTATTAAAGTTTTAATCTTGGGTTTAAATTGTATTGATTTCATGTGTTTCAAGTCTCTAATTTTATTAAACAAAGGTTGTGGTTATTTTATGATTATAAAGTTTGAACTTTAAAATTTAAATGCAAGAATAAATTTTCAGACTTTTGGTTATTGTTTTTGGAGACTTTAATTACATTGAATTGAGGAATTTTTGGGTTTAAAGTCTACTAACTTTCTATATAATGTATGTAGTGATAAAGATTTCTATAATTTCAAGATTTCATGTGTAAAATAAATTTTCAGATTTTTATAAAGCTCTAAACTAGTTGTAATTTCATGAATTAGTATGTATTTTAAGGTTTTTATGTAGGAAATTTTAACAATAATATATAAGCTTTTAATTCTAGCAAAAAGAAGGTTTTAAAGTGTTGTTTAATTGAATTTTGAAGGTTTTAGAGTAAGTTAGTTTTGTTGTAAATTATAATGCTTGGGTATTAATTGAATTATTATTGTTTGGTTTAGGAGAGGACTTTGTAGAAGGCGATTTCTAGTTCCTAAAGTGGCCAATCAACTCGTTTACTCAAGGTACGTACAAGGATACGAAAACCTTAACTTTAGGAGCATGTTTAAGGACTGGGAAAACTTAGAATCATGTTAGGAAACTTGTAGATTGGATGAAATTGTTTGGTATTGAGTTTGATTGATGATTAATGTGATGATTAGTTTGATTCATGTATGAGAAATACGTATTGATTTTTCTTGTAAGTCTTATTTATGCAATAACTTGCAAGATAAGCTAAGAGGCTAAGGTACATAAATATGTGGAATGAATTATCTTATTACTTGTTCATGTTTATGAAATGGAATGGGTAAAGGGAGAAATAAAGTCTTACAAGACGAGGTCGAGGATTTGAGGTGCCTTATGCACTTAAGGTGTTTATACACCGAGGTAGTTAAAGGATTTAATACTAAATATTGTTTAATTTGTCACTAATAAATCAAGAATTGAATTGGAAATTTGAATTGTTTGAATGATTGATGTATGATTGGGTGTATTGTTTTGCATTTGAGTCATCACCAAATTTAAACTTGTAAATCACGTAAAGTGCAAGATGAATGAGCAATAAAACTCTGGATTTGTGCACATCTAGAGTATTGACAATCAGGGGTTGGGGTTCACGGGGCATTAGCCATGTACTTTTTAGAGGTCGTCTGATCTATGAGTCTCTTGTTTTCAAATACTTTTTAAAACTATAAGGAGTTAGATGAGGTCTCATACTAGCTATGGCCACGGAGTCGCGCCCGTCTTCCATTGGATGTTTATTGATGTTTGCGAAATGAGGCATGGGGTTTTTCTTTTATTGATGCTCCAAAATAGAGCATGGGGAAACAACCTTGTTTATTGCTAATTCCAATCAATGAATGAAATGAAATGAATTATTGTTAGTAATTAGTGAAGTCTTAGTAATGTTAATAGTTGAGGCATGTGTTAGAGTCAATAATTAAATTGTGTGTGATGATTGATTTTTAGTAACATGCTAGGGACTCTTTGATATATTTCGTAGCTTGTATGTACTTAGCGTTGCTGATTGCGTGTTTTTGCATGTCTTTTTCTTGGTCATGACCTTCGCCCTTCAATGAGCTTGTAATGATTCAATTTTAACACTTGTAATATTGGGGAGCAGATTAATAACATGTTTTTACATAATCAAAACTTGCATCAAGGTGGTGGGATTTTGAGTGAAGTGTTGGATATTTCCACAGTTTATTACATTTCATAAGTTTGGATTTAATTAAACTCTTGTTTGATTTATTTACTACTAGGTTTTGAATAAGGGCCTTAATGTTTCCAACTTGTAAGACTAATTTGGTTTTGAAACTTATTGATAACTAAGTTAGTTTTTCTGCTGCTATATTTTGAACTAGCCTTGATATTTGAACACGCGGCGGTAGCATGTCAGTAATTCTCTTGCAGATTGTTAAAAGTATTTACGGGTTTGTAAAGAGAGGATTATTGGGGTTTACATCCTTGGGCTATAATTGTTGCAATTTTTTGTTAGGAATTAATATTAATTGATTTTTATATATTTGTAGGAGATGATGAGTTCTATTTCGTTAAGTTATAGTTGAAATAGTGGCATGCGCAAGGTACGTACAAGCTACAAAATTCTTGACTCTGGAGCATGTCTAAGGACTTGATGAGAACTTAGTTTCATGAATAGTGAACTCTTTAATTGGATGGAAATTGTTTGGTAAATGTTAAATAATTCATGTGCTTATATTTATGAGACATGATTTGGCTAATGGAGTATGTTTGTATAGATTATTAATGCAATCATGTTGTTGATTATTTTATTAATTAGTCATAATGTGATTAGTTACAGGATTTGGAATTTGATGATTTAAGTGGAATTAATTTATTAACTATTTCATAAGGTTATTTTGTTATTACTCATTCATGACTTGTAGTATTAATTGAGTAAAGGGAATTATTAAAATCTTAAACGACAAGGTTAGTTTGAATTATTTTTTGGTGATCACTTTTGATTAACTAAGATAAAAAAAAAAAGTGAATCGGTTGTAAATTGTTGTGTATTGTAATGTTGTGCGGTATATTTGACGAGTTGGAATTAATTAAATTTGTAAATCATGTAAAGTGAAAGATGGATAAGCAATTAAATTCCAGATCATGTGTGCACGCTTGGAGTATTGACAATTAAAGGTTGGGGTTTCACATGGTATTATTGTAACACCCTAAAAATTCCTCTCCACTTTACTCTTAAATAAATGGAAAAATGGAAACTAATAATCTCACCTTTGTCATTTCTGGTTAAAACAATCCCACCTTTGAATAATCTTAAAACAATCCCACCTTTGCACCCCATCTGCTAAAAATGTCCTTTGACCGATTTGTCAAATCAGTAACTGGTTGAAATGGGTAATTTGCCATGTGTCTCATTTTAATTAGACCTGTTCTAATTTTAAAAAATAAAATTAAAAATAATTTTAAACAAAAAAAAAAAAGAATTCTCCTTCCTGTTCCTCCACTTGGACAATCTGCTGGAGCATTTCCCCCAACCCCGCCTTCCCCGTCGACAGCAGCTCCTATTCCCTTTCCCACAATAGAAACGGTGGAAGTGCCTGCAGGGGTAGGACTTCGGTTCGGTGCGTAAGTGTTTCGGAAATGGGGTGGGGTTCAGTCCAGTGCGGTGGGTTTCGAACTAGGGTGGGGTTTTTGGTCCGATGCGCCGGTTTTTGGGGTCTGGTGGGGGTGGGGTTTTGGTTCGGCGGCGTGGGAATCTGGTGGGAAGGGGTGAAGGTGGAGGTGGTTAATGCGTGCCTTTGTGAGTGAGAGGTTTCAGTATGGTTTTGTTTAATGGTGGTGGTGGGTCTTCGCCAGTCCAGGGGTGGGTAGGGTCCGGGTTAGGGGTTTCGGGGTGGGGGCGTCAGATCATCCGGTGGGTGGGGTTTTAAGGAAGGAGCCATCATGGAGGTTTTGGTTCGGTGCAGTGGGGGCAAAATGGGTTAGGATTTTGGGGTTGCAATGGGGCGATCAGGTGGTGGTCATGGTGGGTTATCCAAAGAAGAAGATGGTGAGGTGGGAAGAGAGAGAATAAAGAATAAAATTCCTGTACAACAGGTTTTAGATAAAAAAGTTTGTTTTGAGAAGATGGAGGTTAAAGATGGAATTGTTTTGAGATTATTCAAATGTGAGATTGTTTTAAGTAAAAATGGCAAAGGTAGGATTATTAGTTTCCATTTTTCTTAAATAAATTAAATAAAAGGAAAATTAAAGTATTACCGCCATTATGATAACAACTTAAACTTTATCAAAGATCACAATAAAAGACTTAAAACCATTTCAAACCAAATTAATTACAAACCAAACTTCAAAACCAATTAGACTTCAAACCAAAGTAAATCAACTCAATACAAAGTGGAACCATATCGGCCCAAAACCAAAACCAATAAAGCAATTAAGTGTGTTAGTATCATCAAACCAAATAAGCAAAACAATAAAACAGTTCTAAGGAACTTAAATAAATTCAAGGAGCTTTCTCCACACAAACCCCTTGCCAGGCTTCATGCTTCTCTATCTGAAAAAAGCCTTAGATTATCTCATTTGCTCGCCATAAATGGGTCATCACATGGTCAAGGCCAACAAACACAAACAAAGAACGCATCAGCAAAGCTGAGTACATAAACGCTTAGAAACACACTAACATGATTCACCCTATTAATACAATATTCTTAATTGTGGTCAAGCCAATAAGTAATTCAGACAAGACTCAATGATACAACATAAATAATTAATTTATTTATTAGCGGAGAACATATCGAACGGGTTTCCAACCAATTTTCTGCCCCAAAGAATTGGGGTAAACTACTCCGGAGCTAATCGAGTAGGCACCTATGTCATTTGAGAGTGACGGACGTCCCTGCGCATAATAATATAAAAAGAAAGTACATCATATTGTGCCCCCTATAGAAGTTATAGTCAAATATAAAGTCGCATAACTTCCCCTGTATGTTCATACTCAAAGTATATATACGTTTCAAGAATTTTGGTATGTTTCCTCTTTTACTTTACGTGATTTAAATTTTAATTAATTGGTGAGATTGATAAGAGATAAACTATGTCGTTATTAGCTCACTCAAATCAAACAAAATTTGTAAACTCTAATTACCAAAATACAAGTACAATGGTAAGTTAGGGATCGAACCACGAGGAAAGGTGTAATTTCAAGCAATTAACACTAGATTATGCTATTCGAAATTAGAGTTTGGATGATTAAACTAGGCTAAATCAAACAATCACTAATAAATATGAGAATAAGCAATAGGCAAAACACTAGGGACTTTGAATCCACATGGTTCACAACTAAGCAATTAAGCTTTGGAAAATCAAATGATATTAAACAAGCATAGACTAAGCATAGGATCAATTAGAAGTTCTAGATTAAGCTGAAAGGAATGGTGTCCTTCGAAAAAGTGTATTATTCCAATGGAGGGTTCAGAATTAATTAGGAAAGCTAATTATTCAGTGAGGTCAAGTGATCAATGCCTAGCTGGAGGCTGCTTCCGATCACTAATATTGATGTATAATTAATATTACAGCTTGCTCTTGACTGAACCCTTCGGGTCACACCCAATCGTGTAACCGAACAAAGGTGACGAATTAATTCGAAGGATTGAATACGTCGATAGAGATTTTACGAACTAAGACGTCGGAGCCGAGCGTCAAGCGTCGAGTCGATTTTAGGAATTGACGAGACAAGAAATTAGTCAAACAACAAGTCAACTCTAAGACGTAGCCTCGCATTGCTGAAGCCATGTGAGAGCTAGGCTAGCCAAGGCCACCAGCTGCAAGGCATGGCCGTGCCGTAAGCCCAGCATCCATGTGCGTGCTAGGCCTGCTGGCCGAGTATGCTTGCGGGCTGGTGCACCCAGTCACTCGCACACCAGGCACAAACATGCATCATGCGCTGCTGGGGTGCCTGGCCTTACCGCAAACATGCGAGCAGGCCCCGCAAGCTGCTGCTAGCACCAAGCCTCGGTGCGTAGCATAGTAGCGCCCAGCACAACAGGCCGCATATTTGCGTGGCTTGCTGTTGCGGGCTGGTGCGGCATGGGCCAACAAGTCAAGCCCAACCCAGGGACCAAGCGCCACACTACTTCCTTGGTGCCCAAGGCGGGCTGCCAGTTGGCCGGTTATGATAGGGCCCGGTTTTGTGAGGCGGGATTGTTTAGGGAGCAAGGGGACTTGTGGTCCTCCCTTTATGGTCCTCACCTACCCTCACTCACCATTTTCCACTTGTTGTTTGCTAATTGATTTATGTATTTAATTTAATTTTGAATTAAATTAATTACTCATTTTCTCATTTCAATAACTCTCCCACATGGAAAGTTGATTGAAGTTTTTGGGAGCATTTCCCTATAAATACCCACCTTGGGTAATGGGATTATTCACTTGAGTTGAACTCAATAAGGTATCTCCCAAAAGTGAGAAAGCCTTTAAGTTCGTAATACTCTAGTTATATTTAGTCTAGCCTTGTCTAAGCTACGAGGTAGGGGTCAGTTCGGGGGCGAGGGTATGAGACGGAGGAGGGCTTGCACTTGCGGGTCTTGAGGTTTTCTGTGTTCGTACTCTGGGTTCGTGAGAAGCACGCGTCAAGGTGAGCAAGTCTTACCCTTACTTTCTCTCTCTTCCCTTCATGTGTGTTATGCTTTCAATAATTGTATGTTAGTTTTGTTTAGTTGTAATTATTATGCATGCGATCCTTTTGCAGGTTTTGTTTCTGCGCGGTGTTGGACACCGCAAAACCCAACATAAGAACCCTCTAATCATGCTAACCTTAATCCCTTAAGTATTAGTAACAAGATTAAGCAAAATCTAGACCTCAACTAATTATGATCAAATTAATATCAATTGGCAATGTCAATCAATTTAATCATGCAATCAAGTTTAACATCATGGTTAGCTACTCCAATCAAATCAAACATCATGCAATTCCTCACTTAATCACCATCCAAATCATTCAATTTCCAAATCAAGATCAACTTAATCAATCACCATGCTTCACCTCTATCCCTAGCAAGTAATCTACTCACCAAGCATGTTTAATTGCAAAACTAAGTTTAATCTAATCATCATCATCATCAACATTGCAATTGAAATCAAAATCTAAATCAACAAGCTAAAACAAATATCAAACAATTAAAATTAACTAGAATTTCATCTACAAGAAAATTAAAATGCAAGGAAATGAAATAAGGAGAGAATCTCACAATACTTGATGGTTAAAAGGAAATTGAACTTGGATTGAATTGAAATGAAGATCAAAAGTTGCAATCTATACTTTCTCTCTCTAATTAGCCTAACTAATCTCTCTAAAATTTTCTAAATGAAGTCTCCCCAAAAATTAGAAGGTCCGTACATATTTATAGTTATAAGAATGAAAAATAAAAGAAATAGTTGTTTAGGGTAAAAATACCCTTAAGACGTGGTCCAATCCCATAGTGAAACGTGGCCTAATTAAATGGTGACACGTGTCCCAATAGGGAACTGACGCGTGTCAAACATAAGAGCACCTGAATGAGAGAAAAGGGCCTCCTTACATCAGGAGGCCCAAATCCCGAGAAAGTCGCAAAACGGCGCCCCCTTTGGACACGTGCCTTCACCTGATTGCGCCGCCAATCAAAGCACGCCATTCTAGGTCACTAACCCTAGAGGGGCACACTTTTCCACCCTTATAAATACCCCACTCATTTATGATGGGAGGGGTGGATTAAGACATATCATTCTAAGAGCACTAAAAGCTCCAACTTTTCTCTACTTTCTCTCTCTACATTTATTTCATTTTTCGATCTCTAACTTGATCGTCGGAGGCGAATATTTCATCAACCGGAATATTCGTTGTTTTGCAGGTGTCCACGACCATCCGACTATATTCAAGACCAGTATCCCGAGGGATTCCAAAAAACCTCAAAATATTTGGCGCCGTCTGTGGGGATACTCGTCTGAAATGGATAAAGGTGGTTTGGCACTTGGTCCTGGTCAAGACGAACATGTAGAGAATCTCATTGCTACAATCAGCCCTGGTGATCCTCTAACCGCTTCATTCCATGAGGCCGAGGATCCTCTGGTTCCTTGCAGGCCGCTTAGAGCAAGCTCCGAAGGGAACTTGAGAGTAAGATCCCTTCTTCTTCTAGATAACCGTCCAGGAGAGAAGGAGAAGGTTTCCAAAATAAAACTCAAAGCAAGGCGGCCAATGCTGAGGAAGCTGGGAATACCTTATTCCAACGTCATGCAAGGTCACCAAGGGTGCCTAGGACGAAATGGTCCAGGCTACTTGACAAAACGCAGGCGGTTGGGGGGCAGACCAAGCAGCCTCTGAGGTAGCAAACCGAGCCATCCCAACGCTGGAAGGATGCAAGGTTATCTCCGGCACAAGCGGCAGGAGCGGGCACACTACTCGGACACTGCCTCCACTCCCACCATGCTGGATGATTTCTCAAACCATACCCTCTCCAAGCATACCAGCTCGGCCAGGACAAGCAAAAGTCAAGCTCACCGTACGCCAACTCTAGTTCCTTTAACTCAACCATTTTAACATCAAATGCCCCAAAATTATGGCATAATTCTGCCGTCTGCTCCCCCTGTCTGTGGGTAGTATGGGCAGGATGGCCAACCGTATGACCAGACAGCTTACCTGGGCGGACCGGCCGCACAACCTCAGCCTATTGATTGGCAAATGCGCTTCTTGAATCTTGGTGACAAGCTGCCTTTGTTTTCTCAAGAAATTCTCAACTCTCCTCAACTAGAAAAAGTGAAGAGTGTACTTGTGGGTGCCTATGATGGTACAGGCAACCCAGAAGAGCATGTCCCCTAATACAGAAACTCGATGTACTTGCAAAGTGTGGATGATGCCCCTTGTGTAAATTATTCCCGACCACCCTCAATGGTGGGGCACAAGACTGGTTCAACAGTCTGCCGGCTAGATGCATCAGTTGCTTCACAACTCTCAGCTTATTATTTGTTGGAAACTTCTCCTACAACATACCCCTCGGAAGACTAGTCTTAACTTGGCGACCATTGTCCAAGGAAAGAAAAAGGGGCTGCATTCGTATGTACAGAGGTTTACTATGGAGAAGGCCCAAATTCAGAATCTGCTGGATGAAATGACCTACTCGGAGTTCCTTTGAGGTTTAAGGCATAATGGTTTCAAGTTTGAATTGGTCAGGAAAAAGATTCGGACATACGTAGGTGTTCTGTAGGAGGTCGAATCATATATTGAGGCAGCTGATTTTTGTTCTCTTACAAAATCAGAAGAGCTGGCCGAGGGGGCCGAGAAGAAACAATCTTCTCAGCAAGACTCGACCGACATAAAGAAGGAAGGAAGCAACAAAAGAAAAGAAGTTTGGGTGGTCGACTGCCAACAGACAAAATCAAAGAAAGCGAAGACGTACGAGCCTCAGTACGATTACAACAAGGATTGCTATTCAATCTTGATGGATATCAAAGACAAGTTCAAGTTCGAGTTCGAGAAGCCTCAGCCTTTGAGAGGGTCGACCAGTATATGAACAAGAACAAGTACTATCATTACCACAAATATGTGGGGCATGACACGAACGACTGCAACAATTTGAAGAGGTTGCTGGATAAGTTAGCCAAGAAGGGCATGCTCAACTCGTACGTTCTGAAGTCCAAGTTCACCTACTCTCGGAAAAACAACAAATCCGAGAAGAAGAAAGATAAAGAAAAATATGATGATGGAAATAGCACTGATTCAGGGTTCGTGGCCGTTATATCAGGCGGCTTTGCTGCAGACGACCCAACCATGAAGGGAATTAAGCAAGATGCTTGGAATTTTGAGAATGTGATGCACACCGAGGGGTGAAGGTCTAACCCTTTTCAGAGGTGACGATATGCGAGACAGACCGAGGCAATATCAAGGCCCCTCATAATGACCCCATGGTGTTCATCTTGAAAGTCGCTAATTTGAAGGTTGGACGAGTGCTAATAGACACAGTCAACTCGTCCGACATAATCAGTTTAGCTTGCCTGAAGGATTTGAATTTTCCATAGGACGCCTTGAAAGATATCTCCCACCCGTTAGTTGGGTTCGGTGGGAGTATCATTCACTCGGTTGGACGGATAGACATGCCCGTCCGATTTGGTGAGAAGGGAGAGGGAAGGGACATGGTCGTCCGCTTCCTAGTTGTGTAAGAGCTTACGGGCTACAATGTTATCATCGGCCACCCAATTTTGACATCAGCAAAGGCAGTAATTGTCCTTCATCTAATACTGTTGAAGTTTAAGCGATCGGATGGGAAAATAGGTTCCATTCAAAGAAATCAGAAGATGGAAAAAGAATGCAATCAACTGGCCGTGAAGCCAACAACGCGCGGACATGGGAAAGCGTCCGAGCAAAATTCCGAAGAAGGGTCACTCCAAGCATACAAGGTCATCCAGGAGTGCAAGTCGATCAAGAAAGAGCAAGCATAATAGCTAATGATTGTAGACACCTAATTATGTCTCCCCAAAAACCAAACCCAGTGATGAGTATCTTTCACTTCTTTGATTACCGAGTTAGGTGAAGAGTTGAAGAGTCTCGTGAATTTCCTAACCATATTTCTAACCTTTCCTTAAATGTTTTGATTCAAAATCATTCATTTCGTGTCCCTTAAAATCATTCATTTCGTGTCCTCTTTATAAAAACGTCCAAATATAATTATTTTGGTCCATTATATCCATCCAATTATTGCTTAGTTAACTTGGGTTTGAAAAGATCTTTCCAACGATATATTATAAGCCCAAATCTGAGTTATAACGAAAAAGTTATGGCCAAAATAATAAACCAAGCCCAAAACGAGCCATACCTGCGACCCAATAATCATGTGGAGGGTCCATTTACCTTAACATTCCTAAACCCATTAAGATTTTTTACAAGCTTCTAGAATTTTCTAGGAGGTTGTTTTCAATCCTAAATCCGTTAGGATTTATTATTAGCTTCTGGAATCCTCTAGAAGGTTCTAATTTATCCTGTTATTGAAAAGATAAAGACTAAGAATTTTATATCGGATAAAATACTTGTTTTTTTAAGAGATTTAAATTTGATAAAATTAGGATACGTACGAAAATTCGTCTAAACCAATTTGATTGGAAGACGAATTTCTATCTTCCAAAAGTATCGCTAAACGATGCTAATATTGCACTACGATACTAATATCGTGCAGCGATATAAGTATCGCACCGCGATATAGCTGTCGTTTCGCGATACGATCTGTTTTACTTCGTGTTGAATTCCGACTCTTTTGTGATCTTTTCCCGCGTTTGTCTCTATAAATAGAGGTCGTTTTCCTCTGTTTCTAATCATCAACAAGCTTGATCACCAACAATCATCATCTAATCCTCTCTCTAAGCTAAAAGCTTTTCTCTCTCTCTCTCTCTCTCTCTCTCTCTCTCTCTTCTTTCTTAATTTCCAGCCTTAGCCTAAACACATTCCAACACAAATACTTGATGTTTTTCCCTAATCAAACACCATACCTCCTTCACAAGCTTTGAATACTACAAACCAATCTCGTAGTTGCCTTCGACCTCGACGTGAAAGGTTGATAATTTTGAGGGTTTGGTCCCAAATCTATATTTCAATTCTTATTTGATTTATTTGGTTTATTTGATTTAATCTTTCTTTAAGTTACTAACGTGTGTACTGTTTTGATAGAAAGAAATACGAGGCATCAAAGTGAGTAGATCTACTATCTTTTTCTTGTTTTTGATATAGAAATCATGCTTAGAATATTATTTTAATTGCAATTATCATGTTAGGATGCTAATTAATATTTCTCATATTTTCATGCTTTCTAGTATCATGTTAGGGTGTTATTTTGATATTTCTAATATCACGCTTTCTAGTATCATGTTTAGATTAAAGCTTTGATTATGATTAATTAGTGACATGCTAGGGTTTGTTATTAATTCGTTTAGTATCATGCCTAGGATCTTTCTATTCATCATGTTTTAATAATGATTTGATTATGTTATGATGATGATTGTAGTGTCAATAATTATTATGTTGCTTGATTATTCATGATTTATTGTTATTGCTTGATCACGCCTTTTCTTGCAGGTTTAAAGGGAATTTGTACTTGAAATTATGCCTAATAAGATAATTAATAATTTGATTTTAGACTTAATATGATTTTAGTTCAAGTGATCGCTAATAATAGATTGCATAAATAATTAACCAATGTAGATTAAATATGCTTAGGATTAATTTTTTGTATGTATGTTGATCGAAAAGCGCACATGAATATCATAAGAATTAAGTACGTAGAGGCTGATTTAGGGCGGGTTCAATCTCTTTTAGGTTGGATTCATACCATCATCCTCGAATATCCAGCCATGGTTCCTGACCACTATGGAGTTAGCGATCTCCGTGATCGTGAATGGGGTGTAACCTTCACACCCGTGAATGGTTTACAAGTTCCTAAAACTTGTTGGCGACTCTTTTATCTCTAGCTTCTTTCCCTTTAGATGCCATCATGCTTGAATGCATGATCACATTGGGGCTCAAAGTTGATGCTTGAAATATTCCCTACAGTTTTCTGGTGACTCTGTTGAGGAGGATTTCTAATTTTGATTGCTAAAATTTATTTTGGCAATTGACTTTAGAATGAGTGGATGAGACTTGAAATATTCTAAATATTCATGTGCGTTAATTTGATTAACATTGTGGCATAAGCATAAAAAGGTCCGCATTGGAAAGACCATCCGTAATGCCTCTAAAACATAGGATTTTTATACATAGGAAAATTGTGGAATATTTTTCACAACTAGAATCGAAAAAATATTGCGAAAATCGGAAAATTCGAAGAGCACAGAAAACTGCCGCAAAGCACAGGAACTAACACGAAGAGACAGTGGATTTTATCGCTGCGCGATGGACCCTGTTTTATCGCGCCGTGTTCTTTCGACATCGAGCTAGGTGTCTGCCTTCTTGTTTTGACCGATTATAGTACTGTTTCGCCGATTCTACTTCCTGATTAAGTTTTTCCTTCATTTATGAACCCATATGTGTTTTACATATGGCTTTATCCTTGGGAATTCACGCTCCATCTACCTAATCGAACGCTCTGTGCAACGACGGGTACATCCGAGTTTGTGAATTCACCAAACTATGGAAGCAAGTCTAACTTGTGGGGTCCCATCTATACGCGCTAACCTTTCTAATGCTTAGGATTCCGCGCGATGCATCTTGAATCATGAACATGGACCCTCTTTTAACCACCATAATCCTTGAAATTTAGAGAACTAGAGCCATGGTTAGGTTGCAAACTCATTGCATCATGTTGTGACTATTTGACTACTTGTGCATAGCTTGTTTGTGATTAAACTAACCAATTGTGTTGACTTGTATTTGTAAATAAAGTCTTAACATACTAAACAAGGACTTGTTTATCTTATTTAACCCTCTTCTTTTTTGTTAAGTCGAGTCATAGTTCCTTTTTTTTATTTTGAGTCAACCCGGATATTTAATCCCGTATCTTGCACGAGTGTCAACTTGTTTTGTTCATAGCCGGAGTTCTAGAAAGAGTTACGTGTCGTGAAACCTATGGATCTGTAGCCCAGAGTTTTATCTTTCTTTTAGAGTTAGTTTCATCCCAATCAGAGTCACAGATCAAAAGTTATGATTGAAATACTACAGCCTGTCCAGTTTAGGAGGTCTTGTTAGCGTCCAACCTTTTTTATTTCTTTTCGTGTCAAGTCTAATTTCCATAATTAACCGGTTTAATGAATAAACGAGGTCTTTCTTTGGTCCTATATGAGTCTAACCACATGCCTAGTCACATGGTCATGACACGAGTCTTGAACATATCACTTTCACTCACAAGTCTTAGCACACACTTTATACATGTCTTTTTTTACACCATGACCATGTCTTAGGTCCATGTATGAGTCTTCTTTCCGTCATTTGAGTTGAGGGTTCATCTTATTCCCAAAATTTCCATATCTTTCCACATTCACATATACTTTACCACATATTTCCCATACATTACACTTTCCCTCTTTACATACTTTCCTCTTACTTGCATTCCCCATACATATCATTCACCTCATACACCTATGCATGTTGAATCGAGTTCGAGTCATGTGATTGACAACGAGATGGTTTCCCTTTCCACAGTGTTTGGTCAAGAAGAGAAGGGCATTTAATCAAAGACAACACCTTTATACAAGTACTACTCTTTGATAAACCAATTCGACACAGGAAAAAAGTTCATAATAATGGCCAGTCAAGAAAAAGTCGACAAACTTAAAGAAACCATGAATGGACTTGCCGAGATGCTTAAGGGACTCATCACCACTTGAGTTGAGGACCCTAATAAGCAAGTACCCATTGAAACCATCAAGCGCATGGAGGACAACTTGAGTCAAATTTCCAATGACTACAAGTACTTTAAGATAAGTTCTAATGGGGTCTCAGTGGATAAGGAACTGCTTCCGCACAAGTTCTATGCCAATGACATCCTTAAATTCAAGGCTACTGACAATCTTTACTTTCACCTGAGAGCTTTTGAGACAATCATGGGAATCAAGGGGGTTGATAAGAAGGTCTTCCCCTCACTTTTCTCTCTGGCTTTGGAGCCAGTGTGCCAACAATGGTACTTTTCTATGGACTCTAAGAAAACTACTACTTGGGATGGTATCACACATGCCTTCATTGATAGATACAAGTGTAACATTGAAGTTGAAACTGACTATAGGGAGCTTGAAATCTTGAGGCAAAGAGACAATGAAGGCTTCACCGACTTCTATACTAGGTGGAAGGAAGTTTCTGCCAAGATGATCACTGTCCCAAATGAAAAAGAATTTGTGAGGATGTTCATAAAAAATCTTCAATACAAATACCAAAATCACTTGAAATATCAACCTCTAAGCACTTTCAAAGCTGTCTACGATATAGGTATCGAAATTGAAGATGAGCTTTTGAAAGCTGCTAACAATAATTATGCAAAAGGAAAGGAGGACTATCCTTCCCCTTCCTCTCCCATTAATGAAGTGTATGCTACGAACACTTCTAAGCAACAAATCCAAAGGTCGAAAAGAGTGTTTACTCCACTTGGTATAAGCTACGAGACAACTTTCGATAAACTACACCAGAAAGGATTGGTTATGTCTATTAGACCTATCAAAGACACAGTTCCGGAGGCCAGACCACCTAAGTGGGATCCTAATAAACACTGCAAGTACCACCAAGAACGAGGTCACGATACTGAGGAATATTGGAAACTCAAAGAAGCTATCCAAGACTTGATCGTTCTCTCCTCATTACACTTGTTGGTGAGCCCATGATCAAAGAAGTCTATATAACTTCCATTAATGAAGTGGCCATGATTGAGGAAGATGAAGAAGTCTTCATAGATATTACAAAGGAAAATTCATCAAATCTAAAAGAAGACGTTCATAAACTTCGAGATGTCGTTGTCATGCTCTTGAGTATGATGGAAGGCCTAGCTAATCGGATGTCAGTCATCGAACAAAACTCTCATCGTTAGGATCGGAAGAATGAAAAGAATGACCACCCTCCTTCTTCTTCTTCCCATCAAAGACTTAAGGAAAAGCTCAATGCTCCTAAGCCACGGGTAAAACAGACCATTGATGAATACACGTTAATAGGAATGACTTATATGAAGTTTTCAATTATCTCCATGGCTAAGGTCTCATTCATCCCATTGGTCCAATCCAATATCCAGTACATGAGAAACGGTCTCCTAATTGGGATCCAAGCTCCTATTGCAAATATCATAGAGGCCATGGTCACACCACCGAAAAGTGTTTCACCCTTAAAGATCGCATTCAAGACCTCATTGATTCAAATTTCCTTCATGTTCCTCCGAGCAACAAGAAGGCCAAGATTAATAACAATGGAAATAATGGCAAGCATAGGAAGAACAACGATCCTTCTTTCGCTTCTTCCCATCAAAATAGCAATTACATCGATGACGATGAAATCTAGGCTCTTGACAAAGATGCTTTAAAGACCAAAGAACTTAAAGGAGAGTTCACCCCTATTGGGATGAGCTATGATACTGCCTTTGATCGACTCCATGCCAAGGGACTCATCACTCCCATTGGACCTATGTAGGATCCTCCACCTGAAAGGAGAACATGCAAGTGGAATCCCAACTCGTATTGCAAGTACCATCGAGGCAATGGTCATACCACAGATAAATGTTATAGGTTTCAAAACCTCATTCAAGATCTCATCGATGCAAACAAACTTCCATTCCCTCCAGCCGGCAAGAAGACTAAGTGATGACAAACACAAAGCTCGAGGCGGGCTTCAATTACAGAATTTCATGATTTCTTTCTCTTCCCCAATAAGTCTAGCATAGACACCCTCCATCATTTCTTAGATTTATTTCATGAGTTTGATTTTTTTCACCTTTTCCACTTTTAATAAAATGAGCACTTCTTTCCTTGCATATGATCATTGAATTTCAAAAAAAAAAAAAAAAACCACTCGAGCTTAACATAAGGTATACTTATGATTGAGGCACCTCTTGTAGCCACATCATATCACCTTTACCCTTTTCATTCATTACACAATCCTTTCTTGATAAACCACTTTGAGCCTCGTCTAACGATTGACCATTCTTTTTTCAACCCACATCTACCTAACCTTGGGATGGGATGGCGTGCAACTTATGCAAAGCCAAGTATAAAAGCTTGAGTGATTTTTACCAAAGAAAATTTTGAAATTTCAAAAGTACAAATAGAGATAAAAATGTGTAAAAGGGTAAGTGTTCCAATGTCTTTGATATGAATACGTCTCACATTGCGTCTCTTATCGAGTGCTCGACACCGTGCCTGAGAAACATGTATGCCAAGTGAGTGATAGACTGCATGATCGGGATTGCCTACACTTATACAAAAGAAAATTCAAAAACAAATTTCGAATGCAAAAACAAAGAAAAATGAGTTCAAAAGTGAGAAACCTCAAGCATACAAATACCAAGATTCAAATGCAAGGTTGCACACCTTAGGGGCTTATCTAGGGTCTTGAGCCTTTATCCTTTTTTCTTCAACCTTTAGCCTAACCCCGTTACAACCCTTGAAAGACCTCCTTGAGGTATACACACACTTGTGTGAGGTTCGGCTATAGCTACGTTCGGCCTGATTCCTAATGGATACGTAGGCAACCTCCGGGAGCGGCCGTAATAAAATTGCATTCATATTTACATTCATACATGATCATATTAGGGATCTCCACTGCTCATCCCTATTCATTTAGAGCTAGACTTGGGGGATTAATCCCTACTTCATTAGCCTACCTAGCCTAAGAGTCACCACATTTGGCTCTTCTCAAAATATTTTTCCACACCCTTAGCCTTTGTAGCTTAACCTGAGTGTCACTTTCACACACGTCACAAATACATAGCCAAATAATCCTTCCCTTATTAGGAACCCGTTGTCATGAAATCTTGATACAACTTTGAAGCATGCCTTGTCATCTTTGAATCACTCATTATCATAATCATCATTGCATCACAAAGTATGAAGTAGTTAGCCTCCGCGCCTAAGTTACCCAAATACTTTCATTATCAAGTCATCAAAATTTGCACCATGAGATAAAACATCAACGCATACACTTGATTAAGCTCATTCAACGTGCACCCTAGCTTGATTCATCCTTTTCCTATTGGGGAAGTTCAAAAACTTCATTTGTTACTCTACACCTCAACCTCTTTTCACCTTTTTCTTTTCAGGAGAAAGTCGAAACCCTCCACAAAAATGACAATTTTTTTTTGTTTTTCTACATTTTCGAGTTGCACGAGCACAATCACAACACAATCACCACACTGAGTTGAGTCAGCACACACGTGTCAAAACACATTGAGTCAAGTTGTTTTAAACACATTGAGTTGAGTTGATTTAAACACATTGAGTCACACAATGAGTCGAGTAACACTAAGCCTTGAGTCAACCTCAAGTCAACCAACCACAATGAGTCAAACAGACCAAGTCCTGGGTCAACCCCTAGAAAAACACCAGCAAAGTCCTTTGGCAATCTCTGATTTTACAGGATACACCTATTCATCGAAGTTTCTATTCGGAGACAATCGAGCAATATTAACATTTATTAAAGCTCCTATTCGCAGCCAATTGAACACCCTCACCATTCTCTTGAAGCTCCTGTTCGCAGCCAACCGAACAATCTCAACAAGTGTTGAAGCTCCTGTTCATAGCCAATCGAACACTTTCATTTCAAGCTCTTTTACTTAGAGACGCATGGACATATCTTTCAAGCTCTTTTTCTCAGAGACTTGTGGACATTTTATTCAAAGCACTTTTGCTCAGAGACGCGTGGGCATTCCTTTCAAGCTCTTTTGTTCAGAGACGCGTGGACATATTATTCAAAGCTCTTTTGTTCAGAGACGTGTGGACATTAAATCCCTTCCAAAGCTCCCTTATCCAGAGACGAGTGAAAATTTCATCCAAAGCTCCCTTGTATGGAGACGAGTGAACATTTCATCCAAAGCTATTTTGTTTAGAGACGCGTGAACATTCTTTCAAAAGCTCTTTTGTTTAGAGACGAGTGGACATCGACGGCGCTCCCTGAGAATGTGGAGGTTGTCAAAACAGAACAAATTGGATCCTACATGATGTCACCTAGAGGCGTGTACCCGACGGTGCAAGATACGCGTTTCTAACTCCTTTATTTGTAGGACTAATGTTTTTCTGTAGGTATCGGTGTATACAGAATGAATTGGGATTGCAGAATGTTCTGAATCATTTTCTGTCCCTTTCAATCTACTTTGACTTTTGTTTTCGAAACTTACGTTTCTCCAAACTCAGTCAAAGTGGGGGCTTCTGTAGACACCTGATTGTGTCTCCCCAAAAACCAAACCCCAGTGATGAGTACCTTTCACTTCTTTGATTATCAATTTAGGTGAAGAGTTAAAGAGTCTCATGAATTTCCTAAGCCTTGACCACATTTCTAACCTTTCCTTAAATGTTTTAATTCAAAATAATTTATTTCGTGTCCCTTAAAATCATTCATTTCGTATTTCTTTATAAAAAAGTTCAAACCTAATTATTTTGGTCCATAATCTTGGTCTAATTATTACTTACTTAGATGGGGCTTGAAAAGAGCTTTTCAACGATACATTATAAGCCCAAATTTGAGTTATAACGAGGAATTTATGGCCAAAATACTAAACCAAGATCAAACTGAGCTTTACCTGCGACCCAATGATCACGTGGAGGGTCCATTAACCTTAACCTCATTCCTAAACCCATTAGGATTTATTACAAGCTTCTAGAATCTTCTAGGAGGTTGTTTTCAATCCTAAATCCATTAAGATTTATTATTAGCTTCTAGAATCCTCTATAAGGTTCTAATTTATCCTATTTTTTAAAAGATAAAAACAAAGAATTTTATATCGGATAAAATACTTGTTTTTTAAGAGATTTATTTCTTATAAAATTAGGACACGTACGGAAATTCGTCTAAACTAATTTGATTGGAAGATGGATTTCGTACGGATTCTATCTTCTAAAAGTATCGCTAAACGATGCTAATATCACGCTGCGATATAAGTATTGCGTCGCGATATAGCTGTCGTTTCGCGATACGGTCTGTTTTACTCTAAGTCGAATTCTGACTCTTTTCTGATCTTTTCCCTCGTTTTTCTCTATAAATAGAGGTCGTTTTCCTCCGTTTTCAATCATCAACAAGCTTGATCACCAACAATCATCATCTAATCCTCTCTCTAAGCTATACATAAATCTTGCAATTTTAGATCATTCCTTAAGTGTCGTCCTGCTTACTGAAAGGGACGACTATCAGATCCTTGTGTATTTTATCAACCACGTTCTTCACAATGCCGAGCTTAGGTATCCACCCATTGAAAAGTTCGGCTTAGCATTGTTCATGGCATCAAAGAAGCTAAGACCACACTTTCTTACTCACTCGATTGTGGTCTACACGGACCAACAGTTGAAGAAGTCGTTAACAACGTTGGAGACCAGTGGCCGAATGCTTAAACGGGCCTTGGAGCTGAGAGGATTTGATATTAAATTCGAACCCATAAAAGCAATCATGGGCCAAGCCTTTGCAGATTTCTTGGTCAAAATGACACGACCGGACTTACAGCCGGCAGGGGATCAGATCTAGAAGGTTTTTGTGGATGGAAGTGCAACAACGACCGGATGTGGCGTTAATATCATATGTCAATCTCCGAAATGAGACAAGTTTGAAATGCTTTGAGATTTTAGTTTCAAGCCTCTAACAACGAGGCCGAGTTTGAGGCCCTTTTGGCTAGCCTTAGAATGTGTAAGGTGGTCGGGGCAACAAAAATTGATGCCTGTATGGACTCTCATCTGATAGTCAGCCAAGTGAATGGTGACTATGAGGCTAGGGAGCCGGCCATGATGATGTATCTATAGATGGTGAAGGATGATGCCGAGAGCTTAGAGCACTTCACGCTGCAACAAGTCCCCTGGTCTGAGAATCATCAGGCGGACGCCCTCTCCAAGCTAGCCTCCTTAGCATGTGACACTCCAAGATTTGTGTCCTGGTAAGTCAAGGAAAAGAGGAGTATCAATGTCGAGCCTATGCAAATCATTGACAGAAGCTCCACATGGATGGACGGAATTATCTCCTATCTCAAGGATGGAGTTCTTCAGGACGACCCAAAAGAGAATTGGCTAATGAAGAAAAAGGCGACATGGTTTTAGATGAAGGGGGAGGACTTATTCAAAAAAGCCTTTGTGAAGTCCTACTTGAAATGTTCACGCCCGAGTGGGGGCATGAGGTGCTGGACGACCTCCACTAGGGGCATTGCGGATCACACATGAAATTTGCGACTGTCTTGAACGCATTTGCAATATTGCGACCGTTTTAAAATAAGGTCGCAGATTTGCGACCGTTTTTGCCCTTTTAAATCCTCGTAAGGTTATTTCAACAATTTTAAAATAATTCAAAATTTAAAAAACCTTTTGCGACCATGTTTGGCGGTCGCAAAAGGCTATTTTTTTTAAATTTTTTTTTTGAATAAAAAGGTACCCAATTCACCCTAACCCTAAATTACTCTTAAATCTCATGCCGCTTTGCTCTTGCTTCTCACGGCCTTCTCTCTCCTCTTCCTTCATCTTTACCAGCGTCCGTAGCTTTTTCCTCCACCACCATCTTCACTGCCTCTCCTCCTCCCTTTGTTCTCTTTTCGTTCTTCATTCTTTCTTTGTTCTTGTTCGAATTATTGCAGGAAATTAGACAAAGTTTAAAGAATTAGATCGAAAATCGCACAAGAAGCTTCGAAAATTCGGTCACCGACACCAACCTTCAACCGTCACCACCATGACCTCCACCGTCACAAGCACGAGCCCACCACCTTGATCTCTACCGTCACAAGCTCATGGTTAAACAATTTAATGGTTTTAAGGTTAAACCAAATTCGAGGTGAAATTCGAAGTCAATTCGGGGTTTGAGGTATGCTATCGTGTTTATACTTATTTTGTTTGATTTTTTCTTCAAATTTGGTTTGATTTTTTGTTTGAATTTGGTTTGATTTTTTGTTCGAATTCCATGTTCGGATGTTGATTTTTTTGTTTGATTTTTGTTCATTTTGGATTTGATTTTCCTTTTGGTTTTTTGTTAATTTTTGGGTTTGATATTTGTGGTTTGTTTTAGGTGGGTAATTTTGTGGGTTTTTTTTTGTTAATTTTGTGGGGGTCTTTTTGTTAATTTTAATTTAATTTTCGTTTTGAATTTTGGTTTAATTTGTGGGTTTAATTTTCTGGTGATTGGGTTAAGGTTGGCGGTGGTGGACTGGTGGTGGGCAGAGGTGGTTTAGGGTGGGAGGTTGGCGGCGATGGTGGGTACAAGTGGTTTAGGGTGTGAATGTATGCAGGCTATTCAATGGGTACAGCTGGTTAGGGTGCTGCTAGGTTTCGTGTATTTCTGTTTATTTATTTATTTTTATTTTTTTATAAAATTTTAGCGACTGCCTATAGCCGTCGCAAATGGAAATATTTTGCGACCTTTACTATGCCAATCGCTATTAATTATATTTGCGGCCGTTTTAGTACTGGTCGTTGAAAATAAAGAAAATGGTCGCAAATTTATTGCGATCGTTAACTAGTCCTAATATTGTTTTTTGCGATCATGGGAATAACGACCACCACTTTACGACCGTTGATGGTCGCAACTATTTTCAGCGATCGTTTTTGCTATTTTCAGCGACCGTTTGTGGCGGTCGCAAAAACCTTAATTTTTAGTTGTGTTCGGTCGGACGCCCAAAGACAAATGGCCAAGTCGAAGCATACAACAAGTTGATCTCAAATGGTATCAAGCGCAAGCTTGAGAAAGTATGCGGCCTATGGGCTGGTGAGTTGGTCAACGTGTTATGGTCCATTCGAATAACAGCAAAATGTTCGACATGGGAGACCCCATTTTTTCTGGTTTATGGCGCTAAGGCCGTGCTCCTGATTAAGATGTATGAGCCCACTCTCCGAGTGATGCTATATGATGAATCGGCCAATTAGGAGGCCATGAAGACTGCCCTAGACTTCCTTCCAGAAGCTAGGGGCAATGCGACACTTAGACGCGAAATTTATCGTCTAAGGATAACAAGGGCATATAATCGCAAATCGTCCAAGCGGCCGCTTAAGATTGGAGACTTGGTCTTAAGGAAGATGGAAGCGGTAGGCCGAGCTAATGAGGACAGCAAGCTAACCCCAAATTGGGAAGGGCCTTACCGAATTAGAGAAGAAGTCTGAGATGGTACATACCGTTCTCGAAGCCTTGGATGGCCGTCCTATTCCCCATACGTGGAATACGGACAATCTGAAATAATATTATGTATAAATTTTTGTACTTAGCCAAAAGCTGTATATACAACTAGGTCTAAATGTCCGAGCAATGTAATTAAAGCCATACGGCCAAAAACAATGTAATATTGACACTATGAATGAAAAAGTCAAACATTGTTATTAAATTCTTGCAATTTATTTTGTACATTTACTTATTGTTAAAAATGTCGATTGAAAACAATTACAAGGGTGGCTTGCAATATAGTAGCTCGGCCCCTGAGTAGGGCAAAGCTGAATAAGTAATGCCGCCCAAAAAGAGAAACGAAGTTGCTTGAAACATAGCAGCCCGACCTCTAAAAGGGGCATGATCAAATGGTCGAGTAAAGTGCCTAGCAAGAGCATCCCCCAGCCAGGCAACTCGACCATAGAGGTCAAAATGTTTAATCACTCCATCCGGCCATAGACTTGATGGACGGATGAAACATAAGGTAGTCCAAAAATTGCTTGAGGCATTTTTTAACCAAAGGGAAAGGGCATACCTAGGTGTCCGAGCCCAATAAACACTTAAAAATAATCAGGTTGAGATAATACTTGTAATTTCATGAGTATATTCGAGAGATATAGTATCAAAGGACGACTCAGCATAAGCCAATAAAGCGACCGTTTAGCTAAAATTGATTCGACATTCACCTAGTCCAAGGGCAATCATTATTATGATTTGATTAACTTACTAGTTGTCATTCCCTTTGAGGTATAAGATCTACTAAGTTAATCAAACTTCTTTGAATATGGATTAGGCGAAATACCGAATAAAGGGGCATACCCCCAGTGAGAAATAAATCATTCGTACGCAAAAGCAAATAAAAGCATGAAAAATTGCTCAAAAAATGCTAAGTATGGATGAAAAAGAAGAACTTCATAAATCAACGCCGTACAAAACAGACGATGAAATAGAGAGTATATTACAAGACCGCTCAAAATAGGCGGCTGATGAGTGACATTTATGACACTCTTAGGGGTAGTGTTTAGGTCTCTTTCCTCCTATTTTCTTAGGTTTTTCTACCTCATTTCTCCTATTATGGATTCTTTATGTGTTGATGAAAAGTATGCTTATTTGCACTTGTTTTGATAATCTTTATGCATTATTTTATCATCCCCATGCTCTCGTGATTTTTGCTATCTTTTGTAGGTTCCATGGCGGTCCTAAGAACGGTGGGAGGCCCCTTGGCCAAGCTTGGAGGCATGGACAAAGGCAAGAGGAGCAAAAGGGAAAGAGAGGAAGCAAGAAGAGGAAGGGCAAGAGGAGGTGTGGCCGAACCTCTGAAAGGTTCGGTAGAACCTAGGTGTGGTCAAACTTTTCAAAAGTTTGACCGAACTTCCAAGGTGCAAAGGAGGAAGTTTCAAACCAGTTTTCAGTAATTTTGCAGGAGGGGTCGAACCTCAAAAGTTCGGCCAAACAAGGAGCAGGGTGGTTCGGCCGAACCTACCCAGAGTTCGACCGAACCTACCCAGAGTCCGACCGAACCTACCCAGAGTTCGGTCAGACCTTTTCTCGATCTCATCCGACTTTATACAGACTATTTAAGTTCCTTTTTAGAACGTTTTTTTAGAACAAGAGATAGATTAGCTCAGTAAAATAATTTTCAGCAAACTTCCTCTTAGTTAGCACCTTAGCTCATTAAATTAGTTGATGATTTAGTTTGGAAACTCTTAAATCTAATCATTGTAGAAGCAAACTTCAAGGTTCATTCTCATATTTTCAGCATTTATTCAACATTTGAAGCTTTAATAGTAACTTCTTTCACTTGTCTCTACTTATTTTCTGATTTTATTTTGTTATTGCAAGTCAGTCACTTGAATCTCTCTTAATCTTGATAAATTGTTGTTGCATGTTAGTTTTATCCATAGTGAATCACTTTTCCTCAATTTTAGAATTACTTAGAATCCCAACTTAGAACTTTTCATGTTACTCACAATGAATTGTGAGTAGTCCTCTTTTCTAGGGGTTGGGTGAAACTCAACCTAATGGTTAATTAAGTAAACTTGGGAGAAGTATCGATGTTTGATTTGTGATTAAACTGATTGTATGAGATTGCTTTTTAGTTCTTCATGATAGGAGTAGCTACCCTAGAATTTGGAGCTTTATGGCATGTTATGCTTATTTTGACATGGAAATGTAGATTAAGTATGTCATTACTTATTGCAATTTGATTATGTATCTCTTATTGCTAAATGTAACACCCTAATAATTCTCTTTTTAAAACTTGTAATCACCTGTAATAACCTGTAACAACCTGTAATAACCTGTAACAACCTGTAAATACTTTTAATAACCTGGAAGAGAATTACTGACGTGCTACCGCCACGTGTTCAAACGTTAAGGCTAGTTTCAGAAATCAGCAGCGGAAAACTAACGTAGTTTTTTAAAAAAAATATAAGTTTCAAACCTAATAATCAAAACCAAATTTAACCTTACAAGTTGGAACCATAACGACCCTTATTCAAAACCCAGTAAAATAGGAAGTAAATAGAATGAATGTCAGAATAAATCAATTTATGAAATGAAATAAGCTAAGAGATTAACCAACGCTCCACTCAACATCCCATCACCCTGATGCAAGTTCAGTTTGTGTGAAAACTTGTGATTAATCTGCTCTCCAATTTTACAAGTGTAAGAATTGGATCATTACAAGGTCATTGAAGGGCGAAGGCCATGACCAAGAAGAAACATACAAAAGCACGCAATCAGCAACGCTGAGTACATACAAGCTACGAAATATAGTAAAGAGCCCTAGCATGTTACTAACAAGCATTCTGTACACTCACAATATAATCATTGACTCGAACACATGACTCAATTGTTAATCAGTACTAAGTTTTCACTAAATAGAATTGATAATTTCATTAATTTGATTGGATTAAGCAATTGACCGGGTTGTCCCCCTATGCCCCATTTCGGAACATTAATAAAAGAAAACCCTATGCCTCCTTTCGGAAGACATTAATAAACATCCAATGGCAGACGGGCGCGACTCCGTGGCCATAGCTAGTATGAGATCTCATCTAACTCATTATAATTTTAAAAGTATTTGAAAACAAGAGACTTGTAGATCAGATGGCCTCTGAAAAGTACACGACTAATACCCCGTGAATCCCAACCCCTGTTTGTCATTACTCTAGACGTGCACAAATCCAGAGTTTTATTGCTCATCCTTCTTGCACTTTATGTGATTTACCAGTTTAAACTTGGTGATGACTCAAATGCAAAACAACACAACCAATCAAACATTAACTATTCAAGCATTTCAATTTTTCCAATTCAATTCTTGATTTACTGGTGACAATCAATATTTATTATAGAATCCTTTAGCTACCTTGGTGTGTAAACACCTTAAGTGCATGAGGCACCTCAAATCCTCGATCTTGTCTTATAAAACTTTAATTTTACCTTTACTCATTCCATCTCAATATTAGTGAACAAGTAACCAAAATAATTCATTCTATATATCCTTGTATCTTTGCCTCTAAGCTCACTTTGCAAATTATTGCATAAATAATGCTCATAAGGGAAAAATCAATACAAATTTCTCATACATAAATCAAACCAATCATCACATTTATCATCAATCAACTCATTACCAAACAATTTCTACCAGTCCACAAGTTCCTTAGCATGATTCTAGGTTTTTCCAATTCCCTAAACATGCTCCTAAAGTCAAGGTTCCTCGTATTCTTATACGTACCTTGAGTACACGAATTGGTTGGCCACTTTAAGACTAGAAGTCACCTTCTACGAAGTCCTCTCCTAAACAAAACAACAATAGTTCAATTAATACCCAAGTAATATAATTTACAGCAATACCAAACTACTTTAAAATCCCTTAAACTATTAAAATAATGCCTTTAAATTGCTCACAATAGTCAAGGTTAATAATTCAAAGTTCAATTACAAGTTTGTATGTTAAAATCATGAAAATATAGCTTATAGCATAAAATTTCAGCAACTTTAAAGTAGGATTATAATCTGAAAATTTAGTTTAAAATTATAAAACAACCTCATAAACATTTTCACTTGAAATACTCGTTATACAGTACGTTAGTATGTTGAGAACCTAAAAATCCATCATAAAACCATGATTTAAAACCTATAAAGTTAAGATTAAAAATCTGGAATTTTTGTTTAATAGTAGAATATAGGAATACAACAATCTAAACTTGGAATATATAATCAGAATTCAATTGGATTCATAAATACTCAATTAAACCTTCAAATTTCACAACTTAAACCCTAAAATATACATAATTCAAATCTGAAATTTAACTTATAATCAAGATAATTGAATTTAAACATAATTTACACATACTAGAATTAGGTAACTTAATCATCACGTTTTAAACCCAAAAATCATGAAAAATCAACATTTAAACCTTCAATTCTCGCATAAACCAAATCTGAAATTTTATTTCATAAATCAAATAAAGTATAATTCATAAATTTGCAATCTTTAATAACTCATAAACATAATCAAACCATAATAATTATTAATCATTGAAAAATTCATATAAAGATTAAAGCTTTAAAGAAATTAAACAAGAAAAGAGAAAGATAGAAGAGAAGGGGAAGGTGGAGGAAACCGGCTGGGTGGTGGCAGCAAGTGGCGAGGGCAGCGGCGGCAGCAGCAGGCGAATTTTTTTTTTTTTTTTTGTGAGAATCGTGAATGGAGAAGGGGAAGCAAGGGAAAAAGGAGTAGGGGGAAGCAGTAGATGGTTTACACGAGGGTTTTGAGAGGAAAAATAAGAAGTTTACTTAATTAAAATGGAAATATGGGCTTAAGGGTTTTTTTTTTAGTAGAATTAGGATGATGTTCATGGGCCCAAAATGGGTATAAAATAAGCTATTGTTCTTATTTTGTCAAATCTTTCCAAAATTATTTATACAAGTATAAAATTATTATAAAATATTTGTATACATAAAAATATATAATTATTATTTACTAAGAAAAAATATGGGGGATTACACTAAACTAATGAGGGATCTAAGTTTAGGAGTGTGAGTTGTTTTCCTAATTGCATGAGGTTGGTCTTACATATAGTCCTTGCTATCTCTTGTCTCTATTCGCTCCCAATATGCTTGATTACCATGGTTGAGTGGATCCCATTCCCTAGTACTTTTAATTACTTAATTTAGAAAAATAGTTTGTTTGTCTACTTGATGAACCTCCAATCAACAAAAGTCTTCGAACTAGCTTGCGTATTAAGATCTTTAGCGATTATATCCCGTTCCTTGTGGACCGAACTCTTACTTACCATTGTGCTTGGTTTGTGAGATGTTTGATTATAAATGTGTTTGAATGAGTGTGGAATGTGCGACCGTTCTAACGCCCATCAAAATGGCACCGTTGCCGAGGATCGGTGTTGTTAATTGCTAATTGATTACTTGAGTCTAGTTCACCATTAAAGATATAAAAAAATACGAAAATAGTTTGTTTCTTTTTGGCTACACTTGTAGCCTTGTTACAAATTGCAATTATTGAGTGTGTATGCGCAGAACCCATAACAGGATTTTGGTGCCTTACGATCCCGAGATTGAACAAACTTTTAGAAGAAGAAGGAGAAGGAGATCCGGTTCTAGGCTGTTAACTACTTCCCCAGCTAGAGAGTTCAACTTCGAGGAACAACTAGACCAAATGGGTGATCCATAGCCACCACCTCAAAGACCTCTGAAGGAGTTGGGAACTCCGGATCTTATAGAGCTTCGAGTGGGATTGTTCCCCCAAACACCTCGGCCAACGATTTCGAGATTCGGCACGTAATGATAAATTTGATTGAGAAGAGACAATTTAGTGGAGCAAAACACGAGAGACCTCTTGCACATTTGAACGAGTTTGAGAAATATTGCAACACGATCAAGGTGAATGGGGTCACTCAAGAGTTTGTGAGACTAAAGCTATTTCCTTTCTCCTTAATAGGAAGGGCTCTTGAATGGCTTGAAAAGGAGGTGAGACCCAATTCCTTGAGAACTTGGGATAAGGTCACCACGGCTTTCTTAGGGAGATTTTACTCTCAAAAGAAAACTGCCGAAGCAAGGGCGTTCATCCAAGGTTTTCGGCAAAGGGCTAGTGAGACTATCTATGAATCTTGGGAGAGGTGCAAGGAGTACCAAAGAGAGTTCCCTCACCATGGAATCCCAACATACCAAGTTTTACAAATATTCTATGGAGGCTTGAGTCCTCAAGGCAAAACAAGCTTGGATGTGGGAGCCCGTGGGCCAATCATGAATAAACCCGAAGAGCAAGTGATTGAGATCATTGAAGATGTGGTAAGACAACACATGGATTGGCAAGAAGGAGAGAGGGAGTCTTCGAGTAAAGGAGGGAGTGTGGTTTACTCCGTTGATCACCTCAACGCCATCAATAATTTGACATCTCAAATCGCCAACCTTGGCAAGGAGATGACATCAATCAAGGCGAAGCTTGAGTCCTCCTTTTCACACCAAAAACGTCCCTCCCAATCTAAGGGAAGAGGTATGCGTTCTAACCCTTCTACTTCTACATCTAATAACATGCCTTGTGAAAATTGTGGATCATATGATCATGACACCTCTTCTTGCACTTATGATTCTCAACCCCAACCCCAATATGAGGATGGTAATGAACTTGAAAATGAACATGTCAATGCTTTGTCTTACGATAATAGACCTAGGAATGGCAATCAATGATATTTACCACCTAATCAAAGAGGGCAAGGGGGATATTCCTTTAATCAAAGAGGATATGATTATGATTACCACAACCAAAACCAATGGGGTGGTAGGAACCAAAGGGACCAAAATCCCCAAGGTAACTACAACCAACAAGGTGGTTATGGTAACCATAACCATAATAATCTAGGGAATTATGGGAATCAAGGCCAATATCACCAAGGAGGGAATTCTAGTACTAGGAACAATTGGAATAATAATGGTAATAGAGGCTTTTCCAATCAAAATGCTCAAAATTCTAATGTGAGAGGTCCTAGAGCGCAACAAGACAATTTTTACACTCAAGCACCTCCACAAAAGTCTAGCCTAGAAGAGATGATGGAAAGCCGAGCCAAAATGTTTAATACCTTCATGGCCACTAGTGACAAGAAGTTCAATGAGGTTATGACTCACAATAAAATGCTATAAAACCCAAATCTCCCAATTAGCCGATGCCATTAAAGAGGGAACTAGCACTTCTAAACTTCCACCCCAAGGGCTTGACCCCAAGAGACCGGTGAATGCCATTTCTACTAGGAGTGGGAAGTTGTTGAAGGAGAGTGAGCCAAAGAAAACCTATGAGAGAGTGACCATGAATGAGCCCTCCTTTGAGAGTGAGTTTGAGCAAGAAGATGAGAGAAGTTGTGAAAACGAAAAAAGGTGATGAAGTTGAGAACGAAGTTAGAGTTGAAAATGAAATAGAGATTGAAAAAGAAAAGAGAGTTCAAAAAGAGAAAGAGAAGGAACCAACTTTGCCTATAAAAACATCCATATCCTCATAAGTTTGTGAGACACAAGCTAGATGTACAATTTGGTAAGCTCCTAGAAACCTTGAAACAAGTCCACCTCTCAATACCCTTTACTGATGCCATAAAACAAATGCCCAATTATGCTAGGTTTATAAAGGATATTGTGAGTGGAAGAAGAAATTGTGATGTTGTTGAAACGGTGAACCTCACCCAAAGTTGTAGTGCAATCATAATGAACAAGATGCCTCCAAAGTTAAGAGATCTAGGTAACTTTTCCATTCCTTGTGCCATAAATCGAATACAAATTGATAATGCTTTATGTGACTTAGGGGCTAGTGTTAGCCTTATGCCATATACGGTTTACCAAAGACTTGATATAGGGGAGCTTTTTCCTACCAACATTACCCTCCAATTAGCGGATAGATCAATCAAATTCCCTAAGGGTAAGGTAGAGGATGTTCATCTAAGGGTTGGAAAGTTTGTTATACTGGTTGATTTTGTTGTGCTTGACATAGATGAGGATGTGCATATTCCTATCATTCTAGGGAGACCTTTTCTAGCTACTTCCGGTGCTTTGATTGATGCGAAAAGCGCTAAAATTACACTCAAAGTAGGTGAAGAGGTTCTTGAGTTTGATTTGAATGCAAGCATGAAATATCCTAGTTCTACTTTGGAGAAAATCATGAAAATTGACACCATTGATTGTATTGTGAATTCTATGCAAGAACACTTACTCTCTACTAACAATGCCCTTAAGAATGTCTTGTTAAACTAGGAAAAGATAGGTGATCAAAGTAAGGAAATGGCATTGTATGAAGAGTTGCTTAATGAGAATGTTGAAGGAAATGTTGAGCAAGCTTGCATGGGAATCACACCCAAACATGCTATGGAGATTGCCACTACTAAGGAAGGTAAAGGTGTGCCTATGGTAGAGCTCAAACCTCTACCATCACACCTTAGGTATGAATTTCTTGGTCCCAATTCCACATATCCGGTTATTGTGAATTCATCTTTGAATGAGCACCAAACTCAAATGTTATGTGGTGTGTTGAGAAACCACCAAAGTGCCTTAGGCTATACCCTTGATAATCTCAAGGGTATTAGTCCTGCTATTTTCATGCACCATATAAAATTGGAAGAGGGTGCAAAGCCCTCTATTGAGAGGCAAAGAAAACTCAACCCTCAAATGTGGGAGGTGGTGAAGAAGGAAATCACCAAGCTCCTAGATGCCGGCATCATCTTCCCCATTTCAAGCTCAAGGTGGGTTTCCCCCATGCATGTTGTTCCTAAGAAAGGGGGTATGACCGTAGTTGAGAATGAGGATGGTGACCTCATCTCAACTAGGACCGTGACCGGTTGGCGGTGTGCATAGACTATAGACGTCTAAACGCATCCACCAACAAGGATCATTTCCCCCTTCCCTTTATTGATCAAATGCTAGAACGACTAACTAGGCACAAGAATTATTACTTTCTCGATGGTTATTCGGGTTTCTTCCAAATTCCCATAAACCCGGATGACCAAGAGAAAACAACCTTTACTTGTCCTTATGGAACTTTTTCTTATAGGAGAATGCCTTTTGGTCTATGCAATGCACCCGGGACGTTTCAAAGATGCATGATGAGCATATTTAGTGAAATTCTTGAAGAGAAAATGGAGGTATTCATGGATGACTTTTCGGTTGGTGGCCTTACATTTGAGGATTGCTTGACAAATTTAGGCAAGTGTTTGACTAGATGCGAAAAAGTCAATTTGGTCTTGAATTGGGACAAGTGCCACTTTATGGTTGAGGAAGGAATTTTCCTTGGGCATAAGATCTCCAACAAAGGAATTGAGGTTGACAAAGCCAAGGTTGAGGTAATTGAGAAGCTACCACCCCCTATCAATGTTAAGGGAGTAAGATCATTTCTTGGGCATGCGGGGTTAAGATCATTTCTTGGGCATGCGGGGTTTTATAGAAGGTTTATCAAAGACTTCTCACTAATTGCTAGGCCCCTTAATGCTCTTCTTCAAAAGGAGGCTGATTTTGTGTTTAATGAAGAGTGCCTAAATGCTTTCAACAAGTTAAAGCAAGCTTTGATTTCTACTCCTATTGTGCAAGGGCCAAGATGGGATTTGCCCTTGGAACTTATGTGTGACGTGAGTGATGTGGCTATAGGGGGTGTGCTTGGGCAAAGGATTGACAAGAGACTTGAAGTGATCTATTATATGTCAAAAACTTTGAATGAAGCACAACACAACTATACGACAACGGAGAAGGAATTTCTAGCCGTAGTCTATGCTTTTGAGAAGTTTTGGAGCTACCTCATTGGTTCCAAAACTATTGTACACCGACCATGCGGCTATTAAGTGTAGCCAAGAAGGAATCCAAACCACGCCTCCTCTGTTGGGTGTTGTCTTTACAACAATTTGATCTCGAAATTCGGGATAAGAAGGGGGCGGAAAATGTTGTAGCGGATCACCTCTCCCGATTGGAGAACTTGCAAGATAATGATGATAGGGACCCAATTTGTAATGAGCTAAAAGATGATGTGCTTTACTTGTTAAATGAAAAAGACCTTCCATGGTTTGCGGATTTGGTGAACTATTTGGCTTGTGGGGAGTTTCCTCTCGATGCTTCAAGGAACCAAAGGAAGAAGTTTAAGAGGGAAGCAAGGCACTACATATGGGATGATCCGATCCTTTTCAAAAGAGGAGTTGACGGCCTACTACGAAGAAGTGTGCCCAATGATGAAGTAAAGAGTGTTTTGAAGATGTGCCACTCCGATCCTTGTGGAGGTCACATGGGTGCCAACAAAACAACCTTGAAAGTGCTACAAAGTGGGTTATGGTGGCCTCATATCTTCAAGGATTCATGGGGTTTTGTGAAAACGTGTGACTCTTGCCAAAGAAGCGGTAATATTTCAAAGAGGAATGAAATGCCTCAACAACCGATTCTTGAGCTTGAGGTGTTTGATGTGTGGGGCATTAATTTCATGGGACCTTTTACCTCATCTAATGGGAACCAATATATACTTGTGGCGGTTGATTATGTTTCAAAGTGGGTGGAAGCAATTGCCTCCCCAACAAATGACCACAAAGTTGTGATGAAATTGTTCTAAAAGGTCATATTTCCTAGAATGGGGTCCCAAGAGCGGTTGTAAGTGACAATGGTTCTCATTTTGTCCATAATGTGTTTCAAAAGATGTTGAGAAGAAATGGGGTCCATCAACGCTTCGGTACGACTTATCACCCACAAACAAGTGGGAAAGCGGAGGTTTTCAATCGCCAAATCAAGGTGATTCTTGAGGAAACAGTGGCTAGAAATAGGAAAGATTGGTCGGACAAGCTAGATGATGCCCTTTGGGCCTATAGAACCACTTTCAAAACCCCCATCGGCACTACCCCCTATCGGCTTATATATGGTAAGTCTTGTCACCTTCCAGTTGAACTTGAACACCGTGCTTAATGGGCTATCAAAAAGATCAACTTTGATTTGGCGAGTGAGGGTGAACAAAGGTGGCTAGATTTGCATGAGTTAGAGGAACTAAGGATGGATGCATATGATTGTGCAAGCTTGTACAAAACCCGGTCAAAGGAGTGGCATGACCGACAAATTAAAAAGAAGACCTTCAATGTTGGTGATAAGGTGTTGCTTTACAATTCAAGGATGAAATTATTTCCCGGTAAAATCATGTCTAGATGGAGTGGACCTTTCACCATAAAAGAGGTCTTTCCCCATGGAGTCGTTGAACTCAATGATTTGGATGGAACGATGTCATTCAAGGTTAATGGGCATCGCCTCAAACTCTACTACGAGGGTGCTCATCTTGGTTTGATTGAGTTGGTACAATATAATATCACCTCCTAAGTGAGGAGGTCGTCAAGCTATTGACGTTAAAGAAGCGCTTCCAGGAGGCAACCCGAGTTTCTAACCCTCCTCTATTCTATTTTCTTGATGTTTTTCATTCTTCTTTCTACAACTTTGGATTGATGGTTTTGTGTGTATTTGGTTTGTGTTGGTATTCTTGTTTGTCTTGCCTTCAAAGGGAATGCATTTTCCATGTACTTTTGGCAAGATTGTGTGGTATTTTAGTGTGTCTTGAGGAGAAGTTTTGTGCAAATTTTTCAGAATTGAGGATTTTAGGGGAGTTCGATCGAACTCCAAATAGGTTCGGCCGAACTTTTCAAAAGTTTGACCGAAACCAGAAGGAGTTCGGCCGCTCCCGCCCTAGAACTGAAGTTGGGTTGCAATCTGCCAGATTCTGGGAAATTTGGAAGTTCGACCAAACTTTTCAAAAGTTTGGTCGAACCTCTACTGGTCCGACCGAACCCCCCAAGAGTTTGGCCGCTCATGTTCTGGAAGTCAAATTGGGCTGGAATCTCCCAGATCTGGAAAATCCGGAAGTTCGACCGAACTTTTCAAAAGTTTGGTCGAACCTCTGATGGTCCGACCGAACTTCTTCATGGTTCGACCGAACCTCTTTCGAGCAAGCTCCCAGGATAAAAAAAAAGGGAGGGCCGCAACTTTCTCACACCTCCTTCTACTTTCGGCTCTCTCTCTCTCTTCTCTTCTCCTTCTCACTCTAAAACTCCATTGTCACCCCCTCCTCCAACCTCAAATCTCCATAAAAATCACTCCAATCTCCTTTCTTTCTCACTTCTTTTTCATCTACTACTCAATTCCTACAATTTCTTTAATTTTTCCCCAATTTCTAGGGTTTGAATGACTTGAAACTTTTGGATTTCTACTTGCTTCCAATCAATTGTGGTATGGCTATTCTAGCTTTCGCAAGTTCATTTCTTCAATTTCTCTTAGTTTTACCATGTTTTACATGTTCAAGTATGAATTGTGGTATAATTGAAATTGTTAGTCATGGCTCGTTTGATCTATGTGGTTCTTGGGATTTCCTTGTTGTAATTGGTTGGTTGTTGATAGTAGAACTTATTTCATGATGAATATGCATGTATGCCTTGATTTTTCGTGATTTCACATTATTTGCTTGAATATGTTGATTTTTCACTAGGTTGTTCATGCTACATTTTGATTGAGAAATTCTTGAGTTGGATGTAATTTTGTGATTATTACTCATTGTTCTTGGTTTGGTTTGATGAGTTTTGAATGATTTTCATGGATTTTAGGGGACATCATGCCCAAATTCACCTAGGTTTTCTTAGGATTTGCATTTGATTGCCATAGGACATTTAGCTCGTGCCTTGGTTTATAAGTGTCCATTAAAGCCTTGAATTGTATTGTTGTTATTTTCTACATCTATTTCACAACTCATGGCTTTTACTCTCATCGCATACACTTTAATCTTGGCAAGCTTCTTGTGTCTTCTCTTGGCTTGAATCTTCCTAATGTTAGTTCTTGGCTTGAATTGCTCCGAACAAGCACTTTTGGGATGTCTATAAGACCCTCATAGATCGCCCTATACGATTGACAAGGTTCTTCTGCGGTAACACCTTAAGAAAACTTGGCATCATGGATGAAGTAGTCCGGCTCGCACAAAACTTTGGTTGGGGCGAGTTCATTGACCTCCTCGCTCACACCTATGAACGCATCACATTGGAGTTCCTTGCTTCCCTCCAAAAGGAAGTCATTGAAGAAGATGATGAAGGGAATGAACCTCAAATTATTCTTCACTTTCGCAGATTTGGGAGGAAAGTTATTTTCTCTCTCTAAAAAGCTCTAACTTCTCTCTAGAATACGCAAATTTCCAAAGTACTATAATGAAGTCAAACAAGCCCTATGTATAGGCCAAATTTATGAGGGAAAAATGGTAAAACCATCTTTCTCGCCCAGAAGTTCGAACGGTAACTTTTGGAAAAAGTTTAAACGAGAAGTTGAACGGTTAAAAAATCGCACCGTCATGTAAGACTGGAAGAGATACGGACACACTAACGGCGCGTCAAAATAGATGGCCACGTCATCGGAATTCGAATCATCATTTCGGAAAATACGGATGGCAGGTGTCCCTCTTAAAGCCAGTCGGCACAATCCGTCCACCCGATTTCAAGACTTAAAGTCCACTAATGAAATCAGGCGGACCGAACAAGGCAGCCAGCCCGAAGGAAAAATCCCTCTGATGGACGGACGGTACTATCCGTCTTTCATTAATGATAATTCTCCACCAGCCTAACATTCGGACGATACCATAATAGTAAAAGATCAGAGGAGGCGGCCCGTATGGTACGAGTCACCCCCTCTGAGGGGCAAATGTTTAGGGTAAAAATACCCCTAACACGTGGTCTAATCCTATAGTGACACATGGCCCAAATAAAGGGAGACACGTGTCCCAATAGGGAACTGACGTTTGTCAAACATAAGAGCACCTAAATGAGAGAAAAGGGCCTCCTTACATCAGGAGGCCCAAATCCCGAGAAAGCCGCAAAACGGCGCCCCCTTTGGACACGTGCCTTCACCTTATTGCGCCACCAATCAGAGCATGCCATTCTAGATCACTAACCCTAGAAGGGCACACTTTCCCACCCTTATAAATACCCTAATAATTTAAGATGGGAAGGGTGGATTAAGACATATCATTCTAAGAGCACTAAAAGCTCCAACTTCTCTCTACTTTCTCTCTCTACATTTATTTCGTTTTCCGATCTCTAACTTGATTGTCGGAGGCGAATATTCCGTCAACTAGAATATTCGTTGTTTTGCAGGTGTCCACGACTGCCCGGCTATATTCAAGACCAGTATCTTGAGGGATTCCAAAAAACCCCAAAACAATAGGCACAAAAACGCAAAAGAGGGTAGCTCGGGCAAGAGGGCTTGCGCGGGCACACCCCTCAACTTGCCCGAGCTACCCATTTCTAGGCTCGGGCATGCTGGACGAGCTACTGCGCAAGCTGTGACCGAGCTCTGCTTGCTGGTGCGTGGCTTGTGCGAGAGATGTCGGAGGAGGGGAGCTCAAGCATGCCTAGGAGGCGCGGGCGCGCAACACTATCTTGCCCAAAACAGACATTGCTCCTTGATTTTAAACTTTAATGACTTGGGCAAGCACAATCTTGCCCCCACAACTTGCCCAAGTCACTATGCCTTGACTTCTAACTTGGCTCGCTTGCGTTCTAACTTCCCAAACTTGGTTTTGTTGACATCTAAAACTCGTGTTGGGCTTCCTCCTCGACATTTGGGCCTAAAAAAATCCTAACTGTAGGGAATTTTTATCTTACCCTATTGTGGGTCATGTTTTTAGGCATGTCGGCGATCCTAGGAAAGAAGCTAGAGAAAGAGAGTCGCCAACAAGTTTCAGGAACTGGTAAACTGTTCACAATTGTGAAGGTTACACCCCATTCACAATCATAGAGATTGCTAACTCCGTATTGGTCTGAAGCAATGATTGGATGTTTGGGGATGATGGTACAAACTCAACCTTCAAAGAGGTCAAACCCGCCCTAAAATAGGCTTCTACTTAATTCTTATTGGCATTCATGCGCGCTTTTCAATCAACATACACACATCAAATTAATCATAAACCTGTTTAATTTACGTTGGTTGATTATTAATGCACAATTAAATCTAATACTTATGACCACTTGAATTAAAATCATGTTAAACCTAAATCCAATTATTAATTATCTTATTAGGCGTGATTTCAATTACAAATTCCCTTTAAACCTGCAAAAAGGGGCGTGATCAAGCAATATCAACAAATAATTGATAATCAAGCAACATATAGTTAGCATAATAATCATCATCATAAAAATATCATCAGTAGTAAGATCCTAAGCATGATACTAAATATATTAATAACAATACTAGCATGTTACTAATAACAAAACCAACATGTTATCCTAAACATGATGCTAGTAATCAAAGCAATAAATTTTAATTAGAGTAAATAAAACAAAGAATTAAATACTCACTCCGAATGTACAACTTTGAATACTACATCATGAATAAATTGTTAGTTAGTTCAATAAAAATAATAGTTCACAAGAATTAAATTAAAGAGTTAGAGAAATTAATATCACCCCCTCGGGATTATACCTTCACGCATGGTTAAAAAGGTAGAACCTTCGGATCTTGTTTTTTTGAATAAAAATAGAAATAAAGCTAAGAACAATAGAAATTGTACGTCGAAGCTCAACATCATACTTATAAATAAATTCAAGGAAAAATGGAAACTAATAATCCCACCTTTGCTCCATCTTCCCAAAAAAATCCCACCTTCCGATTATCCCAAAACAATCTCACCTTTGACCTCTATCTTCTTCTAACAATCCCTAACCGATTTTGTTAAGATGGTAACCTGTTAGAGTAGGTAATTTGCCACGTGTCGATTGTTTATTGATCACATTAATTTTTATCTTTTAAAAAAATATTCTTTCCCTCCCAGCCTTCTTCCTTTTCCCATGACCACCTTCTTTCATGGCTTCCCAAGTTCCCAGCCACCATCCTCTTCCAGTCTTCCATGAAAACACCCAATACATCAACATCCACCACCACCCCGTCAACACCTACCACCACCCCATCCTTCCTTTTCCTCCATTGTATTTTTTATTAAACAATAAAAAAAATTAAATCAAAAAATTCCCACAGACCCAACCAACGCAACATTCCAAAATCACCAGCACAACCTGGACCACCGCCTCCTTTTCCCACCACCACAACCCCCAGCCCTCCCTCACTGTCTCGTCACACCATCGTTGGTTTGCCGTCAAATCCCTCTTCCGACCTTTGCTTCCTCTGTTGCCTCATCTGTGGCGACATTCACATTAAAGAAAACGATGAAATCCACTATTCCCTGCTAAAGTCACGGATAATCGCAAACTTGCTGCTTGTAATAAACATGGTCGAGCTAGGGCTAAACGAGCAATTCTTCAAATGCTTGTTTTGAGGTGGGGGTTTCCGATCCGGGTAAGGGGTTTTTAGTGTGGGTGGGAATTTTTGGTGGTTTGAATTTGGGGGTGGGTTGTTCAGGTAGGAGGGGTAGGGTAGTGGTGGTTCAGGCAGCGGCAAGGGGTGGGGGTAGGGTTACAGTTCAAGTGGCAAGGGTTTTTGGGTTGGTGGTTATGGTGGTTGCCATGGAAAGGGGCGAGGAGGTTGGAGAAGAGAGAATTAATAGAAGAAAAAAAATTAAGCTGTTTAGCAGTTTAAAGGTCAAAAGGATCGTTAAAGAAGATCCATGTCAAAGGTGGGATTGGTTTGGGAAGAACGAGCAAAGGTGGATTATTAATTTTCATTTTTCCTAAATTCAAGGTTCAATTAAAACATGTATCAAGCTCCATAAAATATTCACTTCAACTAATCATGCTTCGAAATTCAACAATCCCAACCATACGTCACAATTCCAATCATCAATAATCAATTCTTGCATGATAATATAACACTCACTTGATACTTAATTAAAATAATTCCTAGCACGATACTATACACACATTACATTTTCTAACGTGTACGTATCTCAAACCGCTACCAATATAGTCAACCTTGCTCAATTAATCCAATCTAAAGTCTCCTACATAAAGCGGAGAACAAAACTACGTTACTACCATTGCTTACACAATTTCAACTTAAACTCACTTTAAACTACTTAAAATAATCTAAAAATAATTTAGAAATCTTTAATTAATCTCTTTTTTACTAGGTAATTAAAACCCCTCTTTAAAATTGAGTAAGTAGTACTTAGAGCAAATTTCAAGCACTTTAGTTCAATAAAAAAAACCCCTTGCAAACTCATTTAATATCACTTTTATGCTTAATTAATCAATAAAATAACTAGTTACATAAAAGCCCCAAATCAATTTATGGAAGAACTCTAAAAATCAAGTTTTTAATAAATTAAAACCCTAATTTTATAACTTATGGAATTTGAAAAGTAAACTTAAACTAGTAATCTGAAATAATACTTTTAAACCATTAAAACATGATTTCGATACTAATCAAACATATTTTGAACAATTAAAATCCAAAACCCATAAATGTAATTATCAAGATAATTATAATAAAAAGGAGGAAGGAGAAGAGGAAAGCCATGGTGGTCGTGGGTCACGACGATGGTGGCCGGAAGGTGGATGCTGTACAGGTGACCATTGACTAGAGTGGGCCAGAGTGCAGGCGATGGTGACCAACGTGGCAGGGAAACAATATTCCCATATTAGGGAATCACGGGAGGAAGGAAGAACTAAGAGGAAAAAGAGGCACTAGTAGAAATAAGCCAAATACCGATGGTCAAAATCCATCGGTAAAAACATAAAAAAAAAAAAACCACCGGTATCAAGCTTACCGATGACCACCATTTGATATTTGGCCATCGGAGAACGAAAATACCGATTGAAAAGCCATCGGTAAACATGATACTGACGGTTTTAGCCATGGAAAAAAAAAAACCATCCTTACTTTTTTAAATACTATTGGCAAAAGCCATTGGTATTTTCCATTTACGTAGCCATCAGTAAATTCTTAAAAGAAAAAATTTCAAACCCATACCCACCCCCTACCCCCCAACCGAGCTACATACCACTGCCACGCACCCTAAACACCCCCACTGCCCCCTATTTCAACCCCAACTTCCCCCCTACCACCACTTATCACGACCACCCTCCGCAGTGGCGGATATAGGAATATGGGGATGGGGGTACAAACTTTGGCTCGTTAATAAAAAAAATACAAAATTTGAAAAACTAAAATTTCAATTATTTATTGTTGATTTTTACCATATTATTAGTCATCGAATGTATTGCTTACTCACTCCTTAAATATTGTCCATAATTGGACCGAATAAATAGAACTAATACAACGTAATATAATTAAAGGTTATACAATTACATTTTTATAATACTCTTATAAGAATTTTTATTTTATTAAGTCCACGATTGTATAAATAAACTAAAAAATACTTGTAACAACTTAAAATATAACTAATTATACTTACTTTAATTCCTTGTCACAATCTAATACATGAGTACTCAAATTGAGGCATACTACTTATTAATAAATATTAATTAAAAATGGAAGTTTTTATTTTTTTATACGAAGGGAAAAAAAAAGTATATTGATGAACCTATTACATAGGTTTAGAAGTTATATACACAAACTCCTTATTTTTATATAATGAGAAATCATTAGACAATCATAGATATTAATAATATATCTTAAATAAGATGATATTCAATATAATTGATATTTGATAGTATTGTTATATGTTAAAGTATTAAATTAAAATATCGTACTTCATCATAGTTGCATAAAAGTGAAGAAGGCACAAAAAAATTACTACGATTAATAGCGCAAAAGTTCTATTTAAAAAATAAATTTAAGTGTTTTAGATAAAAATAAAAATAAAAAGAAAAGGTAAGGAAAAAAGAAATAAGAAAAAAAAACACAAAGACAAGAAGCAAATACTTCGTATTAATGTTCTAGTAATATAAAGTGAACAAACAAAAGAGAAATGCTTTTTAAGTAGGCAATCTCTTTTTATACACTCTACAAATCCACGCACGCCAAGTACTTAGCTTGTCAGTTTGTATGACAGTACCAAAGAGACCTATTTCTACAAAAAAACGGGTTTCTTTGATCAACATATTTTTTTTTTAGAATGAGGGTACAACTGTACTTCTATGCACCCCCTGGATCCGTCACTGCCCTCCCGCCACCCTGAACACCCACCTACCAGGACCACCCCAAAAACACGAAAATCAATCAACAATCAAAAATAAAAATCCAATCACAGAATAACCTAGATAATCAACCCAAAAAATAAACAATAAAAAACGAAAATCAACCCACAAAACAACCCACAAAATTAACGAAAATCAACTCAAAAAAATCTACTAATTTAAAATAACCAATATCAACTAAAATGAACCAAAATATACTAAAATAACCAAAATCAACAAATAATAAACATACCAAAAACTATATCAACTAAAAAAGCGAAAATCAACACGAAATCAACTAAAGACGAACATACCTTCAATTTTTGTGGTTCAATTTCATCTACCTAGGGTTTAAATGGTATAATTCGACCATGAAAATTCCACATCTGGAGTTTTTATGGTCGAATTTGACCACCCAACAACATCGGATTTGAAATACCCTCAAATTGAATAAACCCACGAACATCAACTAAATTGAGAAAATCAAAGAGGGAGGAGGGAGAAAGGGGCGCGGAATAGAAAGGAGAAATAGAGTATCATCGAGGAGAGAGAGGAGAAAAAGAGAATTGCGTGAGGAGAGAGAAGTAGAGAGCGGTGTTAGAGGATGAGATAAAATAGAAAAAAAGAATCAGGAAAAGAAATAAAGGGGGCACCACCTAGGGTTTCGACCTTTCAATTTTTTTAAAAATATTTACCGAGCCATGTAAAATACCAATATTCTAAAGCCATCGGTATTTTTTTTTTAACCGATGGCTTTTAGCCATTGGTAAAAAAAAATAATTTTCTTTTAAAAAATAAGATTTACCGATGGAAGAAAGCCATCGGAAAAAATATATTGATGGCTAGGCCATTAGTATTTCTGAAAATAGCAATGGTTTGATGAAACCATCGGTAATTAATAATTTTACCGATGGATTTTAGTGGTCATCGATCTTTTCCATCGGTAAATGCGCTTATTCTAGTAGTGAGGAAAAAGAAAAAGAAAAGTAGTAAAGCATTCTCATCAATCGTCAATTTTTTGCCCATGGGGAAAATTTGGGTTAAAAAAATTGACCAAGGTCTACATCAATGGGGAATACTGAAAATGCCCATGGGCATTGGCGGATGTATTTGGCTCCCAAGGGAGCACTTGCATCCCGTAAATATTTAATGAAATTCATGGGTAAGGTATAATCTGTAATATTTATTCTAATAGTTTATGCTCTCTCATTTTCATAACTTGAACGTCTAAAAGACAAAACCAAGCAATAAAAATACATTCTAAATATTTAGGCCCTATTATTTTCAATTTTCATCTTATTTTTGCTGAGCTTAAATTATTCTTATTGAACTAAAAGTAACACGACCTTCACAATTTTTACAAAATCAACATTTTATAAATATTTTATCCATATTAAATCAAGTACTCGATATATTATCTCTGTTTTATAAATATTACAATGTTTAAACTTTTGACACTATTTACATCGCCTTTTGTAACCATATTAAATCAAGTAACGAAAAATATAGTCATTTGTTTTTATTTTTTTTTAAGATTCGTATTAATACAAAAAGAACGGAGGATGTATGTAGATGAAATAAAGAACTAACAAGTATAAATATTGCACATTATCTTTAATTTTTTTATTTTTTGTGTAATAAAGATAAAAAAATTTTGCACCCCCATTTTGAAATTTCTAGATCCGCCACTGCCCATGGGTTATTTTTTTTACCTCATAGTTTGGGCAAATTAAAGTTCATGGAATTGAAAATGTGGGCCCCTCTTACTATAGCCCCATTGATTTTTGTTTGGCTAGGTAACCACTAGAACGATGTGTTTTGAGGAAGCCAAAGCAGCCTTCCTCCTCAAAACACACCGTTTTATTTGATGAACGATGAAACAAAATAAAATTACTGAGGTTTGCTGATAGGGCGCATCAGGTCGCCTAATGAGGCGCTAGTCAGCCAACCATCCAATGAGAAAAAGGCTTAAAATTGCAACGATTATAGTTTTTTAACGACATTTTGATGATTTTAAACTTAAAATAAAATAAAAAAAATACTAACGCCTATAAAATAATTTTCTCTACAAATAGAGACCCAATTTTCTATATTTTTCAAAATTTTCGAAATTCACATAATTTTGATATATATGCTTTTCTCTCAATTTCTACTTCATATTTAGGCCTTGTACACTTCACCTTAAGAAAATAATCTTAAGTAAAAATAATTTTAGTTCAGTAAAATAATTTCTGCTCAATATAAATAAGTTCAGTTCAGCCAAAATAATTTCAGTTTAGTAAAAATAAGTTCAGTTCAGTAAAACAGTAATTTTAATGAAGAAATATAATGCAGAATCAGTAAAAAAATAATTTCAGCTCTATAAATATAATTTCAATTCAGTAAAACTAATTTCAATTCAATAAAAATAATAAAAGTTCAGCAAAAAATAATTTTAGTTCAACGAATATTATTTAGTTTAGTAAAAATGATTTCAATTTAACAAAAATAAGGTGAAGTGAATCTGGCCTTAATCATCATATTATAATTATTTTCATAATTTTGTTTGTTTTTAAAATAAATAAAAAATTAAAAATGGATCCCCATAACCCTTTTTACTCTTTACTTTCTCAAAATTATAATGATTTGAATGAGAATTTCATCAATCAATCTCAATGAAACACCTATGTAAAATCCTCAAGAACAACAAATACCTCCACAAATTCCCACTCAAAAAACTGAGGGGGTGTTTGTTATTCGGTAGAGTTGGAAACAGAATCAGGTTACCATTTCCCTTACAATGTGTTTGTTTAACGGGTAAAGAAACAAAAACCGTTTCCTGGCTCTAATCGTTTCCATCATTTTGTTTCCAGAGTAAAATAAGGGGAAACAAACTTTTCTCTCTCCTCTCTCCTCTCGTTTAACCCTCATATTGAGAATTCCCAACTTCGATCGAAAATTTTTCTGAAAATTCTCTTAAGAAAACTGCAATTCTCCTGATTTCGCTCCAAAATTTTCAATTTTCTACCAAAAATCTACAATCTCAAATACGGTAAATTCTTCACTTTCGCTTGTTTACTTTTGATTTCTGATTTGAATTCTTTACTTGCTTGTTCGATTGAAGTATTCTTTTCTCTTTCGTTGATATTCTGCTCAATTTGATGGTATATATTGCTATTATTGCATGTAACTGTTGGCTATTTTGTGTTTTCCCCTAATTTGATGGTATGTATTGTTATTATTGCTTGTAATTGTTGGTTATTATTGCATGTAATTTTAGGTTATTTTGTGTTTGCTTTGTTGAAACATGCATTGTAGTAGTAGTAGTAGTAGTAGTATGATAAGAAGAGGAATGAAGTTTTGAAGTTTAGTAATTGTTTGATATAGAGAAGCATAGGATGCAGTTTATAACTAGGATTAAACGTTCCAAACATTCTGATGATGCCGGTATAATTTACTTACTGTATTTTTTAGCTTTCTAATGATTCCAATTATGATATATGGTGTTGATTTTCTGTTGTGATTAGCAAATTTATATTCCCAACATGTATTACTAGTTTATATTGATACTATTGTATATTTTTTGGACTGGTTTTTCAATGTTTCTACAATGCCTCGGCTTATGCATTCCATAAGGAAGAAAATGCTAAAACATATACAACTAGTTATTTCAATGGTTATCATTATTTTGATGATGTATTGGATGTGACATATGATGTGTGTTGGTACAATAAGGGGTGTTCAATGAATAAAAAGGAAAAGAAACAAAAAATCGTTACGAATGTTAGTATTGAGAGGGCTTTATAGGGAGAATGATGTGAAAAGCAAGAGTGAGCTTTGCGTTAATAGAAGAATTTTCAATATTATTTGTGAGATGCTTAGAGACATTGGGGGTTTGAGTGGAACAAAAAACATATCGCTTCAAGAGATAGTAGCCATGTTTATATACACGTTGGCTCACCATAAAAATAATAGGTCCATAGGACAATACTTCTTTAGAAGTGGAGAAACCGTGAGCCGACAATTTCACCTTTGTCTAAGGGCTTTCTCAAATTGCATGAAGTACCACTTTACAATCCCACACCAATATCGGATGATTGTGAAGATGAAAGGTGGAAATCTTTCAAGGTATTGGTTTTTTTCTAAGCCCCTAAATTTTGCTAGGATTTTCTAATTTTTGCTTGTTTGTAAGTAATATTTTTTCCTATTTTTGTCGAATTGTTTAGGGGCATTATATAAGACTTACATTAATGTAAATATGCCTTCACAAGAACTACCAAAGTATAGAACAAGAAAAGGAAAAATTGCTATGAATGTATTAGGTGTTTGTGCACCCAATATGCAATTTATTTATGTTCTTCCTGGTTGGGAAGGTTTGGCCCATGATATGCGTGTACTACTTCTCAATGCTCTTTCTAGACTAAACGGTTTTAGGGTACCTCGAGGTAAGTGAAGTTCATTTTCTTGTGAGTATATATGTTTTGTTAGTTTTGGTAGGTAGTAATCATTTTTTTTAATAACTTTGAAGGTAATTATTATTTGGTTGATGCGGGATATACGAATTGTGAGAGCTTTCTTGCTCCATATAGAGGTAAAAGATACCATTTAAAAGAATGGACGGATCGACAACCTGAAAGTGCTGAGGAGTTCTATAACATGAAACATGCTAGGGTGCGAAATGTGATTGAGAGATGGTTTGGCCTACTTAAAGGAAAATGGAGTATACTTAGAAGTCCTTTATTTTTCCCTATTCGAACTCATGGACGTATCGTGATGGCCATGGCTTGTTGCTTGTTACATAATTTAATTAGAAAATTCATGCCTACGGATGATATAAATGAAGATGAATTGAGTGAATCCGATGATGATTCCGAGAGTGATTCCGATGATGAGAGGGAATTTATTACAAGTGTTTCTAGCTACTTCTGATCATTGGACCAATTTTAGAAACAAATTAGCCCAAGATATGTTTAACGATTGGACGGCGAGAGGTAGACATGGTCAATAACCCAAAATGTATGATTTTCATTTTTTCTCTTTCGTTTTCTTCGATCTAATATGCCTTCTAAGTTGTTCTTTTCAGCTTTGTCCAATATGCCTTGTAATGTGTTATGTTCAGCTTTGTCTAATATGCCTTGTAATCTGTTTTGTCAGTTTTATTCTAATCTGCCTTGTAATTTGTTATGTTCAGTTCTAATATGCCTTTTAATATGCAATTAGTTTAGATGGAGGCTAGTCAAGCTAAGGGAAAGACAAGCAATCAAGGAAGAGGTAAAAATAAAAGGTATTGGACGTATGAAGAAGATGCGGTTCTAATAATATATTTGCATGAGTTGAGTTGCGATCCGAAGTGGAAGTGCGAGAATGGGTTTAAGAATGGTTACATGAATAGATTGGAAGAGATGATCTTGCAGCCGAGAATCAAGCATTGGTCGGAGAAATATAGCACATTGGCGGAAATGTTATCCATCTCAGGATTTGGATGGGATGTTGAGAAGAAGATGCTACAAGTAGATAAGGCGGTATTCGATGAATGGGTGAAGGTATGAACATTAATTTTAGCTCTACTTACAATGTTCGACGAATAGATTTGAGTGTTAATTGTATATCACTATATTGGATTGATGCATACGATTATCCTTTGTGAACATTTTAGCTCTACTTACTGGCTTACTGCTCTGCTTAGTGTCATTTCTGCTCTACTTAACTTACTGGCAACTCCTCTACTTGATTTTAGCATCAGAGCCCTACTTATCAGGACCAACCACCAGCTGACAGTGCTGCATATTATACCAACTATTAGTTACTATAATTGTGTTCTGGTCAATTAGTCATAAATCTCAGGGGAACCAAATCCTATGGTATTACTTACATAGTGAAATATGAGTTCAGTTTGTCATTTTAGCGACACCAATTTCTGCTTCATCTTTTTGGGTTGTCACACTTCTTGTTTCCATGTTTGCATTGCTTCCTTACTTCATATATGCTGCTCTGAGTTTATACCGCATTATCATCAAATGCTAATGCCTAAAATAAGAGTCTAAAGTAACTTTACTAGGTTGTACAGTGCATTTTTATTATAGGTTTTCAGTCTTGCTATGCAAGAATTATCTGCTTTTGGTTATTATTCTTATTTTGCTGATCAAGATTCAATGAAATAATATTGGATGACATACTAGTCTTATTTGAAGGTTATGTTTCTTAAATAATATTGGATGGCTGTAAGGTATGTTGACATTTGTCATATTATGAGTAATGTTTTATGGCTTATATCAATGAGATCCCATGAAAATTTAAAGCAATCTGCATATTTTATGCCCAAATTAAATTTGCTTTTTCATCTTAAGTCATAGGAAACATAGTAGTGTTGAATAGTGATCTATTTTAGAAGTCAAGGAAAGGAGTACTGCTGCTTTCTATTTTGTGACATTTCCTGTGACGAAATTATTTGAAGTTTCTATATTCTGTTAATTTTTTTTTCATTGTTTGCGCTTTGCCTACCTGTAGAATGTAGACATGAGATCTCAAATTCCTCTTAAGAAGAAATTTGTTGTATATGAATTTCTTTTACGAACCTCCTCCCTGTCTCCCTTTCATTCTGTGCTAATATTCGTGACTAATATGAAAGATCTAACTTGATAAAATCTAGTATTATCATAGTTGTTTGACTTGAGAGGTCTTAAAAGATGAACCCACTTTGGCATTTATGTATTTATAAAATCTAGGTTATCATGAACAGTTAGGAGCTGAAGGTCAGAGTAAAGTTCAATGTTCATATTCAGATTGTTCGTTGTAGTATATGAAGCTTCAAGTTTGTGCATTCTCCTTGTGCTTTCTAGTAATCTGCCAAACTAGATCATCAGTAGCATACATTTTTGCTCTTTAATTTGTTTAGCTCTTTTTTACCTATCAGGTTTACATAATGTTATCCTCATCGACTTGTTGCATTCTCTTATATGGAAGACTCATAAGAAAGCTAAGGGGTTGTTTGGAGTTCCATTCATTCACTATGAAACTCTTGCAGAGATATACGCAAAAGACAAAGCTACTGGAGATGCAAGTGAGTCGTTCGTTGATGCTATAGAAGATATGGATCAAGAGATTGATAAGCAATCATTGAATATCGAGAGTGATGATGATTTAAATTCTACTCATTCAGACACTTATTCTTCTATAAGTCAATCCGGAAAACGTCCCATGAATCAAGATAAAGGATGATCATTTTGGGAAGATACTTGAAAATATCAATGTTAATCTCAAGACTATGGCTAGTGCATGGTCTAAAGCAGATGAAAGGGAGCAAAGGATGGATGAAAAAGTGAACAAGGTTTTGGATGAGGTGATGAAGTTAAATGGAATTTCTCCATCCGAAGCTTTAGAGGTTGCTACGATTCTCATAGCGGAAGAACATAAGCTCTGCATCTTCTATCAAGCGCCAACTAATATGAAGAAACAATATGCAATTAATCTTCTTAAAATGAAGTAGAAAGTTTTGTCCTAAGTTGTTATTGAAGTTAATATTTCAATGGTATTTGAATTCTTTTTTTTTTCTTAGAATGCTAGAATTTCAATGCTTTTGTAATCGATAATTTATGTGCCTTTGCCTATATCTAGCATATGATATATAATGGTAATTAGTGTTACATTGCCTAATGTGTAGCAAAAATTAGCCAAGACAACAAAAAATAAAAGGAAAGCTATTTGTTTCCAAGTTACCTATGCCAAACAAGAGGAAACAGATTAGTTATAGTTGTTTACGCTTCCTTAGTAATACCAAACAACTAGTTAGGGTAACACTATATATTACCCTTTCCCCTCCTAATTTGTTTCCATTTCCTTACATTTGCTAATTTTCTACCAAATGCCCCTTGATTATGAGCAATCACCTTGATAGGGTCATAAAAGTGTATTATTTTAGTTCATTAAACTCTCGATTTTATATGATATTTAATGATTTAAAGATATATTAAGTAATTTTCTTTCCGAGATACGAACTACTACTATTTTATTTATTTGTCTGTAGGAAGGAAGATTACGGTTTCAAGTGATTTTAACACCGCTCGGATCAAATGAGGCCAAACCCATAAGCCCAATCATCTCACATCAACCCATCAATATCTGAACAAGTCATATGGGTCATTGAAGTATACCACTTTAATCTTTCAAAATAAACAACAAAACAACTTCAGCAATTAGCATGACATGGTCAAAACAAAAGGAAGAAAAAGATAAGAAGTAGCTCCACTTCTTGCGAAACCAACTCCAAAAAAGAAGATAAAACATGAAATCATATTATTTTAGGAGGATATACTCATATCTTGGGGCTGAATTTTTTTTTGGGGGGGGGGAAGAGGGAAAAACAGGCTGGATGTTCGTGAATTTGGGGGGCAGTATTTTTTTGGCGAGATTCGGTGTGATTCTGGACAGATTTATTTTTTTGGGTGGATTTTCAGGGCAGCAATCGGGAGGAATCGGAAGTAGAGAGCAGCGCTGTGTAGCTCTATTGCGACGAAACAGACTAACTGTCTTGTGAGATTGAAAGCTTGGGAGTTTTTTTGGGCAGCAGCGAAGAACAATAGTGGTGAAGTAGGTAGCTTACCTAGGTGCTAGCTGTTCAAGCTTGGGAGTTTTTGCATGTAGAAATATAATTTATGGAAAATTTGATACAGTAGTAGTATGAAAATTATGGATGAAGATGAATTTAGCTTTTACTTTTGAGTAGTGATTTCCGTATGTCTTGTGAGATATTATACTGTAGTGATGGATAATTTGCATGTTTTTTTTTTTAGTTCAATTAATTTCAATTTTGCTATTCTTTCTTTTTAAAGTATGATGAGCTATATAAATTCCTATGTTTTGTTTTCTTTAGTTTTGAGTATGTTAGGCTAGATTAAATACGGGATGGAGGTATAATATACATTGGATTATTATGCTATGAGAATGAATATGTTATGATTTGAGATCATTATGTTTATTTCTTGATTGGATTGATAATTTGTTTTATTGTTTATGAACTAGTCAAATTATATTCTAAACCGGCCATCTTTAGTATAGTTTGCTAGTTTAATTGCTAGAATATTAATTTGTGATGTGTAATTGTCCTGATTAGTATACCTTAGTAGTAATTAGGTGTTTGGTAGGTGACTAAAACTTGTCTGAATGCCTATGATTATCAACCCTTTAAGTTGCACGAATCTGAGCTTGTGAGATTTGTGGCTTAAGTTAGCTACATCCTAGTTATTAATGCTGCTAATTAATCGAGTCTAGAGAGCTTGTTCTAGATTGTTAGTTAGTTGGACAATATTCCAAGAGCTTGTTTGGTTTATTTGCAATTAAGGGATGTGTCGAATGCTTGTTTGTGTTCATCGGCTAACATTGAGATAAAAACATGATTTATATAATTCGATGAACAATTGGTATTCCAATGCTATAATATATCTCCCGATCCCTATTTTGTCATTCTTGATTTTTAATATTTATTCTTGCTGTTACTTTTACATCTTCGTACTTAGCTTATTTTCAAGTCCTTAGTATTATATATTAGATCGTAATAGTCATTCTTCAAAACAGGGGTTTCTAACACACACAAGTAATAATTTAATAATCCAATTCTCTGTGGGATCGACCCTAGCTTACCGTACTACATTTTTAGGAGGTCAGAGTTAGGTTTATCTTTGGTAGACACGCGACAGTCGTACCACACCTCCTATTTATCAAGGATGTAACTCTGAATGCAATGATAGTCAAGAAAAAAATGTGCCTGAAACACCTCAATACCCTCCGCCAACTCAAAGAATGCTAGTGACCTCCAACCAATGACTCGCTAAAGCTAGTCGTGCTTGGTCAGTCGCAGAAGATGAAGCTCTTATTGGGCTATATTTAAAATACAGTGAAAATGCGATAAAGGGTACGACATATGACATGGTTCAAGCTAAGCAGGAATAAGTACTACCACTAAGAAATGCAAAGAGCTTGGAGAACCGTTGGAGAAGGATGGTGGCAGATGTACTATGGACAAGTTGCTATGATGAAGCGAGTCTGTTAACTAGAAGTAGCTAGGTTCAATGAAGTTGATCAAATTCGAAAGGCCTCGAAGTTGTTCTATATCTCCACCAAACTTGTACAAATTTTGTTTTTCCCCATGCTTGGGAAATGATAAAGAAAGACCCAAAAGTGGAGGCCAAAGATTAGATGGATATTGTCACTTAAGGAAAGACAAGATAGTCAACTGCATGCTTCTAAGAAGGTCGAGGATATTAGTGGAAGCGGAAAAAGATTGAGGACTAAAATTGAAGCTGAAGGAGATTTGCATGCTGGTTGGTTTTCATCATAAGGTATACCCAGACCTAATGGTGTAAAAATAAGGTCAAGCGTAAGGGAAAAGCAGTGGCTTCTGATAGTGCAGTTTTAAGCATTATTGAACAGATGAAGGCTTGTACTAAAGTTAGAATCTTTGAGACAAATTTACGACAACAAAAGTTGAATCTTGAGATGGAAAAGGAAAAGAGGAAAAACAAACAACTCAAATTACAAGAGAAGAAGATGAAATTTGATATGCTGCGAGCCATTATGTAAAAAACTACACCACTAACTCCTACTGAAGAGGCGTGGAAGAAGGAATTAATTCAAGAAGTGTGTTGTGGAAAGTAGAGTAGATTTTTTTATCTATTATGATTTTAGTTTAAGTTTAAGGTTTATTTCTAGTTGTATTTGTAGATAATTAAAAATGTCTCTCCGACCAAAGCCCGGTGACAAAACAACCTTCATTGCCTAATTTGGTCCGGTTCGCCTGATGGATCTAAGAATTACTTGAATAGACCTTTTTTTAGCCCACTCTTATTTTCCAAGCCATTTTAACCATTTCAATAACCTAAACTTTTTTCTTAGCCCAAAATCCAAAAACCTTAGCCCGATTTCCTCTTTTCATAATTGCATCCCAAAACCAAGAAAGTTTGATTTTCGTACCTCATAATTTTTATCCAAATCTAGAATGTATGGATAGCCCTTGAAATAAGATTTCCAATGATAATATCTAAAGCCTAATTCCGATTTGAAATGAAAAAGATATGATAAAAAAAAAAACCAAACTTTATACATATATATATATATATATAAACTTGTCCCACTATTTCGGTCATATCGTAAATTATACAAAAGATATTGATCTGATTCTAATTGGTTTAAAAATAAGACTTCTAGAGATTTCCAACAATATATTATTTATCTTATTCCGAGTTCTAGATCAAAAGTTTTGATAAAAACAAAAACCGCAAAATTGCAGACCTGCGTGACGCGTTTTCTAAATACTATCTTCTTTTAAAATTCTATCTTCACTCGATTTTAAGCCTACAAATACCACCATCTTTTCTAATTTTTGGGAGGATTTAGAGATCACAAAAATTATATTTTATCCCCACATTTTCCAAAAGGCTTAGACGCAAAGTTTCGACGTACAATTCTATTGTTCTTAGCTTTTTTACTAAGGAGTGAAGGTATAGTCCTGAGGGTGAAATCCATTTTTCTAACTCTTTGATTTAATTATTTCAATTCTATTTATATTTTTATTGAAGTTAATAAAAATTTATTCATGAGATTTCATCTACTAAGTCTTCCATCTCATCTTCTAACATATCACCAAAAATGCTCATCATGCACCTTGAAAGGTGGTCGGTACATTACACAATTCGAAAGACATCCTACTATATGAAAATGTAGATGGTCGGGCCTAAATCTACCGCAAGTGTACGGGTCAATTACTATAAATATTGGGTGAGCAAGGTATCGTATCCACAAGGAGGTCTACTCAATTAACAAATTAAGAACTAAAAATATTATTTAGACTCCGGAAAAATATGAGAAGAGTACTATTAAAAATATAAATGATTAAAGTTGCAAACTAATAAAAACGAAAAACAAGAATGAGAGATAGTTCTAGGTTTCGGATTTCGTCAAGTACTCTCTATAATGAAATTAAACTAATTGCAGGGTTGAATAAATATAACATAGCAATGATCGAATTACCAATAGTATGTAATCTCCTCTCCGAAGGTAGAAAACGTATATTTAATTTAAATCAATATCATGTCTACTCTTGTGATCACAACAATTGAAATAAACTCGTTAAAAACAGGAATTCAATAAGACCACCCCAAGTGTATAACTTTTCCTAAAATTATACTACTTGACATTTGATAATCCCACGAACTAGTATTGAAAGTTCACTCCCGCTAACAAATCAATACCTTTAACATACAATCAATTTTCCAAATTAAAAGTATGAATTAAAACAAGATTATCAAATTGCAATCATATAAATAGAACCCAAACAAAATAATTCAATTCATTGATAGATTGTAAGAGACTACATCCCTAACCTAGAACAAACAAGTTTAGCGAGACATGGAAATTAAGAGAACACCCAATTTGTTTGATAATGAAAAATCCATAATTGACATACTAACGTCACAAAGTATAGCAATTAGAACAAAATTAATCAAACAATGAGAAAGAATAAACTCCAATTTCGACTGTTGCTCCTCAGAGTAAGAGCACGGCTGCTCTAACGTTGTTGTTCAACGTCCTCTCGTGTACGCTCCCTCTGCTGCATGGCTGCCCCCTTATAACAGTAAGTTTGTGAAGGTTTTTTTCTCTCCTTTGTGCCGCTGACTTCCCAGACAATTTTGAGGATTTTTCCCCAAAGTAAGCTTAAAACAAAAACAATTTTGTAAATTGGTTGCGTGGCAAAACTAGTTACCAAACTAAGCTTCCAGGATAAAACGCTGTCCCGGACAGCGTTTATGCCTTGGTTTTTTTGTAAAAAAAAAAATCAATTTGTAAAACGTTGTCTGGGACAGCGTTTTACCTTTTGACTTTTTTTTAAAAAAAATTCGTAACCTGTTAAGCTGGAATTGTGAAAAAAAATAATTTAAATAAGGTAAACCGCTGTCTGAGGCAACGTTTACCTGTTTAATGAAACGCTGCCTCAGTCAGCGTGTTTATCGCTGAACAGAAGCTGTGTGTTCTTCCTCTCATTCCCCTGTTCTTCCTCGCATTCCCTCATTTCAATCCCCTACCTCTCTCTCTCTCTCTCTCTCACTCAAGCTCTGTGAAGCAACCCAAAGCCCCCCAACCACTGCCGCCACCCTCCGACCACCGCCTACCAACTACCGGCCGCCGACAACCCCGAGTAGCCTTACATCACCCCGATTTTGGTACTTGCCCTCTCTTTCTTTGGTTTTTAGAATCTAGGGTTTTTTTAATGGTTTTTTTTTTTTGGAATTGTGGTTAAAATCTTAATAATGTGAATTGTTAGTGTTGATGATGTTGAATTGTTAGTGTTGATAATGTTGAATTGTTATTGTTGATTATGTTGAATTGTTAGTGTTGATAATTGTTGGTATTGTTGAATTGTTAGTGTAAAAAATTGTTGGAAATTTTGAATTGTTAGTGTGGATAATTGTTGATATTGTTGATAATGTTGTTAATGGTTGATTATTGTTGGTTTTTGAGTGATTGTGATAACCTACATTGTTGTTTAATAATGTTGATTTAGGGCTTCTAAGCTGTGTTAATTTGACAAGTATGTATATTGTTGTTTAATTATGGCAATTGGGGATGATTTAGTGCGTTTAAGTGTAATGTGTTTTGGTTGTTATGTAGAATATGGCTGCACAAAATGTAGTTTTGTTATGCCGGTGGGGAGGTGAAATTTTGTTCGATGCACTCCGTGTCGAGTATAGTGGAGGAAATATGGAACCACTAACACTTGAACCGAACATGACTTTCAATGATCTGATGAACGAGGTTCATAGTAGTATTGGTTCAACCCCAAGGAATGTTGAACTAAACATTAAAATGAGGTTTGAGACCGGGAATGGGGTTCAAGTGTTACCTGTTTCTACGAATAAACATTTGAAGCTTTGAGGAGCGTTGTTGCAATGAAGGGTGTTCCCACTGAGATATATGTAGAAATGGTGCCTATATGTACCCAACAAAGTACTCGTTCAAAACAACAATCTACATATATTTCCGGTTACAACACAAAGCCCTTCCAAGTGACCTCACACGACATTCCATAAACTGAATATGGGATGGGATCTTTCAGTCGAATGCTGTATGACGATCAATTTCACATGCCATTTAGTTCTCATATAGCTTCACCTGTACATGAGGGGGCATATGTGGTAATGACCAGCCAACGTGGGCCTTCGACATCAAACACCGTCACACCTTCACCGATGCAATTGCATAGTTATTCGCCTATGCAAGATGATGTTCAAGCATCGCCATCTCAACTTGTGCCAAATCATCTTGAAACTATTCTAAATAACGAATTGTCTGTGTATAATTTGTATACAAATGATGAGGTGGAGAGCGGCGAGGAGGAAGATGGACTTCAAAACATGGATTATGAACCTGCACACATGGAAGTTGGCGAGCCCCTGGTTAGAACTCCCGTACCTTGGTTCAGTCAGGTAAACAAGAATTATGAAGTTGATTAGTATTGGGCCGAATCGGGTAGCCATACATCGTTTGTTCCTGGGAGAGAATTTGAGAAGGGGATGTATTTTGAAAGTAAGAAAATGCTTCAAGAAATGGTGAAGATGTATTTGGAAAGTAAGAAAATGCTTCAAGAAAAGAGCAGTACCAGCCGTACATCGCTCCACCGCTCCCTACACCTGATGAGGCGTACGGTTGTAGGTTTGTAACATTTGTCATTCTTTTTTGCCCCCATACGGTTTCATTTTACTTTGATGACAAAGTAAAACAATTTGTTGACATAGGTGGGTGGTCCCCAGACTCACACATGCGCATGGGGCAACGGGTCTTCCGTACTATCGAGACGCCCTAGACCGACTCACCGAGGATCAGGTGGTAACTTAAAAGGTACTTGTAAACATCTATGTAATGTGTATACTGACTGTGGACTAACCTATTCATGATATTACCGTTACTGTGTTATTGCAGATGACATGGGATCCATATGTACCTGAGTTGGTAGATGCCATGCTTGCACATCTGCTGGATCATCAGGCGGAGTGGCATGCCAGGGTCCCCCTGATCTGTTTTGAGGTTGTGGAGAGTCACCTACCCGACTGAGTCATGAGACAATTTGACTACGCCAGCCTATCCCCCAGCATTTTGACACTAGTGTACGCCTTCACAGCATTGACCATCGGGGAAAGGGGGAGACAAACTGGTCACTGGAGCATTGGTGTTTCCTTAAGATATGGCAACAATGGTTGGAGTTCGTCGTTGGAGGTGATCCGATGCAGGGCGTTACGGATCCTCACGATCCGTACATGGTGTGGTACAGGCGTATTACACGACGTTTCATCTACCCCAGCTACACACCACCATCCACACATTACCATCCAGCTTATGACATCATTAGCGGATATGTGAGTTTCTTTTATTCTACGTATTGTCCTCTATTTTTAAATTTCTATATCAAACAACTGACTAATCGATGATTACTGCAGGCGGCGGATATGGTGGCGATGGTTGATGCACTATCAGTCGCCATTGTAGACGGACCCACCAGAGCCCAGGTCGAGTGGGTGCGAGATATGGGCGTCGCTACCTTACAGAGATATGGTCATGACTATCTCCTCCACCGGCGGGACAGTCATGATGACCATTCCGTCCATTCACAGTTCAAGCTCGGCCAGAGCAGCGGTAGAGGTGATCCTACGTCACCCAGAGACGCAGAGGATTACATCATCCACAGTACTGCGCCCAGCGGTACCCAGGAGGACCCATTGTCCAGCCAGCAGACTCCCCCACCGCCCCGAGACCCATTCACCATCATTACTCATTACAGGCGGCGTCGTGTCAGACAAAGGGACGACAGACAAGATACACAACCGTTACCCCGAATAAATGAGTTGGGATAGTATTTTCTGTTTTATTTGTTGTAGCCGGATATTCTAGAATGATGTATATAACACTTACATTATTAATATAACAAATGTTTTTTGAATTAATATGTGTGTCGTTTGAAGTTTACTTTCCTTATTTGTCCAAATCGGACTTACGTCAGTCAAAATAGATCCTTCAAGGTCGATATATATCAAACAACAGACATTTGGGCTCCATAATAAGAAACGGGCTACAAGAGATGGCCCGTGGTGGTTAATGTGGTGGTTCATAGTGGTTGTAGTGCTGTTGTAGGTGGTTGTAGGTGGTTGGTGGTGGTGGTAAGGTTGGGGCTGGTGGTGGAGGTGGTTGTAGTGTTGTTGGGGGGTGGTTGGAGTGTTTTGAAGTGCTAAGGGTGGTCGAAAGTGGCGGGAGATGGTGGTCGACGGTAGGGGTTGGTGGTGGGGGTGGTGGTTGAGGTGGTGGCTTATTGAAGGCTGGGGGTGGTGTGTTGGAGGTAGAAATGCTGCTGGCTGCTGGTGCTGCAGTCCAGCAGAAAAACGCTGTCTGAGACAGCGGCTTATGTACAAAAAAATTGTACATAAACAGCTATCTCAGACAGCGTTTTATGTACAAAAAACAAATACATAAACCGCTGCCTCAGACAACGTTTTATGTGTAACAAATATTTTGTACATAAAACGCTGTCCCAGACAGCGTCCTATTCGCATTTGATTTTTTTCCCCTAAAATAAACAGAAAATAAGAATTTTTAAAATAAAAAAAAAAAAGTCAAAAGGTAAAATGCTATCCCAGACAGCGTTTTACAAATTGAATTTTTTTTTAAAAACTCAGGCATAAAACGCTGTCTGAGACAGCGTTTTACCCTAAAAGCTTAGTTTGGTAATAGTTTTGTCACGCAAACATTTTGCAAAATAATTTTTGTTTTAAGCTTACTTTGGGGAAAAATCCTAATTTTGGGGGCTTTTGAGTTAATGGGTTTTCAACCCATTAAACTCTTTGCTTAAGCATATCACGTGAGTATGTAGTGGGCTTTGGTTTTTTTTTTATTTTTTCTTATTCTTTGTGTCCATAAGTAATTAACCTGCAACAATATGAAAGATGAAATTTTAGTAGTTCCTTTGTCAAAATTGCATATTAGGGATATAATTAAGTAAAAGTTATCAATTAACCTTAGCAAAGTAAATTTCATGATAAGCCATTAATATCTATATAAACACATAATTTATACTCTAAAATAGCATTAAATGATATAATAAAGTATATAAAATAAGAACTTATCAGTAGCATAAACGGACAAGTAAAAGTTATCTTCTCTTATCTTGATCTTTCGGATTTATAAGGATTTGGAGGACACCTGAATAACCATTAAGAAAACAATAATACTTGTGCTTGGTTAGTTTCTCAAGCAATTGGGCAATAAAAGGGATGGGAAAGTGATCTTTCTTAGTAGATGCATTTAGACGTTTATAGTCTATACACATCCTCGAACCCGTGACCGTTCTAGTTACAATGAGCTCACATTTCTCATTCTCAGCTACAAAAACACAAGAAAACATTAAATAAAGAAAATAAAAAAAAAATCAACACAAATGAACGAGACTAATGTAAGACATTGATAAGAGGAAAAACTATAAAAAAAATTTAAAAAAAAAAGGAAAAACAAACCTAAACACTAATGCTATAAATGACACTCATCAGAGCCAAATTACATTAAAATTATTTTCATATTAACAAATTACATGAAATTACATGTATGTTATATTATACAAGATTTTTTTAAAAAATAATTAGTGGGATCAATTGACCCATTGCTTTGAATTTAGCTTCGCCACTAGTTACGAACGTAAATAGTTTTTAACTTAAAAAGTGGTGAATCAAGTGACAATTAAAATCTCTCTTTGTTAAGTGAAACTATTAATCTAAAATACAGGTAACTAAAGGCAAAAGACAAATACAAAGAAAAATTCAAAAAAGAGAATAGAAAAATTAAGGGTTCCGGTGTCGTTATTGTCACGATGGTGGAGCAATTTAGTTATGTATTTGGGCTACCAAGACTTAACAATACTAAAGTCCAGGTTAGGTTTACTCTGGATACTTTGGTGACTATCAAAGATAAAATTATAGAAGCGTCTAGAGGTACTCTTTATTTGGTTAGAAACATGTGAATTGTCTTAGTGAGTTACTAACGAAGTTATTTAATTTCGTATCCCGCTACTATACTAAGTTATATTTTTCAATTTAGATTTTTAGTACTTCGTACTAGTTTTATTCTTAAATTTTACTTTCTTATGTTCCTCCTTGTGTCAACAAGGATGTCGAAAGGGACATTGATTAAATCCCATTAATTGTCAGTTGTTTAATACCTTGTTATTTCAGCTTTGTTGCTTTAGTATTTTTAATTGAATTCTTGGGCTCGATTTCCCTCTACTTGGGCCAAGATGATGATATATGAACTCCTCATAATTAATTATTTATGGCTAGACTCTAGTCTAGGCATCTTACCCTACATCCCTCCCTAAACACGTCTCTTAACACCCCTTCCCCCAAATACTCACTTTCACAGTAACTACACAGTAATTGTACTATTTTACCCCCCTATATATACAAAAAGAAAAAAATTAAGCCGCCATTGTCATTTCACTTTCTCTCTCCTCACCCATTTTCTGCATTTTCTCTCTTTACACCCATTTTTTGCATTTTCAAATCCGAAAAAATTTCTACGAATGTGTAACAAATTATCAAAAAAAAATTTCAATCACTACAGAATTCAACAAATCAAGGTCGAAATTCAAAGGAGTAAGTGATTTTGTTCATATTTAGTTCGAAAAAGAGTATAAACCCTAGTTTTAATAGTTTTTTGTTGCAATTGTGTTACATGAACATCATTGAAGTATAAAACATGGAAAAAGAGTATGAACTATTACATTTTAGTAATTTTTACTAATTTTCGTTTAAAACCAGTAATATGAACAGGTACATTTTGATTTTTGAGTATGAAGTATTTCATTTTTTTTTTTATACGAAGGAAATAGTTTCAGAGAAGAACATCAAAGAAGTTGGAGAAAAGTAAGCATTAACTAAATTAGTTCGTAGTGGGTTTTTTATTTAATGAATGTTCATTTCCATTTTGATAAATGTTCATTCATATATATATTAGTATATTGTCATTCACATGCATGTTAATAAATGTTAATATAAATGTTCATTTATATATTACTACGTAGTCATTGTAATAATGTTCATTCTTTTTCATAGTTTGGAGTGGAAAATTATTTTGATGAATGTTCATTTTGTTTTTGTAGATGTTCAACCACATAAAAGTATATGGTTTTCACATATTAACATAAGATTATTAGAATTTTGATAAATTTTTATATTTTTGTCATCTTCAAATATTTCATGCTCAGTTCAATTTTGAGTTTCAATATATATCTTTTCTCATGTGTATATATGGTAAACCACATATTGGTAGCTTCAAGAGCTATTCACGTATATATTTCATGTTAATTTATCGGTATCTTTCATAGGCATTTTTAAACTATTGCATGTTCATTTATATATTAATAGATGTTCATTTTCATATTCAATTAGTAAATATGTTCATTTATGTATTAATAGTTGTTCATTTCCGTATTAATGGATGGTCATTTCCACTCTAATATATGTTCATTTATATATATACTGATAAATGTTCATTTTCATATCGATCATTTCAATTGTTATACTATTCATATTCATATGAAATTGGTTCATTTCAACATTTATCCTTGCTCAAATCTAACTAATAATTCATTTGTTTTCACTAGTAGAAAAAATGAAATAGGCACCGCACTTTTCGCATCGGTTGTTGAAAATTGTTGGGAAAAGAAATGGGCGGGATTGGGAAAAAGACTTTTCGCACCGGTTCCTAATAAACCGGTGCGAAATCATCTTTTTTTACACCGGTTTGAACCGGTGCGAATTTAAAAAGAGAGAAAAAAAAAGTGAAAGGGATTTCGCACCGGTTCAGGCCAAACCGGTGCGAAATAGTGAATTAGCACCGGTTCAAACCGGTGCGAAATTCAAAAAAAAAAAAGTCGGGCTCTCGTATTTCTTCTTCTTCCTTTCTTTCCCCCTGCTTTTCCATCTTCTTTTTTCCCTCGTTCTCGCCTTCTCTTCCACCACCTCCGAATTCCCACCTTTCTCCTTTGAAGCCATTTATGAGCTTTCTCACTCCATTAAAGCAGCTGCACCTCCTTCTCTCTCCATATCTCTCCTCCATTGAACTCGTGCTCTTTATTCTCCATTGAAGCGGATTCTGAGCTTTCTCACCTCAATTGAACCAGCTTCGAGGTAAGATTTTTTCTGTGCTCTTCTTAATTTATCGAATTCCTTCGCAATCTAGGGTTTATCGTTGATTTGCTTTTCAATTTAGTAATTTTAGGGTTGTGGTAATATAGGGTTTATCATTGAAGCGCGCACGCACCTCCACCACAACCACCTCCACCATTATTCAGCTTTGCAAAACTAGTCATAAACTCAGCCCATTCCTTCCTTCCTCTCTCCTTCTAACACTATGAATTCATGAAAATTAACTTCCGGGTATCATCTAATTTACCATTTTCTCACCCCCAATTCCCTAAATCCCACTTCAATTACGCCTTTTTTCATTTAGAATTTTATCCCATTTCTTTGAAAATTAATGAATATGTTGTTTGTTTAGATATTGATTTTTGTTTGTTTATAATTAATTTTCAGTAGATTCAAGCATAAACAAAGTTCTTATTTTCATATTTGATTGGGAGAATAAAATATATTGAGCATTTGGGTGAGATTGAAACTCCAGAAAAATGGTGGAATGTGGGACCGTGCCATCAAATTTTAAGCTGCAATTGCAAACAAATGGGTCTTGGTTCAAACCCCAGAATTCATACCCCAAAAATTTTCCAAGGTGATTGTTCTTCGTCCGAATTTCATTTGTAATTTTCATGTTGGTATTATAAAATTGTTCATTTTGGTTGTTATTTTGTGGTTGCTATAATGTGGGTTCATTTCACCTCATCCTTTAACAAAAGTGCTTTCATGTTGGTATGATAAAATTGTTCAGTTTGGTTGTTATTTTGCGGTTACTAAAATCGTATTGTAGTCGAATCGAAGAAATTGATATAATGTGGGCTCATCTCACCTCAAAATTCGACAATATGCTGCCTGTTTGTGATGTGTAAGCATTTGCAATGGGTGTATAACATAACTTTGTGGAGCCATGTCTATAAATATTGCTCTAATATTGCCTGTTTATGGATATGTAGCTCCCCAAAATGCCTATTGGAAGTACGAGGTTTAGCTTCAGCAGTGATGTTAGGGACTTTTGGATGTGTTGATTGGAATATTATGATAGTTTCTTGGGGTTGAACACCTTTGGCACTTAGCATCTTGAGAAATTTGTTAGTTACAATTTTCGTATTATTTGTTTTGAAGCTTCATTTTTCTTATGTTAATGACAACCCCTTTTAGGCTCGCTCTTCATAATTACATATTTTAGATGTTACCGACTTTCATTCCAATTTTGTCATTCTAGAAGTCATCTCTGTTGTACTGATCGAAGCAATTTGCAAGGCATATTTTACTGTCTTTTGCTATTTCTTTCTCCAAAAAAATGAGGCTTCTGCTTTGGAATAGGAATTTGTTGTTAGTGTTTTCGTGTATAAGTTTAAAGGACAAACTGTCATTGGCATGACCTGGTGTAATTCTGTAGGAGTATGTCAACTATGCACTTATTTGAGCTGCGCGTTTCATGTTAATTACAAATTAACTTAATTTGTGGGGAGATGGGCAGTCTTAATATATAATTTGTTTTGGCAACTTTTAATATTTTTCTCTGCTACAAAAGTACCTCTATGGAGGTTTTGACAACTTTTAATATTTTACTCAGCAGAAATTATAGGTGTCAATCTTAATCAAAAGCTCAACAAATCCTGCAAATTCAATACATTAATATCGACACGACAAAATTCATGAAAATGATCAATTAAACTAACCTGAAGTAGATGACTACTTGAATGAACAAAAGATTACTTAATACTTGGAAAGGTTGTTGATGTACAATTATATCTACTAAAAAAATTTGTTAATTTTTTATTTTTAACTTTGAAAGGTGGAAGAGGTGAGTTTAATTTAATGGTAGTTATACTTATAGATAGTGATGAATGAATCTATAGAAATAAATTAAAAAAAAATATATACACAATATAATGTAACCGTCAAGTTTATGATAAAAATATAACTACATGTTAAGAACTGCATGCTAATTGTATCCAACTTTTTTTTTCTTTTTATTAATTTACTATATTACCCTTATAGGGTATCTTTATCTTCTTGTATAGCTCCTCCTTTTTATGAAGGGTATTTCTGGTAAATGAAAATTCCAAACCAAAAATAGATGTTCACTTTAAAGAGTAACATGGATTAAAAAAATAAAAAAAAAAAAAAAAAAAAAGAGAGAGAGAGAAGTTTTAGAGCAAGTTAACCAACTAATCCCACTAAAACTAAAATTACTACTCACTCCGTCCCATAATATAGTTCTTGTTTGTGTTTTGTTACCGTATTTAAGAAATATGAGGAGAAAGTAAATGAAGTATATTAATAAAAGTGAAAAGTACAATTATAGACAAAAGTTAGAGAGAGAAAGTGGAAAAAAGTAGAAGACATGTGCTAAATTCAAAGGTAATGTAGGAAGTATAATGAATAAAGTAAAAAAATTGAGGGTATAATGGTCATTACATACTATCCAAAAATAGAAACAGGAACAATATTTTGGGTATCCAAAAGAGGAAAACAGACACTATATTATGGGACGGAGGGAGTATAAACAAAAAATAATCAAAAGCTAAAGACAAAACTATCCTAAAAACAAATCTCAATCCTTCAGCAAATAAATATCAGGAATCGACATTAGCAAAGTAAATGGAGTGAGGCCCAAGGAATTTGAGCCCACTCGTTGAATAATGCCTTGATGATTAAGCCCGTCCAAAACTCAAGCCCAACTTGTTGACTTAAAAAGCGGAACACTTCCTCTTCTTTGCTCGAAATTGCAAGCTTAGGCCCTTTCAACCTTTGGCCCAATTTTTTCCGTGGTTGGTCCGTAATATTTATTCAAACTTCTTCACTAATTAAGCTCTTAATCACCGGACCAAATTCCTTGAACTCGGCCTTGGGCTTCAAATATACGGTCATAAAGTACGATCAAACACAAATATCTTCGTAGTGGCTCAATAAGCTCGGGAATTGTCATAAATCTGCAAATTCCTAAAAAATAATACTAACTCTACAAAAACACTAGAAAATGTATTTTAGTAATAAAAATAGCTCTATAGAGCTTGAATAAGCACAAATATGACCATGGGACGGGATACATACATACATATATATATATATATATATATATATATATATATATATATATATATATATATATATATATATATATATAATAGACTCATCACCATGCCACGCATGATGTGCTGGTTGGCTGCCATGCTGCGCGTATGGCCAGCTTAGCTGCCATGCTTGCGGCAATTGCTAGCAATCCTCAGCCTAGCCCCCACATGGCTAGCACAATGCTAGGTCAATGTGGGGCTACGGCCAAGGTTTTGACCTTCATGTCGTTTGAATTATTTTCTCGTCTTCAACGATTTTTAGAATCGACTCGACGTTTTGACGTTCGACTTCGACGCTATAAGCTCGGAATCCAACGTTTGAGTACGTAATATCTCGATTGACGTATTAAGATATTCGGCTTAATTCATCGCCTTAGTTTGGTTACGCGATTGGGTGTGTCCCGTTGGGTTCAGTCAAGAGCAAGCTGTGGGATTAATTATATTAATCTAACTGATCAGAAGCGATCTCCAGCTAGACATTCCGATCACTTAACTTCACTAAATAATTAGCTTCCCTAATTAATTCCGAACCCTCTATCGGAATAATACACTTGTTCGAAGGACATCATTCTTTTCACAAGGGACATAGTTCATTATACTAGGATTTTTAAGGATGTTCCTATAAAGATTAAAGGGAAGTAGTTTATGTCCAATTTGATCGAATTTGAGCTAGGAGACCTTAATGTAACTCTAGGGATGGATTGATATTTTTCGGGTCGGTTTCGGATCGGGTCGGGTCGGGTCAGGTGTGGTTTTGACACCTTTAGTCGTTATGATGTCGTAATTCAATGTCAGTCACATAAAATCTACTGGAAAACGGCTTAGGTAGAGCCAGCACCCTCGATTTACTAATTAGAAATAAATAGGAATTAAAGGAAAAATAAACAACCTTTGAATACATTGCAGAACCATACACAGCTAAATCGAAGGTATTATTACAACACTTAACATTCTGTCCAGTGTTAAGGCTTACAAAATCCCAATAATTATAATTCCATAAACTAAGTGAGCTATTTAAACCACTTTACAAACTCGTTATAATAGACTAATCGAAACACTTGAGATCCTTTAGCTACAATCACTTGATTAACTTGCTTAGACAAACTTGACTGCTCACAATTAAGGACAAATCCCAAAATAGATTGTCATAGGGCCACCATAAGAAAAAGACATAGCCACAAAAACAAGTAGAAAAGCAAACAAACAACACCACACGTTAGCAAAAAGCTGAGTAATCATAACATATCATAATACAATGTATAATAGAATAATTAACATTACTAGCTCAATTAATTAAACAATGTAGTTCAAAACTACATTACACATTGTACTCTGAAAGTAATCTTTATCAACTCAACCTCGAATAATAATACGAACCTTTAACTTGTAATACCCCATATTTTTATACGTATTTTAATTTAAATAAGTATTTTTAAAAGTATTCAAATAATTCAAAATGAATTATTTATGGTTTTTATTAATTTAAAAAGAATTATTTTAATTAAAAAGTTTATTTTTAGTCATTTGATAATCTTGAAATTAATTTATTTTATGATTTAAAAATATTGGGGCATATTATTTTATAAAAAAAAATAATTTTTAAAGTCAATGGTATTTAAGGAAAGTCAAAATACTAGTTTGACTAGGAAATGGATCAATAAGGGTAGTAAAGGAATTTAAGTAGGAAGGATTTGAGAGGGGGTATAAATACCCATCATATGCATAAGGTAGAGTGCACCCAAAGGTAAACTCTCTCTCTCCTGTTATTTTCTACTCCTCTTAATTTTTCCCCTTCCCCTTTATTTTATTTTATTTATTTTATATTAATCACCACCCACACACCACCACACGCCGCCAGCCACCACCACACGCCGTCGAACCACCGTTGCAGCCACCAGTAGGCGTCGGCGACAGCAACGACACCACCAGCAGGCGCAGCAGTAGCTGGCTGTGGTGTCGGTGCTGGGGTTTTTCCAAATAAAAAAATTATTTTTGTTGTTGTTTTTAATCCAATCTCCCCTAAGTCTAATTGTTGTTTTTGGGTTTTGTGATGATTTTAGGATGTTTAATAATGAGTATTTTGTATATAAATTTTCAGATTCGAAGGCCCAAATTGAAAACCCTAGGTTTCTAAATTAATGTTTATTGATGGTATTTGATTGTGGTTGATTAAAATTATTGAAATTAATGTTTTTAAACTAGATTACAACAATTTTATAAGTTTTAATAATGTTGGAATTTTTATATATATAAGCTATAATTATGTTTTTTGAAAAGATTTTTAATTACCCTTAATTGGAAATAAAAGTAAGGGTTTTAAATTAAATTTCAGATTATTTAGAGGGTTTATGAGTGATTTAAAGAGAGTATATATTGCTGGAATTTTGTGTGGAAGAGGTATTAATACTTCTTTATAATTTTGGTTTGTAGGAGACTTTCAAGTGAGTAATTTGAGACTTTCAAGTGAGTAATTTTATTTAGTCGTGGCGATTTTGAGATCATATTCAAGGTACGTTCACGTACTTGGTAATTGTTTGAATGTCTAGAGGCATGCTAGGCTTTGTTTAATTAATTCCAAGTAGTATCATGATAGGTGATGGTTGGAATTTGTGATTGGATTGATGTTGGTGAATGATTTGTGATGTATGAATTATATATGGTGAATTGGTGATTGAAATTAATTATGTTGGCATGTTGGTTATGAACCACACTGTTATTATTGGCATGTTAGAGGGCATGTTTAATCAAACTAAATGTTTAATTTGGTTTAGAGTATGAAAAGGGAATTTTATTATGGTTCATATAATTTTTATTGATGCTTTAAGCATGGTAATCAAGCTATTTAAGTGTCTTAGTACACAGGAATGAATTATATTGCGGTGCTTATATGCACTTAAGGTGTTTCTAACAGCGAGGGATAGGATTTGCGGCGCATTATGCGTTTAAGGTGTCTTTGACACTGAGGTAGATTAAAAAGGATTCAACTATTAAATTTATGTGGACACTAATTATTCAAGAATTAAATTGGTATGTTTGGTTTCTTGAATGATTTGTTGTGTTATGGTTTGAGAGTAATCACCAAGTATAATAATATGTAAACAACGTGAAGTGAAAGAGACCAAAACTCTTACAACGTATATACCTTGAGTATGAACATATGGGGGGAGTTATGAAATTTTATATATAACCCTAACTTCTATGGGGAGTATTGGACGTTGTATTTTCCTTTTTATTGTTATTATATATGCGCAGGACATCCAGTCACTTTATGTGACATTTACTTACCCGGTTAGCTCCCGGTGTAGTTTACCTCAATTTATTTGAGGCAGGGATTTAGTTGGAAACCCGTTCGATGTGTAATCAAAATTAAATGACATTGATATTGGTCTAATTAGGTGTTAAATGTTTTTTGTGCTTGTAAACAGGGGTAACACGGTAAGTTATGTGTTGTTAGGATGAAAGCATGTTAGTGTGTTTTATTACGCTTATGTACTTAGCTTCGCTGATTGTGTGTTTGTATGTTTGTTTGGCCTTGTCTTTACTTTGGCCCTACGACGGCCCATTTCTAATGGCGAGTAGTGGGGACAAGTAGAGAGAAGCTTTTTAGGTGATGAAGCATTTTCATGAAGGGCATGAGTGAAGAGCAAATCATGCTTAGTTCTCATAGGAATATGATGTGTTTTATTTGCTTTGAATATTATTTATTTTATTATGATCATGAGACTAACGCAAAGGTTTTAAATATTGATTGGGTTTTAAGGGCCTACAATGGTTCCAAGTTGTAGGTTGACTTTATTTGACTTTACTTTCGTTTGGTTTGACTTCTTAAGTTGACTTGTTTTTAAATGGTTTTAAAAATAGTCTTCCGCTGTGTGAGTCTTTGAAATTTGCCTTAGCTGTTTTCACGGTGGCGGCAATGTTTTAGAATTTCCTATTTCGTATTTTTAAAAGAGCAAAATAGGTATTTTAAAGGAAAGGAATTTCTAGGGTGTTACATAACTCATATATCCCATAATTGTGCCACAATATTTGTTTTACACCTAGCCTTCGACATGGGTAATTTGAATAATTAAACCAACAAGTATAAAAACTTGAATACTCTCAATAACCAGAAAAACATCTTGAATAACCATAACCAACATACGGGCCAAATCCCACTGTAGGGGACCACATAAAAATATATATAAAGATTGTACCTCATTCTTAACTCATGATCGATTATTATCTCCTTACCAACCTGCCAAGGATTAAGGTAATTAACGTCGAGCCTTAAACCAAAAACAAATAATAATTCTAAAATCTTTTGATCTCATACATCAATCAAAAATCCATTCACAAAATAATAATTAGTATCTCAATAATGGCACATGTTCTTTTTGAGAAAAGGCAAAATTTTATTAAAAACGATCCAAAAAACAATTACACGGAGGTTACTAAGTCCCTCGGCAAATGCCCCTTATCCAATCTATCTCTCTAGCCTTAACTTTACAAGACATAACACTATAAATCCTATGATAAACCTCAAAACAAATTCTATTTACAATAACCTTATGTCTAAGAATTCTAGCCTTCCAAATAGCTTCATTCCTCTGCTGCCAAATGCTGTAAATCACTGCTACACCAACACTCTGAAAGACCTGCTTCTGGAACCTATTTTTGGCTTCCCAACACTAATCATTGCAAGCAGCAACACTTCTGAAGTTCACTCTTCTCTGAAATTTCTCCTGCAACAATTCCAGAATTCTCTGACTATAACTGCACTAAAAAAAGATATGAGCATTTGTCTCCTGATCATTATCACACAAAGGGAATGTATCATCCTCTAGTACCCCATACTGCTTTAACTTGTCTGTAGTTCTGAGTCGTCCCCATGTTGCAATCCAAGCAATGAAACGATGCTTGGGAACATTATACCTGTTCCATATCCAATTACACCAAGCCACCTCTGAGTGAGAGCTCTGTAGCCATCTGTATGCAGAGGCTACTATATAACCAGCAGCATTATGGTGCCATTTGTCGCCTATAAATTCATGCTTTATCAGCTCTTAAAATGGCACATGTTCCCAAACAATATGACGTGACTTAGTCGATTCATAAAATATCTCAACTCTTACTGAGCAATAATACATGTTCCCAAGATAATACTAGTAACCCTAAAACCTCAATAATAATACTACTTGGAGCAATAACGTTTAAAAACCCTGGCATAGTTGTACAATAAATTATGAACAATAAAAATAATACAATATTCAAATCCAATCAAATCGTATAATATCATAATAATTAATCATATATATGTACAATATTACTAGTAATAAATCATAAAATTCACACTTATTTATACGAAATATAATACAAACAACTCCAATGTAAGGTTCGTGTGATTACCTTATTACAAATAATGCTACTATACATTGATATTGCGAGAAACAAGCAAGAGACAGGTTGGAGCTCACGCCATAAGGCTACCACAAATATGGTTGGTTGGTTTGTTAGGTGAGTACAGGAGCACATGTGATGATTAACATATGATTATCAAAAGAATATAAATCATATGATGATAGTATTTAAGATCAAGGTGTTGGTAATGAGGGATTACACGCATAATGGGCTAGCAACTAGCAAAGTGATTTGATTTTGATGATGAGAAAACACGCAGGGATGAAAAGGAACAAAGAAAAAGAAGAGAAAATCGGGGGATTTAATAAATGTTGCACATGTTACCTCATATAATTAGGGTTTTGGGGCTTTTTAAATAACATTTATAATAAGAATCCTAGACTTAAAATAAATTTTAGAATTTAATAAAATAAGAAAATAAATAGTAATTTTAAGAAAAGTATAATTTATAAAATAAAAAAATTATACGGGTATTACAATCTATCCTCCTTAAAAGAAGGTTCGTCCCCGAAACTTTGAGTTTAAAGAAAAATAAAATACTTTATAAATTACATGAAAATAAATAATGCAAAATTTTTCTTTATAATTTATATAAATGTAGATAGAATACTAAAATTCTAGGGGTATTACATAGTGACCCATTGGAGGTTATAGAAAACCCAAGTACACTAAGATCATTTATGTGATGAAGTTGACTAATGTGTAAGAAACTTAGAGAGTGAGGAACCATCTAAACCTGAGGATATCAAAGTTGTGAATGAGTTCTTGGATGTGTTTCGAAAGGAGATTCCGGGTATGCCGCCAAGAAGAACCATAGACTTTACTATAGACTTGTTACCTGGAACATCACCCATCTTTAAAGCTCCATATAGAATGGCGCCTGCGGAGATGGGTGAATTGAAAGAACAGTTGTAAGATTTGTTGGAGAAAGGGTACATTAGACCAAGTGCATCACCTTGGGGAGCACCCGTGTTGTTTGTGAAGAAAAAGGATGGGAGCATGAGGCTATGCATCGATTATAGGGAGTTAAACAAGGTCACAATAAAGAACAAGTACCTTTTACCTAGGATAGATGACCTATTTGACCGGTTAAAAGGTGCAACGATATTTTCTAAGATTGATTTGAGTTCTAGATATCATCAATTACAAATTGTAGAAGAGGACATTCCGGAAAAGGCATTTAGGACAAGTTATGGACACTATGAGTTTACTGTAACGCCTTTTGGGTTAACTAACGCACCTGCAATTTTCATGGACTTGAATTGATGGATATAGTGTCTCAACCTTTCCTAGACAAGTTTGTGGTGGTATTCATATATGAGATTTTGATATATAATAAGAGTAGAGAAGACCATGTAGAACATTTAAGATAAGTGTTAGGTACTTTAAGGACTAACTAGTTGAATGTCAAATTCTTGAAGTAAGAGTTCTAGTTGGAGGAAGTAACATTTTTGTGACATTTCATATCTAAGAAAGGAGTGGATGTAGACCCTGCAAAGATTGAGGCTGTAAAAGGGTGGCCTACACCTAAGAATGTGTTTCTTAGGCCTAGCCGGATTTTATAGGAGATTTGTAAAGGACTTTTCTAGGATAGCTAGACCTATGACTTCGTTGATGAAAAAGGAATCTAAGTTTGGAGTAATATGTGTGAAGAAGAGTTTTACAACGACATCAGTGTTAACTTTAGCTGATGGGAGTAGTCATTATGATGTGTATAGTGATGCATCTAAGAACAGACTTGGTTGTGTTTTGATACAAAATGGGAAGGTGATTGCTTATGCATTGAGAAAACTAAAACCACATAAAGCTAACTATCCTACTCATGACCTAGAACTTGCAACGATAGTGTTTGCGTTGAAAATATGGAGGCATTATTTGTAAGGGGTCAAATGTAGGATATTCACAGATCATAAGAGTTTGAAGTATCTTTTCACGCAACAAGCATTGAACATGAGGCAACGTAGGTGGTTATAGCTTGTCAATGATTATGACTTAGACATCCAGTATCACGAGGGCAAAAGCTAATGTTGTCGTGGATGCTTTAAGTCGTAAGGAAACCCAAGGAGTGAATGTGTTGGTAGTTGCCGATGAGTTTTGTAAGGAGATGAGTCGGTTGAACCTTGAAGTAGTACAAAAAGGAACATTGGAAGGAATGCTTAATAATTTGAGCAAACCAACAATATTTGATGAAATCAAGGAAAATCAAGTAGGGGATGTGAAGTTAGATCGCATAGAGAGAAAATCAAACAAGGGAAGGTGACTAATTTCAAAATTCATGATAATGGAAGTATAAGATTTAAGGGAAGGTGGTGTGTACCACAAAAGTGTGAGGAGTTGAAAAAGAAATTGATGGAGGAAGGGCACAATACACCCTATTCAATACATCCAGGGGGAGATAAACTTTATAAGGACTTGAAAAAGGTGTATTGGTGGCCTAGGATAAAAATGGAAGTAGCTGAATTTGTAGCAAAGTGCTTGACTTGTCAAAAAGTTAAGATAGAACACAAGAGACCTCAAGGAACAGTAAAACCACTTAAGATCCTAGGATGGTAGTGGGATTGTAATGGATTTTGTCACTAGTTTGCCTAAGTCAAAGAATGGAAATGATACCATTTGGGTTGTGGTGGATAGACTTACCAAATCAGCAGTGTTTATACCATTGAAAGAGACTTGGAAAATGGAACAACTTGCAAAGGCTTACTTCAAGCATGTTGTGAGACTACATGGAGTTCCTAAAGATATCGTTTTAGATAGGGATTCTAGGTTTCTTTCAAAATTTTAGAAAAGTATGCAGGAAAACTTTGGTACGACATTAAAGATGAGTACAACATTGCACCCTGCGACAGATGGACTGTCAGAGAGAAATATTCAAACCTTAGAAGACATGTTAAGGTCGTGTGTGTTAGATTATCAAGGAGGATGGGAAGACAACTTAGACGTACTTGATAGAATTCTCTTACAATAATAATTATCATGCAAGTGTTGGCATGGCACCATTTAAGGCCTTATATGGACAAAAGTGTAGAAGTCCACTATGCTGGAGCGACATAAGTGAGACAATTATTCTAGGTCCTTAAATGATAGAGGAAACGACGAAGCAAGTGAGAGAAATACAAGCTAAGATCCAAGCAACACAAGATAGACAAAAGAGCTATGCGTATTTAAAGCGTTGAGAAGAAGAATTTCAAGTTGGTGATAAGGTATTGCTTAAGGTATCACCAATGAAAGGAGTTATGAGGTTTGGAAAGAAATGGAAATTGAGTCCAAAGTACATAGGACCTTATGAGATTCTACAAAGAGTAGCAAAGGTAACCTATAGATTGGCATTGCCTATGGACCTTAGTAATGTGCATGATGTGTTTCACGTGTCTCAATTAAGAAGGTACATCCCGGATAAGTCGCATGTGTTGCAACTTGAGACCATAGAACTAGATCAAAGTCTGAGCTACGAGGAAAGATTTATAAAGATCCTTGATAGTAAAGTGCGTAGTACACGCAAGAAAGATATTAGCATAGTAAAGGTTTTATGGTCGAATCAAGAGACTGAGGAAGCAACATAGGAAGCCGAGGATGAAATGAGAAAGAAGTATCTAGAGTTTTTTAGGTGAGTTTAGTTACAGGGTCGTAACTCGTTTTCTTTAAAGGGGATAGGATGCGGTAGAATTTCGCACTTTTTCCATTCATTTCTAGTATTTTAATGTATTTTTAGTATATTTTGCACAATTTTATACAAAGTTTAGAAAGAAAGTCGCAAGAAAGAGAATAAGAAAGACTACAAAAAGTACAGCAACTATGAGCATTAAGAAAAAAATTTGTTAAGTGGGTGAATAATTGCATTTCTAATAAAAATTTTACTATTTTAAGGGGAATAGAATGTAATACACCGTATTATATATATATATATATATATATATATATATATATATATATTATATATTATATATATATATATATATTGAAATGATTAAACTAGTGCATGTGTATAAATTAATATTAGCAATTAATTGGGGCAACTAAGTATTTTAAATTGAGTTGAAGTGGTTTTAAACATTGGACTAGTTGGTTGAAAAGAAATAGAGTTTTAAAAGCCCAACCAACTAGTCCAAGTGAGAATTTGAAAGAGAATAGGATTTTAGTAATGGAAAGGTTGTAAATAAGTGATTTTTAAAAGAGGGTATATATAACTCAAAAACCCAAAGATTTCCACTCATTTTATTTGTTAGTTTTCATAAAAAACCCAAAGCAATTTCTTCTTATTTTTTTCTCTCTGCTATGAAATATATAATTATGTATGTCCATTATTGCGTCTTTCTATATTCCCTTGTATCTTTTACATTCTTGTAACCCCCTTTATCTTTACTTCACTTGTAACTCCTACGTTATTATGACTCTTCATTGTTCTGAGATAGTTACTATATTCACTTAGCTTGTACATGTATAAATAGTAATCAATGTCTAATGAAAGATATATACAAGATGGTATTCTCTCTACATCTTCCTCTTTTATTCTTCCTTTTCCTTTATTTTATAACACTCTTTTCTTTTTCTCCTCTTTTCTTCTCTCCTTCCCACACACATACACACACACCCTCTCTCTCTCTCCTCCACGACCGACCACCGACTGGCGACCACCATCGCCCACCAGCCACGCCGACGACCAGCAGCAGCCGCCAGCAAAGGCATCCAGTAGCAACCGCCAGCACCGGCGTCTATCCGTCCTTCTTTCCCCCCGTTTCTTCTCGATTTTGGTAAAAAGAAAAAAAAAATCTCTTTCTCCTATTTTAATTTTTAAATTTTGTTTATTTATTCAAGGCATGATTTTAATTATGGTTTGATGTTGTTTTTGGATATTTGATGTTGTTAATTATTATGGTAATTTTCAGATTTTAAGTTGATGAAAAACCTCAATTTACAAACCCTAGAATTTGAGAATTTGATGTTTTTGGTTAGGGTTTGATCTTAAATTATTGTGGTTGATAAATTAGTGATTAGAATATTTTTTAATGAGTTTTAAACCCTCAATTAATGCTGGAAATTTATTATACACACTACTTTTTAATTATTATGTTGAAGTTTGATTACCCATAAAGGGAAAAAGGTTTTCAATGATTTAAATATGATTTTTTTGGTTTATTAGTGATACTTTTATGTAATTAAGTATGCTAAAATTTTATTTAGGTCATCAAAAGTAAGTCTTTTTGAAGGAGTTTTAAGTACCCAGTTAAAGAAAAGGTTTTAAGGCTTTTTAATCATTAAATTGGGTTAATTAGTGAGGTTTAAATCATTCAAAAGTTGCTGGAAATTTGTGTTGGTAGTGGATTAATTTTGGTTATGTATTTTTTACTTGTAGGAAGTTTCGAGCTAGGTGACTTCTAGTGAGTGTGGCCGAATTAAGGCAATATTCAAGGTACGTATGCACGTAATACTAATTGTGTATGCGTAATATCATGCATAATACTAATTGTGTACGTAAGCATGTGAACATGTTAATTGAGGCATGATACAAGTTAAATTATGTATGAATCTTGATAGTATGTTTTATTTTCAAGTATCAAGGAAGTATGAAATTATTAAGTAAGGCTTATATATGTTTAAAGGAGCTAAGAGTAAATTTATTGAACATGATTCATGATTTTTATTCTCACCCATATATTATTGGAGTTGAGTCAAGGAAGTTAGTTTATTTATTTACTTACTCACATAATTAAGTTGAGGTCAAGTCAAGGAAGGTTATTAGTATTATTTTATGCACCAAAGTAGTAAGAGTGCAATTTTGTGCACAAAACTAGGCAAGGAACCTTAATTAAAATAAATTGTATGTGCTCACTAATTAATTCAAGAATTAAATTGAAGTATGTTTGATGATAATGGTGTTGTATTCTTGATTGATTGGTTGGAGTCATCACATGTGAATTTGGTAAATTACGTATAGTGTAAGAGGATATGCACCAAAACTCTTGGAACGTATACACATTGAGTATGAATATATGGGGGGGGGGTTATGTTACTTTATATCTGATCATAGCTTCTACAGGAGTACCGAACTGTACTTTCTTTTACTATTGCGCTGGAATTCCATCACTCTTGTGACATAGTAGGTGCCAACTTAGGTAGCTCCCGAGTTGGAAGCCCAACATTTATAAAGGGCTAGGTAAGGAAGGAACCTGTTCGATGCGTTATCCAAAGCTATTAAAAAATAATTAATATTGCTAGTTATAAGTCAAAGGTAAAAGCTAACTTGTGATCGTATGGCAAGCATGTTTTAATTATTATTGCTAGGATGATCATGTTAGTGCGCTAGTTTTATAGGTGCATATGTACTCAACTTTTGCTGATCCGTACTTTGTTGTTTGTGTGTTGTCTTTCCTTTGGATTGGCCCTACTATGACCCATTTTATATGGTGAGTAGTAAGGTTGAAATAAAGAGAAAGTGACAGGCACTTGAAGCATGAAGAGCATGATGGGACAAGTGTTGAGAGTTACTTGTTATGCTTTCTTAGACTTATATCTTTAGTTGATTGATGATTTATTTGTGGACTAACATTGGTGATGATTTATTTTCGTTTGGTTTTTAAAGGGCCATATATATATTGGTTCCAACTTGTGGATGTTTTACTTTGCTTTGTTTTTGAGGTTGTGAACTCAAGTTATTTAATTCCAATGTTTTATTATAGATTTAAGACTTCTGCTGTGTGACTTTGAAATGCCTTAGCCGTTATCACGGTAGCGATAATATTTTGGTTACTTCCTAAATTAAATTTTATTAACAGCTTGTTTGGATAGAGGGATTTGGGATGAAAGGAAAAGGAGGGATGCAATTTCCTTTGTTTGGGTAGCAAATTATGGAGGGGAAGGAAATGGAAGAAAGGATTTGGGAAGAAAATATTTCAATAATTTCTTAAGAATAAAATATTTTTAAAATTGAAAAGATTTGGAAGGAAAATACAGTATACAAAACAGATTTAAAAGGAAAATAAAATATACAAATTGATTTTTTTTAAAAAGACAGTTTTACCCATTTTAAACTGGAATTCTTACGCATATTTCCTCCAATTTCCTAACCCTAATTTCACTTTTCTACCACCACCAATTCACCATTGTTAATGTCGTTGTAATCAATGGCTTCCAGTTTTTGAGCAAACTCTTTCTCCGCCTCTTTCGCTAGGCTCTTTGATTCCCATTAAATTATTGTTCCAAAGTCGAAATTTTGCTAGAATTTATGAACTGCATAATTCGCCATGATTGAACCGAAGATGAAGGAATCATGCGTTGATCAAGGAAGATAATTAGGAAGTAGAAGAAAATCAAGGATTTATGGTTTGATTGTGAATTGAAATTTGATGGTTGAATGTAAAGAAGGAACACGATGTTGTTGGCGGTTGTTTTCCCTCCCACCCCTTTCTTTTCTCCTCTATCCAAACAAGGGAGGTGAATTTTTTCCTCCTTCCCCTCCCCTTCTCTTCCTTCCCCCCCCCCCTTCCCTCCTAAAACTGTATCCAAACAAGCTGTAAGGGTAAAAAGGTAGTTTTAAAAACAGGAACTTTCCAGGGTCTTGCACATTGTTCTTAACAATATCTGTGAACCCATAAACTGGTATTGGAAACTTCAACCAAGCATTATCTTTTCCATAAGAGGCTGGAAAGGAATGGAGACTTTGCCTGATGCTATATATTCATAACCTATCACAAGAATAACCACGTTTAGGACAACAGGTACATGACAAATGGCCTTTTTGGTACATTTTCAATTGTAAAACCTTAAAGCTATAAAGCAAAGAACAACCCAAAAAACTTCAACCCAAAATCCTAACAAAACCCATAACAAGTATCATTTACATCATACACCAAGACAAAAGAAACATAACATAAATCAATCCAACCCTAGCAATGAATGTAATAACGACTCGAGTGTACTCATGCAAGCAACATAATAGTAGACATGTAAAACACTATATTAAAATAAGACCAGGTTCAGGTTCATAGTCACAATGCATATAGGAAAAGAGACAAATTCTTAAAACAAAACAGCCTAATAAGTAGAAAATTAAGGAACAAATAAACTATTAAAAAGAGCACTCACTACAAGAAAATTGTCTTTTCGTAGCGATTATTTTGTAGCGTTTGTATATTGGCTACAATATACGCATATGTTTATGAAATGGTAGAGCAATTCGTATCATTCTACAATCGACAGGGTAAACTCATATGAAATCGATATGAAAAACATAATAATATCTACTCACCTTTTTCTGCACATTTATAATATTATAGAGAAACATATCGTTTACAATTGCCACTAAAACCCAAAAATTGATAAGAAAAGCCTTTTTTACACTAGATTTTAAAATATTGTTTGACAAAGAGAACATAAATATGTCATAGCTTATCAGAAAAACAATTAATATTAGAACTTGAGGTTGCAGGTTCGAATCTTGTATAGATCATATGTAGGGATTCTTTTTTAGAAAATAATTTCAACATTAGTAGCGATTATAATCGCTACAATAATCACCACGATTGGATGTAGTTTTCCGTATCGATTAATGAAGACAACCCCAGCGAAAGCGAAAAATACTACTAAAGACTATGGTAACGACGGATGTTGTATTGAATAACCATTCGTTGGGATTTTTTTGGTAGATAGCAATTCAATCGATACCAAATTTTAAAATAATCAATACGAAAAGGTAATTTTCTGGTAGTGACTGCACATACCAACTTATGATCCAAGTATAATGGAAAGGGAAACAAATTTAACTAATTGTTATTTAGGGATGTAAACAACAGCACATACTCAATTATGAAACACAGTACTAGTAATATTTGTCATAGTAATACAAATAACCACATGCAACAACAATATTAACAGACCAAACATTACCACCCCTCCACCCCCTCTACACAGTTCTTAAACCAAACAGCACAAAGTTGACACAGTTAAAATAATAAAAATAAGCATTATGTAAAACAGTATTCCATGCTCAATATGTAACTTTGCTTTGGATTTTGAGCAACAGTCATAAAATGTCAGATTTGTTACAATTTTAGATTACAATTTTTAAGGTAAATTTGGAAGCATTTTTTTAGGCAAATTGCGTGCAAGGCCGCCTTGCGCCATAAATGTTTAGTAATGTCTAAATGTTCACTTGTCCAAAAGGATCAACGCGTATAACACATAACAAAGCTCAAATTCAATGCAAAAGCACATACACTTATAAAAGATACATTTGTGAAACCGACCCCTGCTCTACAAGATACCCCCAAACAAATACAGAAGCACATACATCCATGGATGTATATATATTATATAGTGAATTTATAACCCTAAGAGCACTGCCTTAATTAAAGAGAACAATATTTTAAACAAATGAAATACATGACCAACAGTAATGTTATCTAATAATAGGCATACTCTATGAATAGATAAAACAAAGACCAAGCAGAAAAGCTGAAGACTGCAATTTGGGACCACCAACAACAAAGACATTAATCACACACTAAACAACACTAACAATACCCCAATTATCAATTCAATAAAATCACTAACCACACTCAGCCAAACCACCAATAACACCAAACCCCAAAGAAATAAACACATCAATCCAAGCAAGGAAAAAATTATGCTAAAATACGACCTGATTACCCAAAACACAACCAGAATTCCCGCCACCATTTCCATGAAAGATCACTGCATGAAAAACACCTCAAACGGCACAATCACCGTCGCAACATCCACCATCAAATTCCCGCAGACATAGCTCAAACCAAAAGCCACCCACCCCCCTTTAGAAAAAGTTTTTTTTCTTTTTTAAAAAAAGTAGCATTAAGCGCACATAGTTAATACCGCAATGACCCAGCAATACACCTGGTCCACATTAAACAACTAGCACTACTCCTCCTGACACAACAAAGGAAATAGGCAAAGGGAAATTCCGATAAACCACTATTGTTGGGGCTAATAGGGTAATGATGCCACTTTTTACTATTCATAAGCACAGTGCCACAAGTTTAAATTTTTAAATAGTTTATTTACATTATAGATTTATAGAAATAGGAAAATTTGTAATATATATATATATATATATATATATATATATATATATTAAAACACCATTTTGCGAAAAAAAAAAACCTTTTTAAAAGTTTTTTGGTAAATAAAACACCACCATGTTCTTTTTTTTTTTTTTTTTTTTTTTTTGCAAGAGGGAACCTGTTTAGTTATTTACCCTAAAATTACTTAATTACTCTCTAATTTCCTTGAATTTCTTCTTACTATCCTCTAACCTACCTAATTATTTAACAATTAAATTTAATTTATTGAAAAAAAGCCATAACCCCCCAAACTACCAACCAACCACCCCCTCCCCCATCGGACCCGCCACCTAGATACCCCATCCCTGACGACCTACCTCGATCGCTGGCCGACCGTCCCTTTCCCCCATATCCCCGCCGTTGACCACCACCTTCCTTCGAACGAAGAAAACAAGTAAGAGCAGAAGGCGGGGCGTAGGAAGAAGAAAAAGGAGGAGCTAAACTGGAAGATTTATGGAGGTAGAATGAATTGCTGGTGGTGTCACCTATGTTTTGATACATAATTGTTGAATTAATTGATGAGATTGAAGGATTATAATGAGGAGATTTTTGGGTGGGTGATTGAGGTAAATTGAGGAGAGAGAAAGAATTCAATGAAATTTGGGATTTGAATTTTGGTGTGAGGAAGAAGAAAGAAAGGATGGAAAAGTGCAGGAAGATGACGGAAGAGTAGAGGAAGGGGAGAAAGAAGAAGACTTGAGTAAAGGGGAAAGCGAGGAAGAGATGATGGTGGTGGTCGCCAGAGGGGATCAGGGGTTTTAGGGTGGTTGGTTTTGGGGATTTCAAGGTGGCTGGGTGGTCAGTTTTATGGGGTACGGTGGTCAGGTTAGGAATGGTAGTCGTGGGGGTTGGGTATGGAGGTTTAGTGGTGCTGCCAGGGGAGGAAGAAAGGGAAGGGGTGGTTTTTGTTTTTTTAATTTATAAATTACTTTAGTTATTAAATGGTTAAGTGAGATTTGAAGGATAATTAGAAGAAATTATAGATTAATCTATGTTACTCTTTAAAGCAAACTCCCATTTTTGGTTGGAAATTTTCATTTTCCAAGTATACCCTTTATAAAAAGATTGTGCTATACAAGATAAAGATATATTACAAGGGTAATATAGTAAATTAAAAAGAAAAAAAACTGGATACGATAAAAATGCGGTTACATTTCATAACTAAAACTACCTTACGGTTACAATTTTTTTTTCTTTTCTATCTCCTTTATTAGTCAGATTCATTCCTCATTTTCTCACAATCTATAAGGGACTATAACTACCATTAATTATACTCACCTTTTCCACCTTTCAAATAAAAACTTGAAAAGTTCACAATTTTTTTAGCAGATATAATGGTACAATCAACAAACCTCTCAAGTCTGAAGTACGTAATTTATTTTAGGTTGGATAATTGATCATTTTCATGAATTTGGTTATGGTGATATTACCGTATTAAATTATTTACATGATTTGTTGAGTTTGATTAAGGTTGACCAATTCATCTACTATTTTGTTATTTTGTTACAAGTGTTATTAAATACACAAATACACATTAGTGAGTTTGAATTACGTAGTATATGTTATTGATTGCATATTCCAACATATATCTTAAAATTCATTGTAAAATTGTTGTATTTGATTGTAGGGGAATTGTACCAAATAGAATATTGTAGTGATCTTCTATCAATGTGGGTCTATAAATTTTTCTTTGGAAAAATCAATTGTTGGTAATGTTTCCCAATCATATTATATCTAGGTATTTCTTAATCGTGTATTTAAGTTTTTTACAAAGTATTAGGTTGTTTATGATGGGCATTTTAAAAACAAAATGAACTATTATTTTAACAAGAGGAAAAATAAAATTTTGATGGATTTATCATCTTCTAAGCTACGTACGAAGTACCTAAAGGTAAACATATACAATCTAATTTCTTGTTAATTTTTTTCTTAATCGCTTTATTTGTTATTTAGTTTTAGAATATAAAAAAAATGACATGGAGACATGGAGTCATATGTAAATTTTTTTTTATTTCTTATATTTGTTTTTTTAAAATGCATCTTATTACTGTCAATTAGTCAAATTAATATTAATAATTCTTATTCTTATTTCTTTCAATGTTCTTATGGTGGTTCTTTTTATTTACAAATGTGTTTTGGTGTAAAAGTTAATGATGTCAAATTGTCATTCATACCATATCAATATATTTGGGTATTTACTTTGAACCATTATTTTGAAAATAAATGTAAATAGATTGTCCATCCATGCTATTTTTTATAGGATATTGATGCAATGTGATTAGGGGATTTAACCCCGCCACGTGGACCAATGAAATACTACCACGTGTCACCCACGTGGACCAACCAGAGCCTGCCACGTGTCACCTCGTAAGAGGTCCAAGGTGGACCAATCAAGCCACGACACGTGGCAGACAGATTGCCAACTAGGAAAGTGGCCTTTAACGGCCCAAATACCTAGGCAAGCTCAATCAGTCCTAGATTTCTAAAACCTAATACTGGGAACGCATTACGAGACCCTGTAAAAGGAAGATGTTCCCCCTGAGGAACATCATTTAGAAATTATTAAACACCCGTGTACATTAACTGCTGAGCATTAACTCCAGCTTTAATTGCACTACTTGAATGCTAAGGCTCAGATTTTGAGGTTATCTCAGATAACCAGATGATCCCTTCTCTCCTAAGAGGAGCCTGATCCCATTTTCATTCCGCACTTTTTTACATCCGAACACGTTGTAATTTGATCGTCGGAGGTGGAACTCCTACCCATAGGAGTCTCTGTTGTTTTGCAGGTACAAGCGTCTAGAGGTCAGTCTTGATGTTGTAACTCTCCCGCATGACATCCAAAAAACCCCGAAACATTTGGCGCCGTATGTGGGAAGTGTACTTCTAAGATGGCTTCACAAGAACCGGTACCACCTCCTAATGAGAAACAGCCTATGGCCGACGTCCAGGTTTATATAGACCAGGATACAGATGACGACTATGAAGTCGACACACACACGGCCCCTGATGAGTCCCTAAGAACTAGGCGTATTCGTGCCATCGAAAGGAGGGAACGGAATAACGAATAGGCGGGCCCTAGTGAACCAGTCGGCCAATCGACTGGTCAACCCCAGGTGGCCGAAGGCTCCATCCCTATAACTAGAAACGAGCTCAAGACTCTCATGACAAGTTTCAAAGGGGATATTGAGGACCTGATTGATAAACGGACGGTTGTTTCCACCAGGGAACAGTCGGCCAAGAAGCCCTCTCATTCTGGGAGGAATAAGTCGGTCAAAGACCGTGAGGCCACTCCTTACCCTAAACCTAGGGAGGGCCAGAGGCCCTTGTTAAATTTGGCTAAACTCCGGTTCCCTGAGCCAGGGAAGAGGAAGGTCATCCGACATGTACAGCCGGATGGTTCAAAGAAAACTTATTCAAATGCCCGGATGTTAATCTAGCAGAAGAAGAACATGCAACTGTTAGAGTTGGCTTCAACGTCGAACTTGCAAGACAGCTTTCAGAATACTTCAATGAGGTATTCAAAATCAAATCGAAGAACCAGATAGGCGGCATGTCCGCCTACTCTAGTCCCCAAATGCTCCATGCAGCCTCGTATGCGCCTCAACAACCATACATACCGTATGGACAACCTTACATGCTGCCGACCCTCTTCGGAGGACAGGCGGAACATAATGTCCAACCCTTGGACTAGCAGCTCCGACTGGGGGAACAACCCTCTGCGTCTTCCAAGAAAATAACTGAGGCTGCCCAACCGGCCAAGGTGAAAATGTGTTGGTAGGTACCCATGACGGTACCACCAATCCAGAACATCACCTTATGGCATACACCAACCTCATGTATCTACAAGGGTTGGATGATGCCGCATGGTGTCGATGCTTCCCGGCCACATTGAAGGGCGTCGCCCAACAATGGTTCGGCAACCTGCCGGCCGGATGCATAAATAACTTTAAGACGCTTGCATACTTGTTTGCGTCCAACTTCTCAATGAACATTCCTGCGAAGAAAACAAGTCTTGACTTAGGAGCTATCCAGCAGGGAGAGAAAGATGGGTTACGCTTATACATCAGGCGGTTCAATCTGATGAGAATCCAGATTCAAGGATTGTTTGATGAAGTGGCCTATACAGACTTTTTTAAAGGTTTGAAGGACAGGTCGGCCTTTAAAGTCGACCTTGTCAAAAAGAGGGTTGCCACCCTCCAAGAAGCACTAATGGAGGCGGACGTCTATATACAGGCGACCGAGCTCTGCCACGTTAGTAAACAATCGAACTCAAAGAAGTCCGACAAAAGAGAGAGTCGATCATCATAGTCGACTAAGAAAGAAGAAAAGAAGTCTGGGTGGCTAATACCTCTGAACAACCGACCAAGAGGAAAAAGAAAGAATCTGAACCATACACCCCCAAGTATGAGTTTAACAAGGATTGTCACTCCATCCTCATGGAGATCAAAGACCGGGTGACCATTGAGAAGCCGGCTTCTATGAAAGATTCCACCAAAAATCGGAACAAAAATAAGTACTGTCATTTTCATGAGGACGTTGGACATGACACCAACGACTGCTATAGTCTCAGGCGGCTGTTGGACCGCCTGGCTAACAAAGGGGTGCTCAAATCCTACATTGAGGTCCAAGGTTACCCTGCAAACCAACCTTGGGCAGTTGTTTAACCTTTGATACTAATGAAGAACTAATCTATACAATAGTAGGTGGCTATGCTAGAGGCGGCCCTACCATTCGGGGAACCAAAGATTACATCAGGCGGCTAAATGTCAGCTCATTTGATGAGGGGTAGGCATCTAAGGACACTTTACCTGAAGTTTTCATCTTTGAGGGAGATAGGGGTAATGTTAGGAGGCCGCATGATGACCCCATAGTCATTGAATGCAAAGTGGTCAACCAAAAGGTGGGCCGAATCCTCATAGACACCGGCAGTTCCTCTGATCTCATTAGCCACAAGTGCCTGACCAAGCTCAAGCACAAGCCTGAGAGCATGCACAAGGTCTCTCATCCCTTAGTGGGATATGGGGGTGGAGTTGTGCATCAGGTAGGTTGAATAGACTTGCCCAATCGGCTGGGAGAAAAGGGAGAGGGACGCCACATGGTGGTCCGGTTCTTAGTTGTTGAAGAGATGACTGCCTATAACATGATTTTGGATCGTCCAACCCTAAATGAATCTAAAGTTGTTATCATTCCTTCCCTTATGCTTCTCAAGTTTGAAAGGGATGATGGAACAGTCGGCTCCCTAAGGGGAGACCAAAAGACGGCTAGGGAGTGCTACCTCTCTGATGTCAAACCCACTGTGGTCACATCCGACTCTAGTGGAGAAACTATAGACCTTGACAAATTCAAGGAAGCCGCGCCTGCTTCCATAGTAGGCGGCAAAAAGAGAAAGGTCGACCAGTTTGTGGTCGTGAAAAAAGAAAAGCAATAGTAATCACTGACCAGAGAACGACCGGATGAACTCCGTCCCCAGCCGGCTGGAGAGCACATTAATATTGTTCTAGATGACACTCGTCCAGAACGTACAGTTAAGGTGGGGACGGCTCCTTTTGTTGAATTGGGTGCAGACCTGCATAACCTATTGAAAGAGTTCAAAGACATCTTTGCCTTTGAAGTGGACGAGAAGTCAGGCATTTAGTCCGGATCTAGCCGTCCACAAACTTGTTGTGGATCCTAAAAAGAAGCTGGTAACGCAAAAGAAGAGGAGCCATGGTGAAGAAAGAAGCTAGGCGGAAGCCGCCGAGGTAAAGAAACTATTGGATGTTGGGTTCATTCGGCAATGCTACTTCCCTAATTGGGTTGCCAATGTTGTCCTTGTGTAGATTACATAGACTTGAACAAGGCATGTCCAAAGGATAGCTATCCCCTTTCAAAGATTGACAGTCTGGTCGATTCTACAACCGGTCATGCCTTGATGAGCTTTATGGACGCCTATTTAGGCTTCCATCAGATACCCTTGTGGAAGAAAGATCAAGAGAAGACGGCATTCGTCACTGATCAGGGGTTATTCTGCTATACTGTGATGCCGTTTGGTTTGAAGAATGCGCCTGCTACCTTCAAGCAAATGTTTAATACGGTCTTCGTAATCAAATTGGAAGAAATGTGGAGGCGTATATTGATGATATGATAGTCAAATCCAAACTATAAACGGACCATCTTACAGACCTTCGAGAAACATTCGCCACACTCAGGCAGCACCAGGTCATGCTCAATCCTTAGAAGTGTGTTTTTGGTGTCGAGTCTGGGAAGTTCCTCGGATTTCTGATAGATCAAAGGGGAATAGAGGCCATCCTAGCAAAAATACAGGCGGTCATAGACATGCAGTCGCCCCGCAATGTAAAAGAAGTTAAAAAATTAACAGGTTGTCTGGCAGCATTGAGAAGATTCCTCAGTTGGTCAGGCGACAAGTGCCTCTACTTCTTCCAAGCAATCAAGAAGAAGACTATGTTTGAATGGGGGACGGACGCAGAGGCGGCCTTCCAAAGGTGAAACAAAACTTGCACTCTTTGCCAAGGCTGGTCAGTCCTTTGCCAAAGGAAGTGTTGTACATGTACCTAGCCGTCTCTGACCATGCACTCAGTGTTGTTCTCCTTGCTGAAAGAGGCAACACTCAGCTCCTGGTCTACTTCATCAGTCATGTTCTACGGAATGCAGAGCTAAGGTACCCCATGGTTGAAAATTTTGGACTTGCCCTCTTTATGGCAGTTAAGAAGTTAAAACCTTACTTTCTAGCGCATTCGGTAGTGGTTTACACAGACCAACCAATCAAGCGGCCAATGACAACCATGGAATCATCCGGCCGAATGATCAAATGGGAGATTGAAATTCAAAGCCTTGAAATTTCTTTTAAACCAAGAAAGGTAGTGAAGGGACAGGCGTTTGCCAACTTCGTTGTCGAAATGACTAGGTCGGCTGATCCTAAAAACGTTGAACAAGTTTGGAAGGTATATGTGGACAAGAGCTCCACCCTGAACGGTTGTGGTGCAGGCGTCATATGTTAGTCTCCTGAAGGAGACAAGTATGAGTATGCACTACATTTTAAGTTTCAAGCCTCAAATAATGAGGCAGAATATGAAGCCTTACTAGCCGACATCCGCATGTGTAAGGCGGCTGAGGCAAGGAAAGTGGACGCCTGTTCCGATTCACAACTGATTGTTAGCCAATACCATGGTGACTAAGATGCCACACATCCGGCTATGATCCAGTACTTACAGGCAGTCAAAGAAGAGGTTGGGACACTTATGAATTTCATCTAAGCCAGGCGCCCAGATCCGAGAATAATCAGGCAGATGCTCTCTCCAAACTTGCATCATCTGCCTCTTGTGATACACCTAGGTCTGTCTTTTGGGAAGTAATGGATCGGAAAAGGAAGTATTGAAGAAGATCCCATTGGAATACTAGACCGAGGTTCAACCTGGATGGACGGCATTCGGGATTACTTAACAGACGACACCTTGCCGGATACCTACCCAGAGATGGTCGCAATGAAAAAGCGTGCGACCAATTTTGAAATCCAAAATGGAGAGCTTTTCAAGAAAGACTATCTCCAACCTTTTTTGAAATGTTTTACCCTAGAGAAGGGACGAGAGGTCTTAAAAGACTTGCACTCGGGCTTTTGCGCCTCCCACATAGGCAGCGAGACCTTAGCAAAAAGAGTCAAGCGGCAAGGTTACTTCTGGCCTACCCTAGAAGTAGACGCCATGGAGATGGTGAAAAAATGTGACAAGTGCCAAAGGTGTTTGGCAAGCTCATACACCGTCCGGCCACTGATTTGACGGCCATCTATAGCCTAGTACCATTCGCCAAATGGGGCGTGGATATTCTAGGTCCGTATACGCCTGCTACAGGCGGATGGAGATATATTTTGGTTGCTGTCGATTACTTCACCAAATGGGTAGAGGCAGAGGCAGTCAAGGGCATTAAAACAAAAGGCGTTATCTTCTTCATCTGGAGAAATGTCATCACTCGGTATGGGGTACCCATGTCTATGGTCTTTGACAATGGTCCTCAATTTGAGACACCTGCTCACAAGAACTGGTTAGGAGACCAAGGGATCTCTCACTGTTTTACATTAGTCGGTCGTTCCCAAGCAAACGGTCAGATTGAAGCCTTCAACAAGTTAATCTCTGATGGCATCAAAAAGAAAATTGAAAGAGCTGGCAGCCTATGGGCTGACGAGCTATTGCATGTTCTGTGGGCCATAAGGACGATTAAAAAAGGGGCGGCTGGTGAAACTCCATTTCTCATGGTTTATGGGGCAGAAGCTATTTTGCCTATTGAGCATTATGAGCCGACTCTTCGAGTTATGTTATATGATGAGGAGGCTAACTGGGAGGCCATGCAACTAGCACTAGACTCACTCCCAGAACGCAGGGGCAATGTTGTCTTGCCCCATGAGATCTACCGTCTGAGAATGACGAAAGCCTACAATAAAAGAGTGCATAAGCGACCCCTGAAAATAGGGGACTTTATGTTGCAAAAAATGGAGGCGACTGGTAGGGCCAATGAGCAGGGAAAACTAACTCCCAATTGGGAAGGCCCCTACCGAATCTATGAAGAAGTAAGAGGCAGCACCTACCGCCTGGAAACATCAGACGACAGGAAGCTAGCCAGAACTTGGAATGTAGATAACTTGAAAAAGTACTACTTTTGAGAATTGTAATTTTATTTTGTACTTTAGTATCAATGAAAGATGAATCTTTGGCTTCTTACGTACTCTCTATGAAAGTATCGTCTGTACAATGGACAGGGGGCCTTATCAATTATTTCAATTTTTCTGCTCCAACATGAGCAAATCTATGTGACGTTCCACTTAGAACAAATGAGGCCTATGGCCGGATGATCTAAGTCAAGCCTATGGCCTGACGATCGAAATGAGGCCTATGGCCGGATATTCTTAATTTATAAACAATACGTCTGTCCCTAACATGAACAGGCGTCCGGCGACATCCATCCGGGTGAATTCGTCGCAGAGAGCATCTCCCATTTGGGTGTCACATTGCTCTGAGAACTGATCAAAATGAGACTAAGATAACAAAGACTACCGACTGCTCTAAAACATGCAGTAATCTACAATATCTAAGTCGGATGCCGACTGTTGTTGCTCAGAGGCAACGGAAAAATTTTAGGATATAAGCTAAGTTCCACACTTAGCAGTTAATTGAGTAAAAAGCTAAGTCTAAAGCTCAGCACTTGTGAGGAAACAACATCCGGCTAACGGCCGAATACTTCTTCTATTTACTCAAACTAAGGTGACAAAGATTGATTAATCCCAAAGCTTAACTCATAGTCGCTCGACTTAGCTAACCTAAACGGTATGAATGAAGCCGCCCGTCCTTTTGATAAATAGACGGCATTCGGCCACTATTCCTATTTAGGTTAGCAAAACAATTAAAGCTACCGCCTGTAACCCAACAAGCGGTTGCTACTTTGGTTAAATATCCCGTTTGGCGCCTGTTTTTGCACATGTATCAAACAAACGGACAATTTACAATCAATAAAATAAACTAAGTACAAAACTTAGTGGCTAAGCGTGGTTCGTCTAAAAGAACTATATTGAGGCTGAGAGCCGGATCATGCTAAATGTATGACCGTCTGTCCAATGGCCGTCTGTCCGCCTGGTTTGGGGAAATCACCATAGTGATTGATTGACTTAGAAATCAGCCACACCCTATAAAGTATTAAAGATTTCCAAGTCAATCCATCAGCCTTTGAAAACCAGGCGCACAGCTGCCCAGGGGCAAAAACAGTCGGTATACCAAAAAATGTTCAAAGCATTCATACAAAAAGGCAAGCTATACTTAACAAAAATTATGAAATGCAAAAATTCAAAGGAAAGTGCAAATTGGAAAAACTGCCAAATGATTCATATAAACAGTCAGCCAGAAGACCGACAAAAATGTTAAGATTGTCAATAAACCCCGACCCCTTGGTCGAGTAATGATACAAAACAAGCGGCACACAGGCCGAAGAAAGTTGATATAAAAATAAGAAAGGCTTAAGCAGCGAGAGGGGGTTGATTAGCATCTGGCTGAGTTTGAGCTTGTCCACCCTAGTACGGAGGCCGACAACTTCTTTATATGCCTTCTAAAGAGGCTCGAGCTCAGCCTTGAGGTCTTTCACGGACGCCTCTAGCTCCGAGATCCTCTTCTTAGCCGCCTCTAAATCTGTTTTGATCTGCAAGTTGGCAGCCGCCTGATAACACAGTATGTCAGTAGTCAGAAGTTCATTTTGAGCAATCTGGAACATAGCTGTGTCAGAAACAGAGGCGGCCCGAGCCTTCACAGCCTTTACCTCTTTGGTCTTCTCGTTTATGGGCTACGAAGACCGTGTACTCGCAGCATAGACTGTAATCGACCAACATAACAAACGTCAGTTACAGGCGGCTCGCAAATTATATAGACAAGAAATAGAAAATTTTCACAAGTATACCTCCGTAAGAAGAGCGAGGGTGGCGTCCAGATTGAGGGTGCCTACTCCTCTAACCGCCTCCCTGTCCTCAAGGGAAACGGCTTTCAGCATGGACTTGGCCAGGTGTACAAGATTCGGCCTTTAAGAGGCATATGCACAATCAATACTCTATAAGTACTTAGTGTAAATTTGGTCAATAGACCGACTGCTTTCAGAGGTACTAGACGATTCCTGATTGAATTTGACCCTCAAAGGGTAAGGGAAAGAAAACAAGTCTTTGTTACCTTCAGCATCCGCCTCCTTCTCCTTTCCTGGCCGACTGCCCTCAGGGACGGCTGGAGATTTTGGAGGTGGGTTCTTCCCTGGCCTTGAGGCCACATGCTTCCTGGCTCTCCCAGGAGTCGTCGGGTCACCAGCCGCCTGTTTCCGAATCTTCGGATCTGGCTGTGAGTGAGAGGGTTTGTTTGAGTCGCTCTGCAACAAAAATCATAGAATGAGGAGCAGGCGACAACAAATATATTTTGACTTAAACAAATGAAAAAGAAGTTCACCTTAGGCGCCTGTGAAGCAGGCGATTCTCCCGTAGGCCGCTTGCCCAGGATAGCCGAGCGTTACTGGGCAGCAGTTTTCTTCGAGGCCGAGGGCTTTTCCATAGCTTTATCTGCAAAAGATGAATCAAAGAGTTAGTTTGACACAAAAATAATAAAGTTTTACAAGACACTTGAACATGCGGTCAACTACCTCTTGGCATCTTTCCGCTAAGGCCACATGCGGCCAAGTTTGTCCCATCGTATAACCAGTTATACTTGGGAATATAATTTTGAGGAATGAACTCCCTTGGCCTAGTCTCGGGGTTCGCTTGGATATCCACCTTGAAAAGGCCTTTGTCAAGGATCTCTTCTCTAGCTCTACAAGGAACAAGCGGCAACTCAGATTCGCCTGTTAGGAAAGGTGGGTTCCTGTTCCACCTGTTAACCTTTTTATTCTTGACTTTGTTAGGGCTAAAGACGATGTAGAAAGTGTTTCTCCAATCTTTCCACTTGTTCTCCTTCCCTAAAGTCATCGTATAGCCTTTGTCGCTAGACAGCTAGTACCAGCCGGTCCCACTTGTTTTTGGGGTCTGGCTGAGGTAGTGCATATGGGCGAATGCTTCAAAGTTGGGGTCTACTTCGTTGCCAGATACCCAGCTAGTATCCGTCCAGGATTCGCTCCACAGCCAGATGCAAAGGAAATCTTAGGTCAGCCTTAATAGCCGCCTCATAGCAGCCAAAACACTCGTAGTTGGACCCCTCTGGCCAGAATATGGTGTCTTCAGCATCCGGCGTGCATAAGATGTAATAATGCCCCATGACATGTTCAACTCTGAAGCTCCCAATCTTATTCGCCATCATTTTCCGCCTGCATGCGGGAATATGATGATAGTAGGCGGCATATTGCTCTCGGTTGGTAGCAGATGGCTCCGCCCAGTTTGCTCCCAATTCTACTGAGAGGGACTCTCGCGCAGTCTCTAGCCGAGAGTGCCTCTCTTCAGATTCATCTGAGAATTTGCTGGAGGTACTTAGCTCAGAGTCGCTGTCTGAGCTCTCGGACCTGGTGTCCGCCTGGTGAGCTAGATCAACAAAGCCCAGCATATCATTTTGAACCTCCTCCCCTGATTCTTCTAAAATGGAATCACTGGGAGTGCTTAGGGCACCAGGCAGCACGTCAGATACCTCACTGACAGGGGCATGGAAGTGGGAGCCGTCTGAGTTTGTCACCCTTGTAGTTCTTTTAGTTCTAACCATGCAATGGTGTCTTGCACAGACACATAGACAGCCGAACTTGGGGCAGTTCGCAAAGGGTGGTCCAGCAAGGGGCAATCGGCACTCCTAGTTCTAGATTCAGCCGTCCCCGGTGACCGGCTGATCACTAACCTAGGTCGTGCCGTGTGCTTTTGGGAAACCATTTTCAAAAAGAAAAAGAAATAAAGAGAATGCAAAATAAAAACAGGCGGTTACCTTTGGTCTGTAGAGATGAGGGTGCTTGAAAAATCTTCGGCAGCTATAAGAACAGGCGGTTTGGTAGCAGGCGACGGTCGTTCTTTCTCAGAAAAAGACAAAGTTCTCAAATCAAGAAGTTCTGTTTGAAATTTTTTGGAAATATCCAAAAAATGATTGGGAAATGCCCAATTTATAGTGGGGTGAATTTCAAGGGACAAAAAAAATAAAAAAAATACGGTAAAAACCGTTGGCCAATCAAAGTGTGACACCTGTCACGGGCGCCACGTGGCAAGCCATGTCACCCCTGTAAGGGGCAAATGATTAGGGTATTTAACCACGCCACGTGGACCAATAAAAATCCTGCCACGTGTCACCCACGTGGACCAACCAGAGTCCGCTACGTGTTACCTCGTAAGAGGTCCAAGGTGGATCAATCAAGCCACGACACGTGGCAAACTGATTGCCAACTAGGAAAGTGGCCTTTAACGACCCAAATACCTAGGAAAGCCCAGCCAGTCCTAGGTTTCTGAAACCTAGTACTGGGCACGCATTACGAGACCCTATAAAAGGGAGATGTTCCCCCTGAGGAACATCATTTAGAAATTATTAAACACACGTGTACATTAACTGCTGAGCATAAACTCCAGCTTTAATTGCACTACTTGAGAGCTAAGGCGCGGATTTTGAGGTTATCTCATATAACCGGATGATCCCTTCTCTCCTAAGAGGAGCCTGATCCCATCTACATTCCGCACTTTTTTACATCCGAACACATTCTAACTTGATTGTCGGAGGCGGAACTCCTACCCCCAGGAGTCTCCGTTATTTTGCAGGTACAGGTGTCCAAAGGTCAGTCTTGGTGTTGTAACTCTCCCGCAGGACTTCTGAAAAACCCCGAAAAACAATGTAGAGGTTCATAACACCTAGCCTAGCTACATCTTGACCGTGTTTGTGAAATACAGGTTTGTTACTTCATGGGTATACACCAAGTCTCTCAAGTTAACTTCTTCAAAAGATAGATTGAGAATATAGTTGGTAACCTTGGGGTGGGTTATGGTGGACATGTACCATCTCTTCTTGTTGACAATGTCAAGTTTTTCAAGGCACATGTTTACCACTTAAAACATGTTTATCTACCATAAGCTCTCGTATTAAGGTTTCATATATTTTTAGTTTAATAGCCATTAAAGTAAGATAAAGTGTTTCAAGTCTATATATATTCTTACAGCTACTAATTATAAAGAGTAATGGAGAATGTCAATATGTCATTTATGCAAATACATAAAGTATATGGATAACTTTTTTTTTTAAAGAAAATGTGTAATAAATTTGGGGAAGGGGGACGGGCAATCATGCGCCTCTAAGCTTGTTAAGTTAATTAGATGTACTAGGTTGCCTCTAACAAATAAATTTTACAATCGGGTTTTCTTTTGGCAAAGAGCTTTTGAAATTTATTTATTTTTTTTCAAAATGGTGATTTAAAAGCTTTTTTTTTTTTTTGACAATTTTTCCATAAAAATGTGTTAATATTACCCTTTAGAGCATAAATATCAAAGAGGATATATGTCCTCTTGTATGGGGTTTTTGCTGATTTTAAGTAGTCCTCTTTGATGTTGGATAATGTAGAGGATCCTCAAGGGGAAGAGGATTCTCAACAATCCTCATCTGGTGAAGGATTGAGCACCTCGTCCTTTGAGTCAAGAGGATGAAGCCAAAAGGCCAAAACCCACTATTTGAAACAATTTTGTACAACAAACGGCAACGTTTTGCTAAATAAAAATAAGAAAGAAAAATGAAAAGCTCCTGACACACAGTCAAAAACATCAAAATAGCAAAGCAAATTGTAACGGCTAGATTTTTAAATTGACTTGCTATTCGTTGACAAGTGTCAACCTTTTATTTGTTTTTTGTTACATATTTTAGAAAACTGATTTTACCAACGGTTGTTTTTTTTTTCTCTTTAAAATGAACCTAATTTTGGCCATTTTTTATGCACTTCAATATTTCATCTTTTTTCACTCCTTCCTCTCTTTTTATAATTTTCTTTTGTAATGGATGAAAATAATCATGATTATGGAAGAAATATGAATTTCCCAAATAATCCAAATCCTCAATACAATTCAAACACTCCCCCTTTTGATCCAAGTATATTCAATAATCCACAATTTCAAGCTGCTTGGCAATGGTTTGGTAGCCACCAAAGACCTATAAACCCGAATTATACATCTCCAATTCCTTACCAATTTCATGGGAGCTCATCTTCACAAAATGTCCCATTATTTTCCATGTCCCAACATTTTACCCAACCCATGGATCAATCTCCAGGAGTAAATGTTAGTAGCACTGCTTCTCCAACAGAAGATGTGCGGGAAGCTCAAGATCTAGAAGATCTCGATGATGATGTTGTTGACAATACTGGAGAAGACCCCAATGATAAAAAAGGTAGTGCATGGAGTATAGCTGAAGATAAGGCGCTTATTTATGGAGTATAGATGGTGGGAACGTTACCATGAATACAAAACGAACTAAAGCCGGTTTATGGGCTGCAATTTGGAAGTTATACGAAGAAGCACGGGTAGAGAACCTTGAAGAGATAAAAGAACGGACCATTAAGTCCATGCAACAACGTTGGGATTTTATCAACAAATTGGTATCAAAATGGATTTTATTATGGGTTATGGCGTATGGTTATATCCTACGACACCCGAAAAGTGGAAACTCGGGCGGGGACGCTGTCCAACGTGCCCATGAGTATTATGCAAAACTCAATCATGGAAAACACTTTATTTTGATGCATTGTTTTGAAACAATGCAAAATTTTCCTAAATGGGACCTACATATGGTCCAACAACTTCCTTTGGAGAGCGAGGGAAGTGGGAAACGATCCGAACCAGAATCACTAAGTGTGGGTGCTGGAAGAAAGTGGCCTCTAGGTATGAAAAATCAAAGAGTTTAGCTGCAGAAGGTAGTAATTCTTCTACATTGATAAACCTTGAAGCTTTCAATACAACTCTTGACGAATGTAGTGATAAGAGGCTTGATCAAGGAAAACGAATGATTAACTTGATAAGCAAAAGGAGTGAAGATAGGAAAAAGTAAAACGAGGAGGAGATGAAATTCGGCATGTTACGTTCATTGATGGCGAAACCCGTCCTCGATGAATTTGAAGCCGACATGTACAAGAAGCTTAGAGAAGAGTTTAGTAATAGGTTTTTTTAAAGATATAAGTTAAGTGTTAGTTATTTTTATGTATTAACTATTTTATCTTTTAGTTTCTGTATCAAGAGTTTGTCTTTCAGCTAATAACGTTATGTTTAAGAGTTGTTGTAGTACTTAAGATGTAATCGTACGTAGTAGTAATTTTAATCGTTTGCATTTTTAGTTCATATTAGATGTTGTAATCTTATGTGTTGGAGTAATAATATTATGTTTTCTACTAAAAAAAAAAAATGTAATTTTCGAATCCTTAAACTTTATCTACCAAAAATCTTATCCCTCTGATAAAAAAACCTTACCTTATCTACCAAAAATTTTCCTTTCTGATAAAAAATCTTACCTTCTGATAAAAAATCTTACCTTATCTACCAAAAATCTTATGTTATCTACAAAAAATCTTACTCACTGTTAAAAAATCTTATCTTCTGTTAGAAAATCTTATCTTCTGGTAAAAAATCTTATCTTACTAGATTGCAAATCATTTTTTGTAACTTGTATCTCAATTGTCTATAAATTGTCCTATTTCACTTACAACACTTTCACTATCACAACTACAACTACTACATATTAGTAATTTTAAATGAGTAATAATCCAAATTCTTCCACTTCTAGTGATGAAATCTTTGACTACATGTTGCTTGATTTTATTGAGGGAAATCGGCAACAACAAATCATAGAAGATGCATTGAGATATGTGGTTAACACCACCATGAAACAACAACAACAAGATGTTCCACGTCAGAGAAAACGAAGGGAAGTTATACCACGTAATCGTGAAGCAGCTCATGATCAGTTGGTTGTTGACTATTTCAGCGACCAACCATTGTATGGTGATGATAAGTTTCGACGTAGGTTTCGCATGCGAAAACCTCTATTTATGAAGATAGTGAATCAACTAAGTGAAACTGATCAATTTTTCCAGCAACATCTAAATGCTAGTTTGCGTTAGGGTGCTTCTGCAATACAAAAGTGCCCAGCGGCTATAAGAATGTTAGCATATGGCTGCGCAACTAATCAAGTTGATGAGTACCTCAAGCTTGGGGCAACTACGGCTAGGCATTGTATCACGCACTTTGTTGGCGGAGTGATTTGTGAATTCTCAGCAGAGTACTTGAGGAAACCAATCCCTGCAGATATGAATTGTCTTCTAAGAGAAGGAGAGGAAAGAGGTTTTCCTGGTATGTTGGAAGTATCGACTGCATGTATTGGGAGTGGGAAAATTGTCCTGCGGGGTGGAAAGGGATGTATCAAGGGCGATCAAAAACGGCGACGGTTATCTTAGAAGTTGTTGCATCTTGGGATTTGTGGATATGGCATGCCTTTTTTGGAACACTTGGATCGTGCATCGATATAAATGTCCTTCAACGTTCACCCGTCTTTGACGACATTTTAAATGGTCGTGCTCCACAACTTCAGTTCACCGTGAATGGAAATACTTACAATCAAGGGTATTATCTCACAGATGGGATCTGCCCAAAATGGGCAACATTTATAGATGCGATAATTGCACCTCAAACCCCTAAACAATGATTGTTTACTACCAAACAAGAGAGTATTAGAAAAGATGTAGAACATGCATTTGGAGTGTTGCAAGCTCGATTTGCCATAATAAGGCGTCCTGCTTTGGCACGGAGTGTCAAAATGTTGTGGAAAATTGTTATGGCGTGTCTTATCATGCACAATATGATCATGGAAGATGAGCGCGATAGTTATCTTAACTATTGGGATCCTAATGAGTTTGCTACTGAACAACTCGAGTACTTAGCAGGAACTTCAAACCGAAGAGCAACGACTTTCACCGTAACCTCGCGCTACCAAAATCCTAATCTAACCACATTAATGGCAACACCAGAAAATCTCCACGATAAACAAACTCATGTCACTTAAACAAGATTTGGTAGAACATTTGTAGGCAAGATTTGGGCATACCAGTAATCCTTAAGGAAAAAGAGGATAATTAGTTATTTGTCTTTAATTTCTTGTATTTGTTGTATTTTAGTGTATCAATTAGTGTTTTTATTCCTAATTTCATGTGTTATTGTATCAAAATATTGGTAAAGTATGGTAATTTTTATTATGTATGCTAATTATCGAATCCTAAATTATTATTATTATTAGACCTTATCACTAAAGAAATCAATAAAAAATAATCTTTCACAAAGATAAAATTTGAAGGTGGGGACATATTTATAGTATAAAATATATATCAAGAGGATAGCCTTTGATGTGGGAAAAATAAATGGAAGAGGGTGGAAGAGAGGAAAGAGATAGTGGAAAATAAGGTGGATGAAAGAGAGTATGAGATGTCAAAATAGGGTAAGAAGAGAGAATGTTTGAGAGAAAGCCATCCTCCTCGATATTTATGCTCTTGATAAAATAAAAGGGAAATTATCAATGATACCCCCCAGGTTTTGACTTCTATCAATGATACACATCAATAAACTTTCATTATCACCGATACACCTAAACTTTTCCCTAAATACCTACCGTGACCTTGACCGTTAACTAAACATTAATGAATCCACAGCAACCGAGTCCTTAAACACTGGCAATCTGGCATTGGCCCTTGAAGCATGTTATTGGTCAAGTTCACAACAGCTAGAGACTCTAAACTCATCAAAGACGGCGGAATAACTCCAGTAAACTTATTATCCCTAAGGCTCAACACCTGAAGATCCTTTAATCCTGAAAAATCAGGCAATGGACCAGAAAATGCATTCTGATGCAACTAAACTTCCTTCAAAGCAGTCATGTTCTGAATCACATCAATCCTCCCATTAAGCCTGCCAACACTTTTCTGCCCATTAACCCACAATGACTGAATTTGAAACCCATCAAAGCTCCTAGGCAATCCTCCTTCCAAACTATTAAAGCTCAAATGCAAATGCACCAAACCCGGAAACGAATCGGCCCGAAAAAATCAGGTATTACCCCAGTCACATTAGCAGAATTAGCAGAAAAATTCTGAAGTGTTGAAGCATCTTTCAAGGATTCAGGAATTTCCCAACCCTCAAAAGGGTTATTATCAAGATCAACAGACTGAAGTACAGACAACCCAGTAAACAAATCACTAGGAATTGAACTAAAATTATTATTACTAATCATTAAAACTTGCAATGAACTTAATCCACTTAAACTAGGAAAAGGGCCTGAAAATTTATTCCATTGAACTTCTAACCTTTCAAGAGAAGTTAAAGAAGAAAGACTAGCAGGGAGAGTACCTTCCAAGTTCTGGTGCCCAATTTGAATTTGGGTCACTTTTTTTTCCTGGTTACAACCCACATGGGTCCATTTACAAGGATCTAGGTCGGACCATCCAAGTGATTCGGGTGGGTTATTCAAGTTCTTCCTCAAAGCTAACATAACTAAAGCATCATCTGAACTTGCTTCAGAAAAAACTGCAATATTACAGAAAATGGAAGGGAAATTTGGAGGGAAATTAACCTTTAAAACGCTAAACAGAGCTTCATTAACGTTTAGTTAACGGTCAAGGCCACGATAGGTATTTAGGGAAAAATTTAGGTGTACCGGTGATAATGAAAGTTTAATGATGTGTATTATTGATAAAAGCCAAACCTGGGGGTATCATTGATAATTTCCCAAAATAAAATTTATTTATCAAGATAATTAACCGGGCTATCCTTGGAAATTCATGAATCGACTCCCAAAAACCCAAACCGCAAACCCCTATATTTGGTTGGGCTTTTGCTTTGAACATTCTCGACGAAGAGATCTCTTTTTCTCAAAATCTAACCCAACCAAATTTAGCAGAGTAGCCGCAGTTCTTCCTACTCTCTCTCTCTCCCCTCTTTGCGGCAAACCTCTGTTCATCACTCTCAGCTACTGATCTTCGCATTCTCCTGAAAAAACCCCATTTCAATCCTACACTCTTCTCGTAATCCCAATTATCAACAATGCCGGCCCCTGATATATTGGGTGACCGCCAATCTGGCCAAGATGTTCGCACTCAAAACGGTTTAATTCTCATATCTACTGTTTTTGCCCTAATTCTTTGCATTTCTTTCAGTTTCTGATTCTCGGTATTTCTCTTTTTTGTGTGTTGTGTTTTTATGGTGTGCAGTGGTTGCATGTCAAGCAATCGCCAATATCGTTAAATCCTCACTTGGCCCTGTTGGTCTCGACAAGGTTTGATCTTTTTGTGTCTATTTGTCTTTTTTAGGGTTTAATTTAAGTGGGTTTCTTTTAAATTTTACTCTGATTTAAGGGTTTTACTTCAATTTTAGATTTAGGTTTTGTAACCTGATTTAATTTTGTCATGTATTTTGCTCAAATGTTCAGCTTTTTTGTTATGGTTTTGTCTTGTTATTTTCTTAGTATGTGATTCAATCAATGTTTTGTTTTGCTGCTACTTATATGTTGTGTTTACTTTAAAATTATGGTAGTGGAGGAAATGGTTTTAGGTTAGATAAATGATTTGTATTTGGAAGATTTGGAAGGTATGATGAGCAGACAGCATGGTTTGTGTCGATTGAAACTCTAATGACATGGGTGATTATGAGATAAAATGAATGGAAATTTTTTGAGGTAGTGTTGTGTGATGTGTGTTTAGGGATGAAGTAAAACAGAAAAGTGAAGTAAATGAACATATACGGTTAGCGGCAAGTTGAAACATTGTTCGATGTGGCATTAATACAGTTTGTTGTTTGTACTTATTTGTGATGTGCGTTTAAGGAAAATAGCTCTAAGTTTAATTAGAAGTTTGACCAACTTTTTTGTTTTTAGTTTGAACTTTGAAGTATACATCTACTTGTTATTGACTTACTCTTTTAGTAAGGTATTATACCAACCTCATTTGATGACATTTTATGGAAAGAAGAAAGATAATGCTAGTTGTTTTTGCATTGTGGTAAATAGGCAGACTATGGCGCCTTATAGTGTTAGCACCATCCCTGTAGATACTAAAAGTATGCAACATTTAACTTTGTTGACTTGAAGTGCTTTTCATATTGTAGCCAAAAGGGTGAAATCAATGTGCGTGTAAACAGTGGGATTTTAGTGGATATACTTTAACCTTTTAAAAGATGATTGCTTTACTTCCGAGAGTTCTGACAAGTATCTTTCCTTTCATAATTGCTGTTCCCCCCTAACTCCCTAAGTAAGCTTTAATAACTGGATCTCTAATGTTAGTTATCATAATGTAGATGTTGGTTGATGATATTGGAGATGTCACAATTACAAATGATGGTGCTACCATCCTCAAGATGTTGGAAGTTGAGCATGCTGCTGCTAAGGTACATGAAAGCTCTTAATTCTATAGTTTCTTCCCTTTTTATTAGAATATTTAGTCATGGTTGTCTCCATTTGCTTCTAGGTACTTGTGGAGTTAGCTGAACTCCAAGACAAAGAAGTTGGAGATGGAACAACTTCCGTGGTTATTTTTGCTGCAGAGTTGCTTAAGGTGAGTTGGAGCTTGTAACTGCTTTTATACTATCTGTTGCAATGCCTAACTTCAATTTTTTTATAAAAGTGTGATACACTCTTGATTTTTCCATGATGAAAGATTTATCGAGTTTTATATGCTTGTTTATTACTGCAGAGGGCGAATGATTTGGTGAGGAATAAGATTCATCCAACATCTATAATAAGTGGATTTAGGGTCAGTATCTTATCAATCTCCTGTTGTTTGATGTTCAGATTGCCATTTTTTCTGGTGATAAGTGCTCTATCCGTAAAGAATGAATTTTTAATGTGTCCCTTATTGTCTCATTCTTTCTCAGCTTGCAATGAGGGAAGCATGCAAATATGTTGATGAGAAACTTGCAGTGAAGGTATTTGCCTCCTGATAACTATTTAGCTGATATGAATTGTACATGCCTTGCAATAAATTGCTTTTTTCATTTATCCATAATATCTGGCCAGAATTTTATCTTCTTCCACAGTAAATTTGAATGATCAGTATTTTGGTGAAAGGGCAAGTCATTATTGATCACTAACTCTGGTCTATTTATTGTAATTTTTTTTCTTTTCTGTGGTGATCAGAGGACCTAAAAATTTTAAGATGTTTATATATTCTATTGGTTCTCTAAACTTAAGATGATGTGGCTTTCTTACAATGCCATTTTGAGATTGAAATTGCCTTTGTTTAAATTTCTTTGTTTTTGGAGGCCTCTAGCTCTCTTTCTCTGTAATAACTCATCTTTGTGTTAGTTAAAATGAGATGATTAGTTGTGTGTACATTTAGGGTGTGGTTTAGTAAAATTGAACGTCTCTAAACCTTGCCTCAGTGCAATTTTTATTTATTTATATTTTTTAATTTTTTAATTTTTATTTATTGTGATGTGTGGATCCTGTTACTACTTGATTAATGTTGCTCATGATTATTCTAATTTTATTTATCTTTTATGAAGGTTGAAAAGCTTGGCAAAGATTCACTGGTAAATTGTGCAAAGACAAGCATGTCATCAAAGCTAATAGCAGCAGATAGTGACTTCTTTGCAGGCCTGGTATGCTACCTATATTTTTATGGATTATTGATCTGTCATGAGATTGGGTTTTATATTTATAAAAGAGTTAACATGCCAAACTTACATGTCCTTAATGTTGTTGGACTCAAACAGTCAAACCCTCGAACTTGACCTATCCATTTGTCTTTTAAGAACTTTGATATGAGCTGTACAGATGTGCTATCTGCTCTTCTTGTTTATGTCATCTTATGCAGCCATTTTATTATAAAATGAAGTTATATTTTAGATCTATGAGCTGTTAGTCTATGGAAATCTTGAAATCCCTTCATGTTTGAACTGCATTTGGCGATATTTTGATTTTGATGATAGCTCTAAAATGTAAAATGCTTTAGGTTCTTGTCCATCTTTATTTCCCATCTTTGTGAGTTTTACATCTTCAGTTTCTATGATCATACCCCTGGATCTTTCATTATATGACCTCAGCTTTGCAGATGGCTATGTATAGATTTACCGTAGGCATCTCTACTCTCTTGACACTTTCTTGGCTAAGCTCATGGCCATCTGCATGCATTTAGTTTGAAACCCAATTTACTCTTTATCTTTTGATTGGGAAAGAAGGTTATCAATTTATCATCAACTAAATGCCAAAACAATACCCAAAATATAATATCAATACAGATTCTAACATCAAATTAAATACTGCTACTAGTTCTTCTTTTTTCCTACTTCCATGCCATGCTTTTTATTCAATGGCAAAGTATCTTTTCCTGCAGATATTATCAACCAGTATAGATTTTCAAATCTGCAATGGAAAAAAAAAAAAAGAAAAAAGAAGAAATCCCTCATAGTTGGTGAGACAATATGGCACAATATTTGAAATTCAACAACACTAAGAAAAAACAATACGGTATTAGTATTAATTATTTTATGAGAGGCTGTTTGTCCCCTTCCTAATATAAATGGTTTTATTATCTTGAGAGGGAGAGGAGAGGATGAAATGTCACCTGATGAGTCGCTATATGTTTTTCCTTAATGGTTGACAGCTTTTCACTAGCAACGATTGATTTCTTTATATAAGAATTTTAGTTGCAGGTGTATCGTTTCTTGAAGTCTCTGGCATGATGTATATATTGATTTTTGTTAATGCATGGAGTAGGTAGTAGATGCAGTACAGTCAGTTAAAATGACAAATGCACGTGGTGAAGTAAAGTATCCTATCAAGGTTTGTTTTATCTTTTGCTAACTCAACGTCTTTTGTGTTCTAAAAGCCTATTTTTTTCTACTGCATATAGCTGTGTCTATATTCTTCAGTTCTGATGTGCTACTTGCTTCTCATGTTATAGAGCATCAACCTTTTGAAAGCTCATGGAAAAAGTGCAAAGGAAAGTTATTTGTTGAGAGGATATGCTCTTAACATAGGTCGTGCTGCTCAAGGAATGCCCACCCGTGTCTCTCCAGCAAAAATTGCCTGTCTTGATTTTAATCTCCAAAAAACAAAGATGCAATTAGGTGTTCAGGTTTTAGTCAATGACCCAAGAGAACTTGAGAAAATCCGTCAAAGGTATTTTATTAATATAGGTGCTTGACGTACTTTAGCTGCCAACACAGTGTATATTTAATTAATCTGTATAATACTTGCATTATTGGATATTTTAGTCATCAGTTTTCTTTTGATCAAGTGTTATGAAGTTTCAAAAAGTTATGAATTAAGAAAGGCCTTTGTGAATGTCTCCATTTGTTTGCTATATAGGAAAATTAAACAAGCAACCAAGTTAAAGGATAGGTGTTTCTTGTTATTGCCTAAAGTACTTAGATAGAATATAAAAAGCACATTTTTTTTAATGAATCTGAAATCAATGTATCTAATTATTTTTCCAGGAATGCTTTTATTGCGAACTTTAGTTATACTTATAAGAGTAAGGAATAAGAACTGAATGTTTAGGCTAAAATACATAAATCTTGAGGATTTTTAGCTATACTTGTGGAAAACAACGGCATAAACTGAGTAGGGCACTTATTTAGGTAAAGTAGTACTCTTTTACTATTCCTTGTCTAGCTGACTCGTCTAAATTGATCATCGAGGAAAAAAAAAATTAGAATTGACAAACCTTTTCAGTTCACTTGGAAAATTGCCAATGTATATTTTCCGAACTATTATGATGATGCAGCAGATTTTTCCATTCTGAAGCTCCTTAATACTCTCGCTCAAAAAAAAAAGCTTCTTTTTTTTTAATAATTGAATTCTTTATGCTTGTCACCTTCCTACACATATACATACTTTGTTCCACAATCCAATAATGCAGCAATTTTCTATGGAAGAACCAAACCAATGGCCTCATGTAGGCTATTTAGTGTCATCAACTACATCCTTAGCTACCAGGACTTCTGGAATGTCAATGTTAGATATTGCTACTGTGTTATTATCCATAAATTTGCATGATCTAAGTATGTTTCTTGAAAAAGGTTAACCTTTTGTGGAGACAAAATATTGAAGACATTTACACTGAACTCATCATTAACAATTCTGAAATTGACTTATTTTTCTTGTTGAATATTCTACTCTTTACATTTTTTTTCGTTATTACACAGTTGATTGTTACATGCTGTGATTAATGATGGTCTTCAAGCTTGATTGTGGTATGCCCCCTTTTTTTTTTTTTTTTTTTTCTCTCTACAGGGAAGCAGATGTGACCAAAGAGCGAATTGAAAAACTATTAAAAGCTGGTGCTAATGTTATTTTAACCACCAAAGGCATTGATGATATGGCACTTAAGGTATTATTATTTTTCTCAATCACTGAAGTTCTTCCGTTGTCGCTTCTCTCTACCTTGACAATATTGTCACTGTTTTGTACTCTACTTGCCTACATTGATAAATGTGTGTTGATATCTTGAATGGGTGGGTTGTTAGTATGGGATTGTTTTGCAACTCCTGATACTTTAAGCCATATTTTGTTATGTAATCTGTGAAGTTAAACTATTTTTATAACCATATGGTTATTTAAATTGGCTATCAGTTATTGATTTTTTTTTTATCTTTTATCCTTTTTTTTTTTTTTTTGTTTTTTTCCCAGTATTTTGTAGAGGCTGGTGCAATTGCTGTTAGACGTGTACGGAAGGATGATATGCGCCATGTAGCCAAGGCCACCGGTGCAACACTGGTACGTCACTATATAGAATGACTATACTCTTAGCTCTCTGCATTGGATTCTGTTACAAGGCTAGCTATATAGGCGTCAACATAGCTTTCCTTGTTATATTTTGAGGCTTTTTCTTACTCTTTCTCTTTGTTCCTATTTTGCTTCTATAATTATCATCATTCTGTTTGTGAAAGGTATTGATTAACAAAAACTTTTTTTAATGGACTTATGGTTTATTAAATGAATGCTATATGGTTAGTTGTCAGCTGATATTGAATGTGGCATAAAACATTCATTTTAAGTGAAATGGGTTCCATGACCTTGGGATTGCTTCTCTTTTGGGGTTTGTTGTATTCTTGTGTCCATATGATGCACTTATGCACTATAATCTTGAAATTTTGGGTTTTCGTTTGTCATTAGGAATATTCATCTTATCAATTTTCTGCCTATGGCTTCAGGTTTCCACTTTTGCTGATATGGAAGGTGAGGAAACTTTCGAACCATCATTTCTTGGACAAGCAGAAGAAGTAGTGGAGGAACGTGTTGCAGATGATGATGTCATCATGATTAAGGGACCCAAAACAACTAGTGCGGTGAGTAAACTGAATTACATTTTTGAATTTTTTTATGTGTTCTTATAATTTGACTTCTAATCATGAGAAATTGCAGCATATGATACCTGTCATTTAATACAAGTTTATTTCTTTTCTGTACCAGGTTTCTTTGGTTCTCAGGGGCGCAAATGATTATATGCTTGATGAGATGGAAAGAGCCTTGCATGATGCTTTATGCATTGTTAAGAGAACCCTTGAGTCAAATGCGGTAAGTCTTCAGTAGAGATCTGCCACTTCTGACTTCAGAAGCCAGATTTAATGGCTATAAGAGTCTATAGTTTAATGAACTTTTTTGGTGACCATATCTCTGGAGTAGATTTGATCTTTACGGGTTTTGTCTCTTAGTATGCTGTCTGTTTTATAATATGGAATTCGTGCAATTCTAGCATAAATTATTTGGTAAAGGATGGAACATATATGACTTCACTTAGAACACAATTAGTTCATTGTTTTGGACCTGCTCTTTGCCTGCTGCATCTTGTTATTCTAATGTTTTTTTTTTCTTTTCTTTTCGTCGTCGAAAGAATTCATGTCATCTTTGATATATATTTCAGCCTATGCGTTAAATGTGTATTACTGTAAGAATTGCAAATGAATATTAGCCTCTTGGATTTGGATATTCTTCCATATGAGTCATTAGTGACCTGCCTCTTTGCTGATATCTAGAATAGTATCATTGGCAGGTAGCTGTTGTTTTCTGGACTTACTATCATCCTAATTTTGAATACTCAGTTCCTTAAAAATGGATAAAAGGAGACAGCCCATTTATGATTCCAGCCTAGAAGACTAGTTAAGGGAAGGATCAAGAATGTCATATATTTCAGGAGCTAGATTAGTTGACGATAAACAAGTAAAAATTGCCTTAACATACAAGGGGGACTCTTCGAGAGTTCTTAATACTTGAAGTTAACTCAAATACGAAGATCCCGGCTGACCTTGAGGCTCGGATTTCTACAAAGTTCGTATGTAGATCTATTATTTTCACAAAGTCCTCTGATTTTGGAGGCTACAGCTACTACATTTACCTTTACGGAAGTTTCACAAAATTGCTATGTTTTCTGTGAGAAAGTTCAATGTTTTCACACTGCAGTAGTTGAAGTAATTACTTCAAATTTATTGTTAGCAGGGTAATTGTATCCTATGTTTTTTGAGTTAGTAGTTATTGAGGCATGGGTCGTTTTTAAACATAATTTACCATGTGTTTATTTTTTTGTCAAAGAGTTGTGGGTTCTAGATGGAATTTCGCTCAAGTGTTGAACGTAGAAAAACTGCACATTAAATATCCCAATTCTCTTCCCTAAGGGAAAAGACCAAATATTGATAATCCTTTCCTATTCTATGATTCAGGTAGTAGCTGGTGGAGGGGCAGTTGAGGCTGCGTTATCTGTGTACTTGGAGTACCTAGCTACCACATTAGGATCAAGGGAGCAGTTGGCAATTGCTGAATTTGCTGAAGCCTTGCTAATTATTCCCAAGGTGTTGTATTATTTTCTTAAATTTTGAAAACCTTGAGCCTTTTATGATCTGTAAGCTTCAATTGCATGGTTTGATCTTGGCAGGTTCTTGCTGTGAACGCTGCTAAGGATTCAACTGAGCTGGTTGCTAAGCTGCGGGCTTACCATCATGCTGCACAGACCAAGGCTGACAAACAACATTTGTCCAGGTAATGATTGCTTGTTGCTGATGGTTTCTCTACTTTTGAATTTCTCTCTTTTCTCAACCAAATCGAGGTAGAGGTAGTTCAGTATTTTCACTATTTTGGCTAAGATTTTGCGGTGCCCATAAGTTTTATGTGGACCTGCTTGGTTGCTATCTATGCACTTCACTGTAAATCAATTCAGTTTCCTCTTAGTAGGGGCATCAACTGCATCCTTTATGGGTAATGCTATATGTAGCCCTAAGGGCTACAAATAAGCATTAAATATCTTTCCTTATATGGTATTAGTTTAGGAATGCATGGCAAAATCACGCGCAAATCAGTATAATTAATGAATATATTCTATGAATACTTTCCTCTTTTAGCTTCTTATATATAGCCCTAAGCGCTATGAATAGCGTTTTCCTTGATTTATTTATTATTTATTTTGAAAAAATCTTAGGAAAAATTGGTAAAAATAATTTCAACTTTGGTTCGTTCGCTCAAAATAATCCCAACTTTGGATTATTTTTAAATAATCCAAACTTTGGGGGTCGTTCGCTTTTAATGGTCCCAAGTGACCGGCAACCTGTTAAAGAGGTAATTTTTTATTTTTTATTTTTAATTTTAAGTAACACGTGATTAGCTGAAATTTTTTTAAAAAAAAATGAAAAACAAAAAAAAGGAAAAACCCAACCCAACCTTCGCAGCCACCATCCCCACTTCCACAAGCAGTCTTCAACTCTCCGGCAGTCCCCAACTCCCCGTCAGGCCCCACCCACAAACCACCGGAACCCCGCCCTCACCACGACCCAGCCACCAAAACCGCCCCCACTCCCCGGAATTCACCAACGATTCCCACCCCAACCCACGAAATCTACCCTTCTCCCTATACGTTCCGCCACATCAAACGGCACATAGAAACCAGTACTTTATAAATGGCTAAGGTTAAACACTCCATTAAAACACAAGGACAACATCATTCGACAACGCAATTCGTCGCTGTTCCGATGGCAACTTCTCCGTCGTTCGATAATGGCTTTTTCTGGGTTGGGGGAAAAGAAAGGGGTGGTTTTCGGGTGTTGGACAATTTTGGTGGCTGAGTCGTGGTGAGGGAGGGATTCCGGTGGTTTGGGGTGAGGAGAGGGAGCTGCCGGCAGGCCTGGGGAGGGTGGCCATGAGGATTGGGGTAGCTTTTTTCATCTTTTTTTTTTCAGTTTTGTTTTTTTATTTTTTTTTTAGTTTTTTTTTTTTTTAAATTTTTTTTCTCCAGCCAATTAAGTAATGACAAGGTTACCGGTTGAGACCATTAAAAGCGAACGACCCACAAAGTTCGAATTATTTAAAAATAATCCGAAGTTGGGATTATTTTGAGCGAATGAGCAAAAGTTGGGATTATTTTTACCAAATTTTCCAAAATCTAAAATTCCTGTAGGTTTGTCGTGCGGGTCTTAGTTTGGAAAGTTGCAATCTAGTTTGACCCTTTGAAATGATGGCTAAAGGCTATTTCAGTGAAAGCTAACATATGATAATTTGGCTGTAATTTGTTATGAAGATATCATAACTATGAATTAGAAGTCAGCAGTGTGATGAAATTTCTTCAGTTTTCATTTATGACTTTAGAAGATGCTGAGCTTTTTTTTATTTTTTTATTTTTTTTATCCATAGGTTTCTTCTTTGGTGTGTTTGGTGGTGTTGCTTTAGGATTGATGCCTGTTGTATTTAAACTATATTTTATCATGCAATATTGCAATTTATTGACTACTTCTAATTTACTGTCCTTAGCTATGTTGTCTCACTCCACTTAATCTGTTGTTTGCAGCATGGGATTGGACCTATACCAGGGCACCGTACGTAACAACCTTGAAGCTGGAGTTATTGAGCCAGCAATGAGCAAAGTCAAGATTATTCAGGTAAGAATTATAACCCAACATTTATTTGTGCTTCCTAATCTTAATAAATGTAATTATTTAGGGTTATGTAATTCCCTCTGTTCCTCAATATCCGTCATACATGATCTTAAGATGTGCTAAATATTAGATACCCTGTTTCTCTCTTCTGAGATAACTTCCAAAAAAAAAGGCTATGCCAAATTATTTTGGTTTTTGGGTGTGATAACAGATTCATGGGAGAGAAATAAGTTATGGACATGTTAAAAAGCACCAATCAAAAACTGAGCAAGCTTTTTATGTGGCCGTAAGGGTATATTAACAATTCACAGTTTCACACTGATATGTTATTTTATACGATAGTTTAAAGTACCAAATTATTGTTAGTAATATGCATTGATATAGTACAAGGAAGGATGGTATGGAACATGTATAAAAGGAGTGGTTAAAACTACAAAATTGCATTAATACTTTTTTTTGGTAAATTAAGAGATTTTATTTATTTAAGATCCATGTTTAATTAACTACAAAATTGCATTAATACCATCAGTTTGGAACCATATATAATCGGTATATTTGGTAAATTGCATTAATACTCAATATCAATATCCAGCTATTATAATTAATTTTATTTATTTATTTAAGATCCATGTTATTTGTGTGTTTGCGAGTCTCTGATGGCACATTGAATTTGATTGGTATGTTTTGTTTTCTAGTTTGCAACGGAGGCAGCTATTACTATTCTTAGAATAGACGACATGATCAGGCTTGCCAAGGATGAGAACCAGAACGATGAATAAGTAGGAAATGTTAGATGGGAAGACTAGAATCAACACCGTGGGATACTACAGTTTTGGGCGTTACTTGTATTGAGTATTTTAGATTTGGCATCATCGACTGTGATAATGATGGTTGGCAGGCGGGTTTACGTTTACCTGCCTTAGATTTTGTGCGTGTTGAGATAGAAAGTTGATCTTGTATTTGTGTTGCTTTGTTGGCTCCTCCATGAAAAGTTAGTTCATGATTTGGCAGAATGTAGCTGTGATAATGCCTGGATCTAAATTATTAGAAGTCAGAACATACATATTGTATCACATATGACATATCAGAAAGATGCAAAGGCTTATAACAGTAATATTTTTGCATTAACTCGTTTGATGTTTTTTGAAATCAGGAATTGATGTCAACTTTGTTTTCTTCCACTCAATCTTTGTTATTTTCTTCCACTCAACCAATATTGAGTTCGTCAATATTTCAAGAGTTATAACTTGCTAATTGAGCTAAACTAGGTTATTTCCCGTGTTATGCATGGAAATTTTCAATAATCATTATTAAGTTATCATTATAATTAGTTTTTTTATAAACAAAATAAAATCTAAAAATATAATTGACAAGTTTGATGGATTACCAAAGATATGTTAGATATAAAACGCTGTAGAAAATTATCAAAAGTATGTTAAAGAACGTTTATTTTATAGCTAAATAAATATTTGTGTTAGATATGTCAAATGTTTTTTTGTAATTATATTGTATAAGATTAGAAAATTATTTATTTATAAGATTTGTTTTTTTTGATGTAATTTTATTTACAAAATAAAATAAAATAAACTAATGACACACTAGGAGATGACATGTGTTAGGTGTGTTTTTTAGAATATACTAGGTTAGTTCTTGTGCCATGCACGATCACTTTCAATAACTATTCTTTAATTAACATTATATATAATTATAAAAATTAAATCTGGTTAAGTTATTAATTTGTAAAATGAATTTATTATGAAAATCTCTTATTAGCAAAATAGATATTTTAAAATGTGTACGTATATTTATATATATTTCACCAACAAATTTATATTGTTTTCTTCTTGTTAACCAAATGAAAATCTTAACAACATGCATTTAACCCGTAAATAGATTTCTTTTTTGCACACTATTATTAATTCTCTCTTATGTATGTCGCATTTTTTTTCTTAATCATCAACTAACTTAAAATCTTTTTTCATATCTTTCTTGGCAAGCTTTTCATACATGATTAAATAGAAAAATCTTTTTTAAAAAACAATCCTTATTTTATTAATAGTAAAGTAGTACGTAACTCTACATATGTCATAAATTACGTTAAGAAGTTTATGGTATCAATATATATTTGGAAGGACACATTAAATCTTTTCTAATTTTTTTTTTTTTAAAAGAAAATCTTTTCTAATCTTTTATTTATGTATAAGATTTATTTTCTATATAGATATTTAAAAAAGAAAAAAAAAACTTTACGGACACACCAAAAAATGACACGTGTCATTGCTGGTGTGTCTTTTAATATATAGTTATTATTGATTATTATTGACTCTTGAGATGATGTATTCTAAAGGCATATTTGCTATGCAAAACCTGATGCATAATTAAGGGTAATCTAGACATTTTGTCCACAAAATGTCATATTATTTTATTTTATTTTGAAACAAATGTCGTATTTTAATAATAAACAAGTTTTTAGGGCTCTAATCAATCATCTGTAAACGCTCAAATCCTTAGTCATATCCAATTTTAATGGGTTAGTTCTTGATGATTCTTCCAATAGACTGATTTATCTTTTACTTTGTACTTCATCTGTCTCTTTATTAAAGACCTATTTGGGTTTTTTTCACAGAAATTAAGAAAGTTGATGGAAATACATAAATGCATGTGGGGTTAGAGAGATAGAGAGAAAAAAAATGTGGTTGAGAATAATTGAAGAGATAGAGAGAGAAAGTGTTAGAAATTGATATAAAAAGCCATTATTAGACGAGCGCGCCCCGGTTGATCTTCATGATCAATTTACAAAACAAATCAAGGTGGCAAAAATGTAATAAACGTGAACAGTAACCATCCACCTAGCCATGTATGTGGTGGACAGTGGCGGACTTGGGCTTAGACCTGGTGGGTCAAGTGACTCACCAGGCCCAAAATTTTTTTTTAAGTTATTTAAAAAAAAAAAAAAAAAAAAAAAAAAAAAAAAAAAATTAAAATCAGTTACAGGAGAGACGGAGAGTTCAAGGCTTTCAAGCCCTAGCCTCTTCGTGCTCTGGCTTCTCCTTCTCCGCCTAATCGCCTCCATTCTTCTCTTCGTGAATCGTGACTTCTCCTTCAGTCCTTCTCCGCCTAATCGCCTCCATTCTTCTCTTCGTGAATCGTGAGTCGTGACTTCGCCTTCTCCGCCTAATCGCCTCCATTGTTAATCGCCTCATCTCCATTCTTCTGTTCGTGACTTCGCGTCCGAGGTTGTGGAAGATGACTAATTGACTTTCCCATCGTCACATTTATCAGGTTCGATCTTGTTTCTCTGTCTTGATTTAGTTTCAAATTTTTGGGTTTGATTGTCGTGGATTTTTGCATATATGTTCCTGTTGTTTTCGACATGTTCAATGTGTATTCGAATTTTTTTGGTTCAATCTTTGTGGGTGTATTTCAGCAAAATCGCTTCGTTTTTATTGGGGTTTATTTGATCATTATTTGTTTTCGATTTTTTGGCTTTATTTGGTCGATTGGTTTTCGATTATTTTGGGGTTTATTTGATCGATTTGTTTTCGATTTTTTGACTTTATTTGGTCGATTGGCTCATTTTATAATACAATGCCCTTTAATTTTGTTGATTGTTTGGTAATTTATTGTGTTTTTGTTTATTGATTGAGGGGGGTTATTAATCCCTGTTATTTGGTTTTGACTGTCGAAATGGATTAATGGGTCAATATATATTTTTGGTATGTATGCAGCTCAGTAAATTGGTTATTGGTATCATTGTTGTTTGCAATTGCAGCTTCTTTGAATGTGATATTGTCGATTAACAGGATTTTTAAATAATGGTATGAATGTATGATATGTTGATATGGTTTTATAGATTAGTATTCATTGATACTTAATTGATTAGTGATGATGGAACTGTTATCTATGGTGTGTTAGGTTCCAGTTTGGATTTTGGATGATTAGTGGGGAGCATCTGGGTGTATTTTGTTGATGGATGTCGAAATGGTTGTGGCTCGATAATTTTGGATTAATTTGAGGAGAGAATCTTATGAGTAGTATATTGTCAGATACTGAATATCGAGTATCAATGCTTATGTTTTCGTCTAACCCCTTTGGTTGGGACTGTAATTGGATGATCTTCACGACCAATTTTGCTAGGCTTTCATTTCTTTGGTTATATTTGGGGCTTTTGATGTGAAGCTTTTTGTTAATTATGTCAAATTCTATGATGTGTATGATCGAATATGTTACTTCTTTCATTTTGCACATCCAATATGCTTGTTTTGAGAAACCTATATAAATAAGATTTGACTTTTTATTTTTTTAAATTTTTTTTTTATGTTTTGTGGCCAAGTCACAAATTGGTTTTTACGGTTCTACCATTATGTCTTTGCAGGCTCATCTAGATTCAATCAATGAAGAAACGCAGAAGAAAGTTGGTAAGTTTTCTTTTTACCATTGCTTAAGTGGTGTTATTCTTGGCCTATGCTACTCTATGGATTGATTTGCTCTTCATGTCTAATGCTTGATTGTTTACGGTTAGAGAATGTATACAAATTACTCAACAAGTTTTTATATTCTCAACTTAATAACATAGATTCTATATATACATTTGGTGCCTTACTTTGGTATTTCCTTCCACCTCTCTTTCCTATGTTCACTGTTTTCATGTAAGATTTTAACATATTTGATTATCGATTGTGACTCACCAGTCGGAAAATCCTGGGTCCGCCACTGGTGGTGGATGGGAATTACTCAGCTAATGACTAGGCTATCCCTCATGGCCTCAAAAGTAACAAATGCCATCACCGTTAACTACTTTCCAATGGCAAGATTTGTCCTTTTTACATCCACATACTTTGTTCTTCTTTGTTGGTGTTCTACAATAAAAAATCCATTGTTCTGGCAAGTGAAGTTGCAACGATGCTAGATTGGTGTGAGTGATTTTGATATCTATTCTAACGGATTGTTGGTTAAGTCGATTACCATTAATCGATCACCATAAGTAAGTTCATATTTTTAGCATCTTTGGACACTGTTTTGTTTTGTTTTGTTTTGTTTTTTTTTTTTTTTTTTTTTTTTTAAATTTTTTTTTTTTCATCATATATAATGAGTATTCTGTCTTATGGTTATCACGGATTATTGAAATGTTTGTATTCCTGAAGTAAATTTTGTTGGTGAAGTAAATGTCTGGATTATTGAAGTGTTTGGATTCCTGAAGTAAGTGTTGTGTGATAATACGCATTCGATTAGTTGGGCGTGGATAGTATTTGTTTGTGTTTGTGTTTGTGTTAGAAGTTTGAAGACTCTGAACTAGTAGCCATGGAAGAGTGTAATGTTTCGCCCGTAGTTGGTGGGTGCATAGATAGTGGTTTGCAAGATAAGGGGAGCCGGGATAGGTGCAGATGTAGAGAGGAGCCATATTCCTATATTGGGCTTCACATACTTACAAATTGCAATATTGGGCTTCCCCGGTATAAACTACATTTTATACTCAATTACCCGATATCAAATTATCAATTATTCTAATCTGAGATTAATGATAACAACAACCAAAATTTCCTTTTTTTTACGGTCTAATTAATTTTTGTAATGAAATGCAATAACAATGACTAATGCCTTATAGGGTAATGTGGAATTATTTAATTACGTATTAATACAAAGTGGTATTATAAATAGTTGGTATTAAACCTTATTATACCGAAGTTAAAACAAATTAAAAAAAGTTAATATTCAATAGATTTTTTGTCCATACTTCTCAATACATTAATTGTGAAAAATTATTAATATTCAATATTTACAAGGGTAGTTGGCATTTCATTACACACATAAATTAAAAAAAAAAAAAAAATGGGTGGATGCATTTATGGCACATGTAGAAGCAAGTTTTATGACGGCAAAATTGTGCCGTAACGTACCCTTTCAACATCAATCACACGTCAATTGCATAAGTGGCAAAGAGGATGAGTTACAGCATGGGATATTACCATATTGTCCCCGGTTTAATGATGGAAATGTCTATTTTACCCCCTTGATTGACAAACTAAATTGATCAAGAAGATCAACATGTATTTTGCGTTATTAGACCATACCCACTTCTCAATTTAGTAACACATGTGAAATCTAAATTCCCAATGATGAGACTTTCTAAAGTATATTAATTCTAAGTTTTTTCAAAACAAAAAAAAATAAAATAAAAATCAAAACTTAAATAAATTACAAAATATATTTATAATATTGATAAGGGCCCACACTTTTTGTCAAATGAGACTCAAAGTTGGGTATCTAAACTTAACAGCTTTCTTTTAGAATTGCCAAGTTTAGATACCAACTTATTAGAATACTTTGTAAAAAATACTCTCTCTCTCTCCAAAAAAAAAACTCCCTCAAATCTCACCATTGGAGATGGTTTTAGTACAAAAAAGTGATGACATATTGACAACTCATTAAAAAGTGGAGAATATTCTCAAATAGTACAACCTTAAAATGCTAAGACCAATTCCATTGGTGAGACTCAACTTTGAGTATTGAAATACAAAATGAATTGTTTTTTACTTCCAATAGTAATACCCAACTTACTTATCAATTTAGCAACTCATGTGAAGTCTAATTTCCCAATGGTGGAGTCTCTAAAGTATACTAATATCACTTTCAATTTATGGCCCACCAAATCCATATTGTAAGTTTTTCAAAAATAAAAAAAAAATAAAAAAAAAAATTACAAAATATATTATAATATTGATAAAGGGCCCACACTTTTTGTCAAATGAAATTCAAAGTTGAGTATCTAAAGTTAGTAACTTTCTTTTGGATTTGCTAAATTTAAATACCAATGTATTGGTATCCTTTACAAAAAATACTCTCTCTTCTAAAAAAAACTCTCTCAAATCTCACCATTGGAGATGGTCAATAGATATTTAATTTTAATTTACCAAAAAATGACGAGGAGTATTTGATTGTATAGGTTTTTTCGGAACATTTGTTTGTTCTCTCAGGTTGGCCAGCTTGGACACTTGTTTATTTTTGAATAAATCAATTGGAAAAGAAAAAAAAAAATAAAATTAACTTATCTAAGGTTTATACTGTATGTTTTATCAGAGATGTTAGGTCAAGAATTAATGTTAATTAGGCAAGCTTATCTATGTTTATTAGAGTGGTTAGTGCTGCTCTCTTTAATTTGTGCAAACGATACACAGAAGTTTAATTCATGGAAGGTATAAGATTATTGTTGAACTATTTACCGTGTGCGAATTTCAAAATTTCTTACTCGTTTCCATATTTGTGCGTATCGTATATCCAATTTATTAAGAAATGTCTCAATTTGCGTATTTACGTTTTTAATACGCAAAACGAGGCATTTACTTTTTTTTGTCAAATTTGAGCTCAACTTAGATCTTATAAAGACATAAATGGCCTCCAAAACCTTTAACGGAACATTTTCCAACACACAAATCGATAAAAAATATTAATAAGTGAAGAGTGAACCCCATTAACAGAATATGTTAACAGTGGGATAACGGCAATGTTACTTTATGATTGATAAGTTATAATTTGTAACTCGCTAATTAAGGGGTACAATGTAGAAAAGTAAAATTAAGAGGATTACTGTGTAGAAAAACCCTATATTCACTTTCCTTCCTTTTTTTCCCAAAAATCTTAACTTATACAAATATTATTGAGTCTTGACTCTGAATATTTAAACTCATATCCCCTTCATTCATTAAAATTTAATCTTACCCATTTATCAAGGTTCGCTTTCTAAAGCTTGTTAAATTGATAATCTAGATTGGCTTGAGCTCGAGCTCAGATATATTTCAGCTACTAGTGAGCTAACTTTGAATTAAAACGAGGCATTTTTTAAAACGTAAATTGAGGTATTTACGTTTATTTTTTGTCAAATATGAGCTCAATTTGTATCCTTAATAGACAAAATAGCCCCAAAATAGTGTATCGTACGGGAACTAAACTAGGTTATTCTAAATAGGGGTGACAAAAACTGACCCGACCCGAAAACCCGACCCGAACCCGACCTGAAAATAGCGGGTTTGGGTTGAGATTTTCGACCCGAAAACTTAAATGGGTTGACACGAACCCGACCCGAAATTAAATAGGTTAGGTTAAGGTTGAAAATCTCAACCCGAAAATTACCCACTTAACCCGAAATTATTTTCGGGTCAAAATCAGGTCGGGTTCAGGTCGGGTCAATCCGAACCCAACCTTAAAAAAAAGTCTTACAAAAAAAAATAAAAAATAAAAAAGAAACTAAAACTACTACTAGGCCAAGGCCCCAAACCCCAAGCCCAAATCTTTAAACAAAAACCGTAAGTGCCTTATATTGAGCTTGAAACCCTAACACTCACTCTTACTCTCATTCTCTCAGCCTCTTATCTCATCTCAGCCGTTTTCACATTTCCCTCTCTTAAAAAATTTCATTCTCAATTTCTCTGTTTCTCCTCAAAACCCTAACCCTAAATCGGTTCAAGCAATCAAGCTTAACGTCTCAGCTCTTAATAGATCAAAGGTAATTTTTAACTTTTAGTTAATTGTTTTTGTTTTCGTTTCGGTTGTTTTTTTCGATCTCAAGTTCTCTATATTCGATTTTTTTGAATGATCTCCAGTTCTCCAACTTCTCCTCCAAGCCGTCATCTTAATATGCCTAAGATTTTTGTTCTTAATTTCTATTTTTGATTTGTTTTTTTTATGGGAAAGGGTAGATCCGTAGATCGATAGATTTGTTGTTGACTTGTTGTTTAATTTATATTTCTGTTTTCTTTTTCTAACATTTGCAAATCAGATATTAAGATTAACATTTTCTGTTGTTGATTTGTTGTTCATATCCTCAACTACACTTTTCGGTTGATCTGCAATTCTCCATCTTCAAATCTTTCACCTTCATCTTCAAATCTTCCTCTACTTCTAAGGTAATTTTCTGTTTTACTTTTTCGTTGTTTTTTTTTTTAAATTTTTTTTTTATTTCAGTTTTTGTATTCGATTGTGTTGATGTTCTTGGTTAATAATTGTAATATGATAAATTTTTTGTTGATTTGTTGTTTGACGAGAAAAAGTATAGTGCATGTCTTTTTTATTTTTGTTTTTTTCTGATTTGTTGGTGATTTGTTGTTCTTGATTTTTTGCTGATTTGTTGTTGATTTCTTGCTAATTTTTATTGCTTTCTTACTGATTTGTTCTTGCTGTTTTGGTTGTTTTTCCTGAGATGTTGCTAATTTGTTGTTCTTGCTAATTTGGTTGTTCTTGAGTTGTCTTTTTAATTGTTTTATTTTGTTATATTTTTTTGCAGCAGTTATGGACACCCATCATCCCCTTGTACAACAGCTTTCTTCTGGGAATATGAGAAGATTCAGGAGATTGTAACTTTAAATACATTTGTTTCTTTTTAATTATGGTTTGTAATTTGTTAAGACTTTATTTTGGTATGTAATAGTTAATTAGGCATTTAGACTTCTTATACTTTATTTGGTTTTTATTGAAAATTTAAGTTTGAAAATTAAGTTTGAAGACATTAGGTAAAAAAAAAAATCAGGTTTTATTAACGGTTAAGTAGTCAATCAGGCTAAAAAATCAGGTTATTCAAGTAAAAAAAAAAATAAATAAAAAATCATGTCAAATCAGGTCGTTTTCAGGATGACCCGAACCTGAAAATATCAGGTTCAGGTTGGGGTTTTCAACCCAAAAACTTAAATGGATCAGGTTCAGGTTGGGGGTTAGCTGACCCGAAACCCGAAAACCCGAACACGAACCCGACCTGACCTGATCCGTTTGCCACCCCTAATTCTAAAGATAGAGTTAAGTTTTATGCCAATCTACAGCAACACTACTAGTCTACTATATTTTTGCTCTCTAGTTGAAGTGACCAAGCGAGATAAGATAATTTCACAAAACAAAAAAATCTTAATAAGTAACATGATCAGTTTGTAAATTTACATGTCTCCTACGAAATATTCTTCTCGTTGCTATGCTAAACTTTGGATAGACTTCAAAGTACCGAATAGAAGTAATTCTAGCCTTCTAGGTGCCGAGACGTCTGAACTCTGAACTATATCAATGACTCAAATTTTTTTTATTTTTATTTTCCAATCTACATTAATATCAAGGAAATCAAAATGATAACATAATATTTACAAATTATAAAATGCTAAGAGCTTAAATAATACTTCATATATATACGTAGTATATTTTTTTGCAACATACTTTTACAATGTTTTACATATTCCGATCATTATTTGACCTTCTTTAGTTTTGTGATTTATATGGATTGAAGAATATAATATAATCAGATCTATCTTTTTTCTGTTTTTATAAGAAATAATTAGAGTTATCTTGCTAGGTTTTTCTTATCATATGCAGGGCCGTTTCAGAAATTTCGGTGGCCTGGGACGAAGACACAAATTGGGGGCCCTAATTCACATATAATACTTTAAAATAAAATAAAAATTAGGTAGGCAAAAAAATACATATTTTATTACGCATAATAATCTTTAAAAACATCAAATTTCATATAGATAAAACATTGAAATCAAAGCCTAAACGTTCATATGAAAATATTTCTACGAGCCTTTCTAGATGCAAAGTCACTAATAATAGTTTCTACATTAATATGTTATAACATATTTTTCTCAATACATAAAGTAGCTAGACCATTCAACCTTTCTTGTGACATTGAAGATCTCAAGTAGGTATTTAGTAATTTTAACTTTGAAAAACTTCTTTCAGCAGATGGAACTGTCACCGACATAGTTAATAGGATTCGATAGGCAATAGAAACATTTGGATAACAATCTGCAGCTTTGACAAACTCAAGGATTTCAAATGCTGACATCAAATCATTTGGCAAAGTCATTTGCAACACTTTCAATTTAAAAAAAAAGATCATCTGCATCAACATCCGAAAAATTATTATGAGTAATAGTAGTCATAAAACTTGTGCAAGATTTTCTTAAATCGTCATTATCCAATGATTTCAACCTTTTTGCATTGAATAAAAAACCAAAAATGTTATCAAATACCTCCAATTGCTCAAATCTAATTTTCAAAGAAGCTATTGCAATATCAACAACCACCAAAAAATAATTGACTCTAAAAGATTCCTCGGATGATTGTATTTCCTCATCATTATCGTCATTCTCATTCTCATCAAATTGTCTTTTTCTAGTGATGCGATGCTTTATTGGAAATGTTGGCTCTATATCCGTATCAAGTGCAAGGATTTTGGCAGTATTCAAACTAGATTCAAATCCTTAAATTCTATATTTCTCAAAATATGTGATCATACCTTGCACTTCATTCATTACAACTCCAATACTCATGGATTTAGATTGCAACTTTTTACTCACAATGTTAATAGCAAATAAAATGTCATACCAAATTACCATGCCAAGTAAAAACTCAAAACTTGCAAGAGAATTAGCCAAACTTTCGGCTTCACTTTTTGTTTTAGCAATATTAGCGTCATCACCACTAGAATTATACAATTCCAACAAAGCTAATCTAATTTGAGGAGATTGAAACCTTATAGCTTTAACACTCTTAATTCGACTCTCCCATCTAGTATTGCACAAAGATTTAACAGTTAAACTCAGGACATTGTCAACTAAAATCTTCCACCTTTTAGTGGAATGTGCAAATAATATGTATATACGTTGTACAATTCCAAAAAAAGAAATACCTTTAACACAAGAATGTGCCATATCAGAAAGAGTGAGATTAAGACTATGACAAGCACATGGCATATATAAAGCCCTTGGATTAATTTCAAGCAATCTCTTTTGAACCCCTTGGTGTTTCTCTTTCATATTAGAGCCATACCTTGCCCCCTTACATCATCAATATCCAAATCAAGGGACTTATATACATCTAAAAATTAATTAAAAAGTCTCAAACCAGAAGTATCATCTACTCTTAAGAATTCTAAAAAAAACTCTTCTATCTTGATTTTATCACTTGATACATTCACACATCTTACTATCAAAGTCATTTGTTCTTGATGGCTCACATCAGGGGTACAATCAAGGATTACAGAAAAATATTTTGACTCTTTTATTATTTTTATCATTGAAGTCCGAACACCATGAGATAAAAGATAAATAAGCTCATTTTGAATTTGAGGACCAAGGTAATGTTTGTGAATTTCTTGGCTTTGAATACGTCTAACATGATCTTGCATTGCCAAATCAAATTCAGCTATCATTTCAATTAAGCCCAAAAAATTACCATTACTATCATCATAAAGTTTTCCACTAGATCCATGAAAAGCTAAATTATTTTTAGCTAGACATTTCACAACAGAAACAATTCGAATTAAGACTTGCCTCCAACGCTTTTTTTCCTTTGAAATTGACTCTTGCAAGTCTTTATCAATGCCTTTATTCAATTCTAATCTCACTCTTGTTTCATACCAAGTGTTCATATTAGTCATATGCTCAACACTATTCTCATGTAATTTGAGTTTCTCACCAAGATATTTCCAATCATTCACCAAGATATTCTAATTTGAGATGTGAACAATTTACAACAAAAACAATATACTTTATCAGCTAATTTTTGTAAACCAACCATTTTCTATCAAAAGTCTCACCATTACTCAACTTCTTAGTATAATAGGCATATGAATAATGCCTTAATTTGTCATCAATTGGAAACACAAGGTTCAAATCTCTAATAGAACCTTTTTATATCAAAATATCCCTTCCTTTAATGTCAAGATTACCCCAATTTTTAGGATCATAAATATCTAAAGGAGGAACTACTTGATCAATGCCAACATCATTAACATCAGATGTATTTGGTACATTCGCTGGTTCATTCATATTAGTCGCATCCTCATTAGGCTCATTTGCCTCATTATCACGATTTTCATTATTTATATTCTCATTAATTGTTCATGATTTTCATCTTCACCCAATTCATTAGAAGACTCTTCTACTTGTACTACTTTAGTAAAAAATTTGTCAATGGCACCCTTTTGAGATTCTATTAACTCTTCTGCCCGTTTTCTTTTTTTCCTCTTATCATTACCAGATAAATATTTTCTAGGAAACATTCTATCAAACAATGCCAATAATAAATTAATAAGTATATAGAAAAGAATAAAAACACCTGATTATTGAAGTAATTGAACAAAAGACTTAGTACGCTCATTTTGCACTCCAAACAAATGTCATCTCAAGTAATCAAATCTGAAAAATAGGAAACAATTGAAACAAAAATTTTTCGCTCTCGTCGACGGTCGAAGGACTGAAACAATTAAAATTAACCAAATAAAAATACAATTACATAATTACATTATGATTATTTAGGAATGAAAAAGTATAAAATTAAAAAGTTAAATAAGAATTAACCTTAGCATACTAGCAATCTAGCATTTTGATGAAATGATGGTCCCGTAGGCTGTAGCTCTCATCGACGGTCAAAGGACTCAAAGCAAATCAAGCAATCAGGGCCGTAGCAAATCAAGGAAATAAGAAATTACTCCAATTAGAACAATCAAAGTTATCAAACGAACCAATTCAATCAATGAATTAGATAATTTTTTCCCCCAATTTTATAATTCTTGATTGAAAGAAATTGTAAAGATTATGAAATCTTAATAGAAAGAAAAGATTTTGATGAATAAAGTAGAATATACAAAGAGGATTATATATAATTAGATAAATTCCCATTGATAATTGAAGGATAAAATTACCGTTTATCATAATCACGAAAGAGAAGGAATTAATTTGACTGAAAATTGAATTGAGATACATTTTGAAGAACAAAATCACCGACAAAAGGGGATAAAATTGAATTAATGACAGTTTTTTTTTTTGGGTTAATCAAAATTCACTTAGGAAAGTGAATATTTTGGGAGAAAAATTAGGGAGGAAGGAGGTTGAACAGCGAAATTGGCGTTTGAAATTCTTCTGAAACTCAATGTTTTGCTAATTGCTATAATACGTTTCTTCCTTTTTTTTCTTTTATTTTTTGTTATTTTTTTATAAATAATTATTTTGGGGTCTTTATTAAATCTGAAGATGGGCTTTTGGTTTGGGGGCCCAGGGGGGTCGCCCCACCTGCCCTGGCCTTGCTACGGCCCTAATCATATGTACCTTTAAATATCAATTTTTAAAATTTTATACTAATAAATGATGTATAAGATATGAATAATTATTGAGGATATATTTCGGAAATCATAGGATATATTTTGTGACTATATTTTATGGCTAGAATACCTTTTGGGTTATCTTTGGTTAGTTTCCTAATTTTATCATATTAGGGTAAGCTTGTATTATATATGTGTGATTGGAGCCATCAATGAGAATCAAGCTATTGTGTTTATTCAATTTAGCATGATATTTGACATGGTATCAAGAGCAGGTTGAATTTCTTTCATTTTTTTAACCCACAAACATGACCGGAGATGATGCACCACCACCTCCGCCACCTCCTCCAACCAAAATTAAACCGAATTCTCCTTTTTACTTGGGTCACAAGATCAACCCGGGGATTTCATTACCCCTTCTCGATTAAAATCTAACAATTACGATGATTGGGCTGCTGATATGCAAATTGCGTTGGAGGCTAGACGTAAATTTGTGTTCTTAGACGGTACTATTAACGCCCTTGTTTCGCCATGTACACAGTTAGATTGGACGACCCTTAGTGCGATGTTGATTTCTTGGATTACCAATACTATTGATCCAGAGGTACGATCTTCCCTTTCTAAATTTCGTGAAGCTAGGTTATTATGGGAGCATCTCAAGAAACGATTTGCTCAAACCAATGGCCCTAGAATTCAGCAATTAAGATCTTCGATTGCTAAGTGTGAACAAACTCGTACTATGCTTGTCTCGGTTTATTATGGCAAATTGCATTCCTTGTGGCAAGAGTTGGATCACCATGAGCCATTAATTTCATGTTCTTGTTGTTTAAAGTGTGTTGCCAGTCAATTAGATGAAGCTAGGCGAGAGAAATTGAAATTACATGATTTTTTAATGGGCTTGTACTCTAATTTTTATGCTTCCTTGAGTTTTAATATATTGTCTCAAGATCCTCTCCTTAGCCTAGACCGTGCATATCAGTTGGTTGTGCAGGAGGAAAGAGTACGAGCAGCAAAGCAGGAGCAAGAACAAAAGCCTTTCTAGGCGATTGGCTTTGCTGTCCGTACAACAATAGCTCGTGGCTATGAGAATACAGATCATGGTCGAGCGGGGCATGGTTCAGTGTGTGCTAAGTGCAGGATGGTGGGTCATGAGACCTCGAGTTGTTGGTTGGATAAAACTTGTAATTATTGCAAGAAGCGTGGCCATGTGGAGGAAAAATGCTTTGATCTACATGGAAGACCTCCCCCAAGAGATGGCAGCTAGGGAGGGAAATATTCGACTGGTCGTGGTCAAGGTTTGGTGAGAGCCAATGCTGTTTCGGGTTCTAATGCTCCTACCAAAAGCTCCTCTTCTCAAGGACAAGTGCTCTCAAGTGAACAATGGAAGGCTATCACGGGTTTGTTTGGTAATGCAAATGTTCCTGCAAATCGTTTGAATGGTAAGTTTGATGTTACTTCTTGGATTATAGACACTGGAGCAACCCATCATGTTACTGGAGAAAAATCTTGGTTGATTGATACTCAGAATTTTAAATGTCCTGTTGGTTTACCTAATGGTGATACTGTCGTGGCTTCTTTGATTGGATCTGTTCGTTTTTCGAACAAAATCACTCTCACAGGGGTTCTTTATGTTCCTTATTTGAGTTGTAATTTACTTTCTGTGTCACAACTTACCGATGAGCTTAACTGCATTGTCTAATTTAACCCTTATATGTGTGCTATTCAAGACCAAACGAAGGAGTTGATTGGAACGGGAGATAGGAGAGACGGATTCAGTGCATTATGTTGGCGTTGGTGAAGCGACCTCAAATTTGGAGTTGTGGCATCGTCGAATGGGTCATCCTTTCGAGAAAGTAGTTAAGTTACTTCCTCATGTTAGTAGCAATAAAGATTGTCTAGATAAGGGGTGTGAAGTATGTATGCGTGCTAATTATGCTAGAGATAAATTTCCTTTAAGTGATAGTAGGGCTTCTAGAATTTTTGAGAAAATACATTGTGATTTGTGGGGTCCATATCAACATGTTTCATCGTGTGGAGCTCGTTATTTTTAGACTATCGTTGATGATTATTCTAGAGTAGTTTGGATTTATTTGTTGGTTGATAAAACCGAAGTTTTTAGAATGTTTATGGCTTTTGTTGCAATGGTTGATAGAAAATTTTCACAAACTAGTAAAATTGTGCAAAGTGATAATGGTACTGAGTTTAATTGCTTGCATGATTATTTTGTTGCTTCGGGTATCATTTTCCAAACCTCTTGTGTCGGAACTCCACAATAAAATAGGAGGGTTGAGCGCAAAAACATTCTTAACGTTGGGAGAGCTTTGAGATTTCAAGCTGATTTACCTATTTATTTTTGGGGTGAGTGTGTTCTTGCTGCTGCTCATCTTATTAACCGTACACCCACACCCTTGCTCTAAAATAAAACTCCCTTCGAAATTCTTTTCAATAAAACACTTTCTTTTTATGCAATTTGCACTTTCGGATGTTTGTGTTATGCCCATAATCAAAAAACAAATGGTGATAAATTTGCAAGTCGGAGTAGGAAATGTGTTTTTGTGGGATATCCCTTTGGGAAGAAAGGATGGAAAGTGTATGACCTTGAGTCGAAAGTTTATTTTGTCTCTCGTGATGTGAAATTTGTTGAGGGAGTGTTCCCTTTTGATACACCGGCTGTTGTGAATATAACGTCGATATCCTATGATAATGGAGACATTCATGAGGATTTTTTGGGGTATGAGGTATTTGATGATGGTGAGGTGAATATTGATGATGCTCGGGTGGTAGTCGAAGAAGTGCAAGCTGCCACGAGGGCAGAGGGAGCTGCCCCACATCCTGTGGGCGCAGCAGATTCTGCGACTGGGCAGGAAGTTCGCCCAGCCAACGCACCTGTTGCAGGAAATCCTGCGGGCGCAGGGCCTGATCCGCAGCCAAGCAGCCCAGCTACTGCCTCACTTTCTGGATTTTTAGTGGCAGCTGGGCCAAGTGAGCATAGTAGCATAGCAGATGTAGTGCACAACAGCATCACCGCAAATGCCGAACAGCTCTAGGACCCCTCTGAGTAGCCCCAGCCGGAAGTCTTGGGTAAGGGTCACCGTTAGAAATTTCCATCGTTCAAGCTTCGAGATTATGTGACTCATTCCGTTTTTGCTAATAATCAGTCTCCGTCCTCTCCACCGTCCAACACTCCTTCAGGTACGCCTTATCCTTTGGCACACTATATAAATTGTGGCATGTTTTCTGTGAATTATCGAAAATTCCTTGCACCTGTTGTTTAGGAAAAGGATCCAAAATCCTATAAAGAAGCCATGAATTTTGAAGGTTGGCGACGTTCTATGAAAGAAGAAATAAGGGCATTAGAAGACAACAAAACTTGGACATTAGATCATCTTCCTCCCGGCAAGAAGGCTCCAGGCAGTTAATGGGTGTATAAGACAAAATTTTTGTCTAATGGTGATATTGAACGTCTCAAGTCTTGCTTAGTTGTCTTTGGTTATCATCAAAAAGAAGGTATCGATTATGGTTCTAGTTGCAAAAATGACTACTGTGTGTGCTTTCCTTGCTATAGCCACTTCTAAAAATTGGGAGCTTTATCAAACCAATGTGTTGGGTTTTGTGATGTCAAACATCACACGGAAGGAAACCAGCCCAAAGTCCGCACACAAATTAAAGTAACTAAGCATGTATTAAAACCATGATCACATGATTAACAAGAAGAGAGAGAAAGAATCATTACCCTTGAAGCGTGCTTCGCTCTCACTTAGAGCTCGGACTTGAAAGCGTAGAGTCCTGTAAATGCGCGAACCTCCGACGCCTAACACCCTCGCTCCCCGAACCGAGCCGGCCCTTACCCCGAAGCTTAGTCGGGACTAGGCCAAAAATAACTTAGAGTATTAGAACGAAGGTTTTCTCTTCTTGAAGATCCCTTCAAGTTCACAACTCAAGTGTTCCTTCCCAATGCCAAATGATTGGTATTTATAAGGAAAGGAGCCCTTGAAATCTCATCTCCCATCAATGTGAGAGAGTTAAAAAAATGCAAAATGGAATTTAATTTAATCCTAAATTAAATTAAATAGCCAAATGAATCACCAAACGACAAGTGGCAGGAGGAGAGCAAGTGGTTAGGTAAGGACCACATGGGGGGACCATCCACCCCTTGCTCCCCAAGCAAACTCTCAACAAACCAAGCCAACAAAAACATGCTAGCTGGCGGCCTACCTTGGAAACCAAGGTAGCCTCGCTGGTGCCTAGCGCCATGGCAGGGCCTGCCAGCCAGCCTGCATGCACGCACGCACAGCCAAAAGGCCACGTACGCAATGCGGGCTGCTGCAGCTTTTGCGTTGCTTGTGCTAGGCTGCGACCATGCGGGAGGCTCAGCGAGCATTTGCTTGTTACTGGCCTTGCAATGGTGCGAGGCTGGCTACTAGTTTGTCTAGTAAGCGCGACAAGCCATGCTGGCCTTGCGATGTACGTAAGGCATGCTCGGCCAGCATGCTCGGCCATGCTAGGCATGCTGAGCTTGCGGCTGAGCATTTCCTTGCGGCAATAGCCTTGGCTAGACATGCTTGCCATCTTGCCCATGCATTGACTTGTCATTTGGTTGATTTTTCCGTCTCGTCGATTCCTAAATTCGACTCGACTTACAACACTCGGTTTCGACGCTCTAAGCTCGGAATTCGACATCTTTGTTTGCAAATACTATATCGACTCATTCAATCTTTCGAATTAATTCGTCGCTTCGGTTCGGTTACACGATTGGGTGTGAACCGATGGGTTCAGTCAAGATTAAGTTGTAATATTAATTATTCATTAATATTACTGATCGGAAGCGGCCTCCAACTAGGCATTCCGATCACTTGACCTCACTGAATAATTAGCTTTCTAATTAATTCCGAACCCTCTATCGGAATATTACACTTGTTCGAAGGACACCATTCCTTTCAATCTCCCACTTGTCCTTCCGGACAAGTGTGCAAATTGTGTATAACCCATTTCTTATGTCACTTAATGTCTCTTCATGAACTATAAGGTAAGATTCTTCGTCATCCTGATTATGTCCAGAAGTGTTTCTCGATTTCCGAGTTCGACTATCAATAAGCAGATGATTTCTTTAAATCCATCTGAGCACGACCATGCATTTTCACAGTCTCGCTCTTCGAGAGGCCTAGTTAGCAACAAAGACATATTCCCTATTATCAATAGGGGGACATTCCCAGTCTTGCATTGTTAGCTTCCCTTACTAAGAGGCCCTAACCGCCCAACTGTTGCCTTTATAATCCCCTTTTACGGCAGACGTTTGACAAAATCAAAACGGACTAGTATTTAAACAAGAGAACCAACAACACTCATGGTCGAGGAAAGAGGTTCCGATAGCTATAATGAGCAATACTTATGAAGATTGTCAAATCTCTTAAAGTATTCTCATAGGTCGATCCGATATAGTACCAAACTAATACCTGTGCAAATGATTTATGACAATTTTATCCTTGTAGCACAAGAAATGGTTCTATAAATCATACTACACACTAATCTCACTTGGTCATTAGTCGTCCAAATTTTAAATGACCTTGATTAGAGATAATTTCGATATGATATTCAACGTTCACTTAATAGCTGTTTCTTTATCCAAGACATGGTCTTGATACCCTATTTTGAATGTTCAAATCGAATGGACTCATTATTTTATTCTAAACCACAATTAAATAGAAATGGAATAATAATTTATAGAATAATTAAATTAATCCATAAATGAATAGTTTAACACGGTGTTTTACATTAAGATCTCCACAACTGAATTATAACACACAAATAGGGAAATCAAAGCCAATCTCCAATGTGCCTGATTCCCATTGCCTCAACGTGCTTGTTGTGTTTCACTTGAGGTAAAGGTTTAGTGAGTGGATCGGCTACATTGTCGTCCGTTCCAATCTTGCAAATTCTGATTTCACCCTCGGACTTCCATTCCCTTATCATGTGAATTCGCCTTATAAAATGTTTGACTTTCTGATGCTACCTTGGCTCTCTAGCCTGAGAAATAGCCCCACTATTATCACAGTAGAGGTGTATTGGTCCCTTAATTGAGGGGACAACACCAAGTTCACCAACGAACAATGAATCCAAACTGCCTCCTTAGTTGCTTCCGAAGCTGCCAAGTATTCGGCTTCAGTTGTTGAGTCTATGTTCGTGCTTTGTTTAGCACTCTTCCAACTAAATGCTCCTCCATTAAGATAGAATATGTATCCTGATTATGACTTGAAATCGTCTCTGTCAGTCTGGAAGCTTCCGTCGGTATAACCTTCAACAACCAAATCCTTACTTCCACCATAATCAGAAATTTATCCTTGTTCCTTTTCAGGTACTTTAGGATATTCTTGGCCGCAATTCAATGCGCCTCTCCTGGGTCTGATTGGTATCGGCTCAATGCACTCAAGGCATACGATACATCTGGCCCAGTTATACGAAGCATATGGAATTAGACTCATCCTCTTTCGCTCAATAGGTGTCTTCGAACACTGTTTCTTGCTGAGAGTTATGTCATGTGACATGGGTAGGTGGCCTCTCTTGGCCCCTTCCATGTTGAATCGTGCCAGTACCTTATCGATATAAGTACATTGGCTCAATCCAATCATCCTTTTAGATCTATCCCGATAGATCTTGATGCCCATATGTATTGTGCCTCTCCCAAGTCCTTCATTGAAAAACACTTTCCAAGCCAAGCCTTTACAGACTCCAACATTGGAATGCTGTTTCCAATGAGCAATATGTCTCGACATATAAGACGAGGAATGCAATGTCACTCCCACCGACCTTCTTGTAAACACAAGACTCATCTGGACTTTGATAAAACCAAACTCACTTATGGCTTCGTTGAATCACAAATTCCAACTTCTGCTTGCCTACTTTAATCCATAAATTGATTTCTTAAGGTTGCATACTTTCTCAGCATTATTTGGATCAATAAAACCTTCCGGCTGTGTTATGTACACAGTTTCTTCCAAAATCCCATTAAGGAAGGCGGTTTTGACATCCATTTGCCATATTTCATAATCATTATATGCGGTAATTGCTGGGATAATCCGGACGGACTTAAGCATGGTGACTGGTGAAAAGGTTTCATCATAATCAACGCTATGAATTTTCCTGTAACCTTTTGCCACCAATCTAGCTTTGTATACATATAAATTTCCATCTTTGTCGGTTTTTAACTTGAAAATTTATTTGCAATCGATAGGTGTGTAACCTTTTGGCAAATCAACCAAGTCCTAGATTTAATTTTCAAACATGGAGTCCATCTCGGTTTTCATAGCTTCTTGCCATTTTGCAGAGTCGAGGCTCGTCATATCTTGTTTGTATGTCATTTGCTTATCTCCATCCACAACTAGGATGTCTTGATCCTCAGTTAAGACAACACCGAAGTATCTGTCTGGTTGAGATCTTGGCCTTTGCGACGTACGCAGGGTAATAGGTTGAGCATTTGCATTGTCATTTTGACTTTGCACATTTTCGGTTCGACTCTGACCAATGTCAATAGCTACTTCTAAAGCACATCGATTGTCATTTTTGTAAGGTTGACTTTGTTGCTCATCTCTCGAACTTCATCAAGTTCGATTTTCCTCCCACTTGTCATTTTGGAAAGATACTCCTTTTCCAAATAGACACCGTCTTGAGCAACAAATATTTTATTCTTAGACTGGTTATAGAATTAATACCCCTTGGTTTCTTTTAGATAGCCCACAAAGAAACACTTATCAGATTTTGGTGCAAGCTTGTCAGATATTAGTCTTTTGACATATGCTTCGCAACCCCAAATCTTGAGAAAAGACGACCGTGGAGGTTACTTCGTTCATAATTCATATGGAGTGTTTTTGACAGCTTTTAACGGAGCGCGATTCATGTTGGGTTTCGTAGAGTTCGACACTACGCGGAAGAGAAATCCGCCCAAGACCCGCCCACTAATTAAGGCAACTAAGCATGTAATCACAAATTAAACAACAATTAAGAGAGAGAAGGAAAAGAAATTCATACCCTTGGCGCGTGCTTTGCTCGCACTCTAGCTATTACTTCAAAACTCGAACCCGGAAAATGCGAAGGTCTCCAACGGCTCGTACCCACGAACCCAACTCGAACGGTCCTAGTCCCGAAGGTTAGTCGGGACTCGACCAATAAAAACTAGAGTTTTACGAACTTAAGATTTTCTCACTTTTCTAAGGAGATGCCTTTTTAGTTCTACTCAAGTGTTTTTCCCAAATCCCAAAACCTTGGTATTTATAGGAAAACGAACCTTGATTTCCCATTCACAATCAATGTAGGAGATTTGCAATTTTCCCATTTTATTTTAATCAAAACAAAAATAAAATTGAAATTCAATCACCAAGTTATAAGTGGCAATAGGAGGAGAGGGAGAAGGTGAGGACCACCAAGGGAGGGGACCATCCGACCTTGCTCCTAAAGGCAATGACCAAGCATTGGTCCCCTCTTAGCAAAACCGGACCACCATGCCAAGTGGCTGGCTGGCAGCCTGCCTTGGCTGCCAAGGCTGCTAGCTGGCGCCTAGCATCAAGGCTGGGCAGCCTGGCCAGCCAGCAAGCACACTCGCACAGCCAGCCGCAAGCATGCGCAGCCAGCCAGTGCATGCGTGCTGCTAGCGAGCCACGCATGCTAGGCGCTGCTGGTAGGCGAGGCACAACGTGCTGTTGCTTGCTAGCACACACGCACAACCTAGCATGCCTAGCACGCTGCTGGCTGGTGTATGTTGCTTGAGATCTACAAAGCGCTTGGCTGCTGCCATGTGAGGCCTAACACGCATGGTGTGCAGTGATGCCTGGCCTAGCTAGCACGCACAACCTCGCACACACGCATTGCTTGCGATGCTGTGTGCTGCGCTGTGTGATGCTCAAGCATGGTGCGTGGCTGCGATAGCTAGGCGCTAGCATGCTAGTAAGCACGCAAGGCTGCGATGCTTGCGAGAAGTGCTAGGCTATGCCTAGCGACATGAGATGGCTAGCTAGCACGCATGACCCTAGCACGCCTAGCATGCTAGGCTTACGACTAGCATTGCAAAGGATCTTGCCTAGCCTAACACTCATATGGCTAGGCCAATGCGAGGCTTCGGCTAGGCTCGAACTTGTAACTTGATTGATTTCACGTCTCGTCGAATTCCAAATTCGACTCGACTTGTGACGCTCGGTCTCGACGCTCTAAGCTCGATATCCGACGTCTTTGTTTGTAAAACTCTGACAACTCATCAAATCCTTCGGATTGATTCGTCGTCTCGGATCGGTTGTTCGATTGGGTTCAACCCGAAGGGTTCAGTCAAGATTAAGTTGTAATATTAATTGTACATTAATATTATTGATCGGAAGCGGCCTCCACCTAGGCATTCCGATCACTTTACCTTATTGAAGAATTAGCTTTCTAATAATTTTGAACCATCTACCGGAATAATACACTTGTTGGAAGGACACCATTCCTTTCAATCTCCCACTTGTCCTTCCGGACTAGTGTGCAATTTGTGTATAGCCCTTTTCCTATGTCACTTAATGTCTCTTCATGAACTATAAGGTAAGATTCTTCATCATCCTTATTACATCCATAAGTGTTTCTCGATTCCCGAGTTTGACTGTCAATAAAAATATGATTTCTAAAATCCATCTGAACATGGCCATGCATTTTCACAGTCTCGCTCTTCGAGAGGCCTTGTAAACAACAAAGACATATTCCTATTGTTAATAGGGGTACATTCCCAGTCTTGTACTGTAAGCTTCCCTTACTAAGGGGACCTAGTTGCCTGAGTGTTGCCGTTATAATCCCCATTTATTGCAGACGTTTGACAACATCAAAACGACTAGTACTCAAACAAGAGAACTTGCAATACTCATGGTCGAGGAAAAAGGTTCCGATAGCTATAATGAGAAATATACTTATGACGATTTGATATCTCTTAAAATATTCTCATAGGTCTATCCGGTATAGTTTCAAATTAGTACATGTGCAAATGATTTATGACTATCATGTCCTTGTAGCACAAGAAACGGTGCTATAAATCATACTACACACTAATCTCAAGTGGTCATTTATCGTCCATCGTTTAAATGACCTCGATTAGGGATAACTTTCGATTAAAATATTCAATGTTCACTTAACAGGTGTTTCTTTATCCAAGAGATGGTCTTGATACCCTGTTTTGAATATTCTCTCAGAAATCGAATGGTCTCATTATTTAATTCTAAACCATAATTAAATAGATATGGAGTAATCATAAAGAAAATTTAATTGCTCCAAAATTGAATGGTTTAACATAGTATTTTACCTTAAGACATCAAGTTTAATTAAAACTTCTATACAGGGAAATTAAAGCCAATCTCCAATATGCTTGATTCCCATTACCTCAACGTCCTTGTTGTGCTTGACTTGAGACAAAGGTTTAGTCAGAGGATCAGCTACATTGTCCTCCGTTCCAATCTTACAAATTCTGATTTCACCCTCAGATTTCCATTCCCTTATCATGTGAAATCGCCGCTTGACATGTTTGACCTTCTGATGTTCTCTTGGCTCCCTAGCCTGAGCAATAGCTCCATTGTTACCACAATAGAGGTCTATTGGACCCTTAATTGAGGGTACAACACCAAGTGCACCAATGAACTTACTAATCCAAACTGCCTCCTTAGCTGCTTCCGAAGCTGCCAAGTATTCGGCTTCAGTTGTAGAATCTGCAGTGGTGCTCTGCTTAACACTCTTCCAACTAAACGCTCCTCCATTAACGCAGAATATGTACCCCGACTGGGACTTGGAGTCGTCTGTGTAAGTCTGGAAGCTCGCGTCAGTATAACCTTCAACAACCAAATCATTACAGCCACCATAGACCAGGAATTTATTGTTCCTTTTCAGGTACTTTAGGATATTCTTGGCCGCAGTCCAATGCACCTCTCCTGGGGCTGATTTGTATCGGCTTGTAGAACTCAAGGCATACGATACATCTGGCCTAGTACTTATCATGGCATACATGATCGATCCAATAAGAAAAGCATATGGAATCTGACTCATTCTCTCTCGCTCATCAGGTGTCTATGGACACTGTTTCTTGCTGAGATTTATGCCATGGGACATGGGTAGGTGCCCTCTCTTGGCCCCTTCCATGTTGAATCGTGCCAGTACCTTATCTTTATAAGTACTTTGGCTCAATCCAATCATCCTCTTAGATCTATCCCTATAGATCTTGATGCCCAATATGTAAATCATGTGAAATCGCCGCTTGACATGTTTGACCTTCTGATCTTGATGACAGATTTCCATTCCTAGTCTTATATGCCCATAACTAGGATGTCTTGATCTTCGGTTAAGACAATACCAAGGTATTTGTTTGGTTGAGATCTTGGCCATTGCGACCTACGCAGGGTAATAGGTTGAGCATTTGCATTGTCGGTTTGACTCTGACCAATGGCAACAACTGCTTCTAAAGCACTTTGATTGTTCGTATTGTCATGTTGACTTTGTTGCTATACATCTCAAACTTCGTCGAGTTTTATTTTCCTCCCACTTGTCATTTTGGAAAGGTGTTCCTTCTCCAAAAAGACATCATCACAAGCAACAAACACTTTGTTCTCGGATTTATTGTAGAAGTAATACCCCTTGGTTTCTTTTGGGTAGCCCACAAAGAAACACCTATCTGATTTTGGGTGAAGTTTGTCAGAAATTAATCTCTTGACATACGCTTCGCAACCCCAAATCTTAAGAAAAGACAACCTCGGAGGTTTCTTCGTCCATAGTTCATATGGAGTCTTTTCGACAGCTTTTGACGGAGCACGGTTCAGAGTTAGTGCCGCAGTTACAAGTGCGTGTCCCCAGTAAGAGATAGGAAGTTCACTAAGACCCATCATTGATCGAACCATGTCTAACAAGGTTCGATTCCTTCGTTCGAATACTCCGTTCTATTGTGGAGTTCCGGGAGGTGTCAACTCTGAATGAATACCATTTTCTTTCAAGTGATCGTTGAATTCATGGCTCAAATACTCGCCACCTTGATCCGATTGAAGTGCTTTTATTTTCTTGCCAAGTTGATTTTCAACTTCACTCTGAAATTCTTAGAATTTCTCAAAAGATTTAGATTTGTTCGACATAAGGTAGACATAACCATAGCTATTATAGTCGTCGGTGAAGGTAATGAAGTATCGATAACCTTGCCTGCGGGTGTACTCATTGGTCAACATACATCCGTATGTATTAGTCCCAATAAGTTACTTCCCCTTTCTCCCAACTTGGAGAATGACTGTTTAATCATCTTGCCTAATAGACATCCTTCGCAATTTTCAAACGACTCCAAGTCGAATGAGTCAAGAACACCTTCTTGAAGAAGTTTCTTGATGCGTTTGATGTTAATGTGGCCAAGACGACGATTCCACAAGTAGGTTTGATTCGACTCGATGGTCTTAGCCCTTCTGGCGGTATCATAAATTTGTCTAAACATATGCAATTTTTATAGAACATATAAACAAGACATTTCAACAAACCAACCATTGATTAAGTCTTGTGATCAAAATAACTAGGTGTCCAACACCATAGATCAAAAGCATGTTCAAAAGCATAAGAAACAACCATTGTTTAATTACAAGTCATACACAAAATAAATGTGCCTACAAGCACGACCAAAAGACCATCTTTGTCGTCCGCTTTTCGATGCACATGGTATCCAATACCCTCTCACTTGTGATGCCCTCTCACTTTGTTCCTGAAAAGGAAACATGAAGTGAGTTACACGTGGTATGCAATACCTATGAATGGCTTTAAACACAAGTGTTAATGAAGATACCTGAGGCAGATGCCACATTCCTCTCCTCATCCTCCTTTCTAAAGAGCTTGAATTCCCTCTTGTAGTGGCCTTGCCCACCACAATAGAAGCTTCGCATCCTTGCCTTGTTCTTGAACTCCCTCTTCCTTGCTCTCAAGGGCCTCTCGGTCACTCCATAGGAGGTGGCTCGGCTAAGCAATTGCACCACCTCTTTTAAAGAGCGTGTCTCCTTTCCCGAAGCTATATGCACTCTAAGTGCATCATAGCCCGAGTGGAGTGAAGCAAGCAAGATATGCCCCGCCATCTCATCTTCCAATGAGATTCCGAGAAGCTGCATGTGTTTGAAGAGCCTAGTCATTCCAAGCACATGAGGTCGGAGGGGCATGCCGGGTCTCAATTTGGTATTGTAGACCCTTGACCAAAGCCGACGCCTTTCCGTAGCAAGATAACCCACATTCGGTGGCTTTATCTTTATGTTTGAGAGTGACCTGGTCAAATCAAACACGAGTCCATCATAGTTGCCATTGTCACTCTTGGTGACTCTTATATTGACAACATCCTCCAATGATTTGAGGAAAATATCCGGAAAATAGAAGGAGATATTTTCCTTCCAATCTTCTGGGATGGAATTAGACATTAGATGTGTGACTTTCTTGCAATCGGAAGACCATTTATCATGAGCCTCATCGCTCATGATTCCCTTAGAGAAGGAGCTTGGAATGGGAGTATTAAGAGTGTACTCCAAGGAACAATTCCGAAGAGTTTTCCTGAGTTCCTCCTCCCATTCCTTGAAGGTGACCAAGTTAAGGCTAAAAGCCAACTTATCGGGGAGTTTTGGGCACATAGAGTTGTTGTTTGAGTTACTTGCAGCATTTTTCTACAATTGAAAGAATTTGAAATGAAAAACCATTCAAAAACCAATAAGTTTGAAATTTAAAGCGTTCATGCAAATTTTCAATCTTATTGAGCATTTTATCCACACATTAACATTAGTCCCTTTTAGGCGAGAAAAAAATTATTCCAAGATCCCAAAAATCAAAAAGTGATTAAGCATGCTTTTGCTTGTCTTAACACTTAATATTTTAGGGTAAGCAATCAAATTACTAATAGCTCCAAGCTACTCTTGGTTTGATAAAACGTCGCATCTAATACTTACTTGACATTTTATCTCCATTGCCACGACATCTAAGGACTCCTTACTGATATCGTTGAGCTTAACCAAGACAACTTGTATACCTAGTATACCTTACGTTCCTAGGGAAGTAGTGATGCCTCGCTTTGGCGTAGCCCATCACATACGCACATTAGTTGGGTAAGTGTTGTTCTTGGAATGACATATTTTAGCTCAATATTATAGGGACCTAGGGTTTCTATGTTGGTTGATTTAAGTGAACTCAATTAATCATCGCAACATTTGAAATCCTAAACATGCACCTAACATACCATTCACATATATAAGTACAACTATATATAGAAAACATGAAATAAGATGCATTTGGCAACTAGCATGACCCCTTGAAATCTTCAAATCTTCAAATCTTCAAGAGTCTTCATCTTGGCTCGTCTTCATAGAAGTGCCATCTTGAGACATCCCTGCCAAAATAAAATTACTAGCAACTACGACTAGGATTAATCTAAATATTAAGGTACAAAAATACACAACGATACGCAGACCGTATTTAGATTTACAAAAACACATAACGGATCGCATTCCTTATTTACTATCCTAATCGGGCCCCACTAGTTGCCATTTTCACGAAACCTGTGAAATAATATGTATTCCATTCATCCATTCACTATATGTGAATGGCCCATGCATTTTACAACGAAAAACACGTAACAATGCATAACGCGCGCGAATTAGTAACTAACTTAGGTGGTTAATCTAATTAACGCGCCTAATTAAAACTATTCAAAGTTGTTTAACATTTATGTGATTAAGACGCACTTAGTTCATGCAATTAACGAAGCTCCCACTAAATTTTGCATCCAACTTTATTATTCCAATTAATTAAGCTGGTTAACTCAAATTTTGTCAAAATTAAAATTTTGCAATAGCCGGAAAAAAACCGAGGCCTAACCTCGTTAAAATATTTAAATAAAATTAAAATGGAAATTTTTTTTGCAAAACCTGATAGCCCAATTCAAGCAAGGAATCGACCCACCCAAAATTCTTGGGATGCACACCATGGCTGCATAGTAGTGCTTGGGAGATGCGGCTGCATGTGCTAGGTGCTGGCATGCTTGCCCAGCAACGCATGCCACGCTTGCTGGCACCAGCAGCTTGCTGCGCTTGCTACGCATGCTAGCTGCTTGCTGGCGCTGGCAGGCGAATGGCTTGCTTGCTGGGGCTTGCTGCCTCGCTGCCCAGCAGACGCACAAGCATGGCCAGTAGCCATCCACCACGCACCAAGCACACAACAACGCACACAAGTCCAGCCACACAGCAGCAGCAACAACTCGAGGTGAAGCACCCTTAAGCGCACTTAAGGCAGCCACATCACGCAGCCCGACTAGCCTTGGTGGCGCTTGGGTGTTTTTTCGTCGATTTGCGTGCCTTTTCTCGGGATTTTAATCCCGTTATACGTGTGACATAAAATTAATTCTAAATTTGTTTTAGAATCAATTCAGGGCAAAAATGAAAATAAAACAGGTCCAACTTAATTAAATTCAATTTTAATGGTGCATAAGCCTAAATTATTCAAGAACCATTCTTAAAACAATTTAGGTCTTTCTTTATGCTAAAAAAATTGAAAGGCTACACTCATAATTAATTCAACAAAATATAAATTAATAATGAGATTTGACAAAATAATGGGGTTGGAAAAATAAACCCATTCATCCAATGAAATTTTCCAACTTTAACTTGTGTATAAATGAAAAATTACATCTTCCAATATGAAGATTAATAAAAAATTAATCACAAGTTTTGAACTTTAAGGACTTTAATCAACACAAAAATGATTAAATCCAAAAATTAGATCAACATGGAATTTAGCAATCAAAGTTCCAACCAAATAAACAATTAAAGATTGGATCTTTGAAATATTTGGGGCTTCAAAATTACAAGTTCACCATAAACGAACAATCACACTTGAAGCAATTAATTTGCATCAATGTGAAAAATTCAAGTTTATGTGTAAAAAGAACACTCCAAATTAAGCACCAATTATAACTTCATAAACATGCTTAATGAGGTTTATAATTACAGTAGATTAGGGATGCAACCATACATTTAATCTACCTTCAACATGCAATAATTAATCAAGGTTGAAAGATTTATAATTTTCGTCAAAAATGAAAAACCCCTCGAAAAACATGTTTCTGGATGGCTTCTAGACAAACTTGAGAGGATCGGAAACGATTTAGAACATCGATTCCACCCAACAATAACTATTTTTGAGTCGAAATCTGGGTTCGTCAGCCAAAATTAGAAAAAATACGAGATTAAAACTAATTAAAATGAGCTTCTAATCCAATTAGAAAGCACAACCAGAAATTTAAATCCATTTTAAATCACCTTAATTAATTATTAGTTACAAAAATTAAAGTGAGCGCGGCTCCGATACCGCTGTTGGGTTTCGTAAAGTCCGACTCTACGCGGAAGAGAAACCAGCCCAAGACCTGCCCACTAATTAAGGCAACTAAGCATGTAATCACAAATTAAACAACAATTAAGAGAGAGAAGGAAAAGAAATTCATACCCATGGCGCGTGCTTCGCTCGAACTCGAGCTCTTACTTCAAAACTTAAACCCCGCAAATGCGAAGGTCTCCAACGGCTCGTACCCACGGACCCGACCCGAACGGTCCTAGTCCCGAAGGTTAGTCGGGACTTGACCAATAAAAACTAGAGTTTTACGAACTTAAGGTTTTCTCACTTTTCTAAGGAAATGCCTTTTTAGTTCCACTCAAGTGTTTTTCCCAAATCCCAAAACCTTGGTATTTATAGGGAAATGAACCTTGATTTCCCATTCACAATTAATGTGGGAGATTTGCAATTTTCCCATTTTATTTTAATCAAAACAAAAATAAAATTGAAATTCAATCACCAAGTTATAAGTGGCAATAGGAGGAGAGGGAGAAGGTGAGGACCACCAAGGGAGGGGACCATCCGACCTTGCTCCCCAAGGCAATGACCAAGCATTGGTCCCTTCTTAGAAAAACCGGACCACCATGCCAAGTGGCTGGCTGGCAGCCTGCCTTGGCTGCCAGCTGGCGCCTAGCATCAAGGCTGGGCAGCCTGGCCAGCAAGCCAGTACACTCGCACAGCCAGCCGCAAGCATGCGCAACCAGCCAGTGCATGCGTGTTGCTAGCGAGCCACGGATGCTGGGCGCTGCTGTAGGCGAGGCACAGCGTGCTGCTGCTTGCTAGCACACACGCACTGCCCAGCATGTGTAGCACGCTGCTGGCTGGTGCGTGTTACTTACGATGTGCGAAGCTCTGGGCTGCTGCCATGCGAGGCTAAGCACGCATGGTGTGCAGTGATGCCTAGTCCAGCTAGCACACACAACCTCGCACACGCGCATTGCTTGGATGCTGTGTGCTGCGCTGTGCGATGCTCAAGCATGGTGCGTGGCTGCGATGGCTAGGCGCCAGCATGCTAGCAAGAACGCAAGGTTACGATGCTTGCGAGCAGTGCTAGGCTATGCCTAGCGACATGCGATGGCTAGCTAGCACGCATGACCCTAGCACGCCTAGCATTGCAAAGGATCTTTCCTAGCCAAGCACTCACATGACTACGCCAATGTGAGGCTACGGCTGGGCTTGAACTTGTAACTTGATTGATTTCACGTCTCGTCGAATTCCAAATTCGACTCGGCTGGCTCAAGCAAGGGTCAGTCGGCAAAGAAGCCTTCTCCCTCCGGGAAGAAGCAAATTAAAGACCGGGTGCCTACTCCACACCCCAAACACAAGGGGACGGATGGGCCCCTAATCGACCTCTCCAAACTTCATTTCCCTTAATTAGGGCAAAGGAAGGCCATCCGGCATACACAACTGGATGGGTCAAAGAAGACTTTCTCTGACGCCCGGATGTTCATCTAGGAAAAGAGAAGTCAGAGCATGTCTCAGTCGGCCTCTACGTCGACCTACTCAGACAGTTTCCAAAATGCTTTAATGAAGCATTCGGAGACCCAACAAGGGAGTCAGTCACGCGGCGTGTCCGCACGTACTGGCCCTCACGTGATCCAGCAGGCCCCGTATGTGCCCCAACAACAATACGCCCCGTATGGATCTCCATTCATGCAGTCGGCTCCCTTCGAGGGTCAGGCGGCATACCAGGTCCAGCCTGTGGACTGGCAGCTCCGGCTGCTAAATCTTGGGGAACAGCCTTCAGCTTTCTCCCGGGAAATAATCGAGGCGGCACAGTCGGCCAAGGTTAAAAATGTGTTGGTCGGTACCTACGACGGTACCACTAACCCGGAAGACCACCTTATGGCATACACCAACCTCATGTACCTACAGGGGTTGGGTGACGCTGCCTGGTGCAGATGCTTCCCGGCTACATTAAAGGGCATATCCCAACGATGGTTTGACAACTTGCCGGTTGGATGCATCAATAAATTTAAGACGCTTGCATACCTTTTCGCGTCCAACTTCTCCATGAACATCCCTGCCAAAAAGACAAGTCTCGACTTAGGGGCTATCTAGCAGGGTGACAAGGAGAGACTTCGGTCCTATGTCAGGCGGTTCAATCTGATGAGAATTCAGATTCAGGGGCTGTCTGACAAAGTTGCATATACAGACTTCTTTAAGGGTCTGAAGGATGGGTCAACTTTCAAATTTGACCCGGTCCGTAAAAGGGTAGCTACCCTCCAGGAGGCCTTGATGGAGGCCGAGGCCTATATACAGGCAACTGACCTCTGCGCCATCAAGCACCCGTCAGAACCCAAGCGGTCCGACAGGAGAGACAACCGGTCTCTCAGCCGGCCAAGAAGGAGGAGAAGAATAGAAAAGAAGTCTGGGAGGCAGATCGTACTGGTCAGCCGTCCCAGAAGAAACAAAGAAAGTTGGAACCGTACGTCCCCAAGTACGAGTTCAATAAAGTCTGCTCCTCCATCCTCATGGAGATAAAAGACCGGTTTACAATTGAGAAACCGGTTACAATGAAAAGCTCTGTCAAGAAGAGGGACAAAAGCGAGTACTGCCAGTTCCATGAGGATGTCGGCCATGACACCAATGGTTGATTTATCCTCAGGCGGCTGTTGGACCATCTGATTGACGAAGGGGATTTGAAATCCAAATCAAGCGGTGGACAACCGTCTAAAAAACCGGCTACAAGCTCTGAAACTGATGAAGAGCACATCTTCACCATCGCAGGCGATTTCGCAGGTGGGGGTCCTACCATCCGGGGTACCAAGGATAACATCCGGAAGCTGTCTAACCTAGAGGATGAGGGCCAAGCCTCGAAAGACACCTTCCCTGAGGTCTTTGTCTCTGAGAAGGACAGGGGTATGGTCAGGCGGCCTCATGATGACCCCATTGTCATCGAATGCAAAGTTGCTAATCAACGAGTTGGTCGGATCTTAATTGATACCGGGAGCTCGTCTGACCTTATTAGTTACCAGTGCTTGACAAAGCTCAAGTACAAGCCTAGCAGTATGCACAAGGCTCCTCACCCACTAGTTGGTTTTGGAGGAGGAGTGGTGCATCCGATGGGAAGGATTGACCTACCCATCCGGCTAGGAGAGAAGGGAGAAGGGCGACACATGGTCGTCAAATTTTTGGTGGTCGAGGAATTGACCGCCTACAATCTCATATTGGGCCGTCCTACCCTCAACGAGTCTAAGTCCGTCATCATCCAATCCCTCATGATGATTAACTTTGAGAGGGATGACGGGTCAGTTGGTGCCCTACGCGGGGACAAAAGGCGGCTAGGGAGTGCTACCTCTCAGACGTCAGGCCGACTGCTACGGTAGCCGGTCATAACGAGGAACCCACTGACCTCGATGACAAGGACGCCGCGCCTGCTCCCAAGGCAGCCAATAAAAAGCGAAAGGCGGACCAATTGGCCCCCGCCGGACAAACAAAATAGCAATCACTAGCCGGTGAAAGCATTGATGTCGTCCTAGCCGACAACCGCCCTGACAGAACAGTCAAGGTTGAGATGGTTTCTTTTGAAAAGTTGGGGGCAGACCTGCTCCAATTTCTGAGAGAGTTTAAAGACATTTTTGCCTTTGAAGTGGAGGAGATGCCAGGCGTCAGCCCGGATCTAGCCGTCCTCAAGTTAGCCGTTGATCCCAAAATAAAGCCGGTTAGGCAAAAGAAGAGGGATCATGGCGAAGAGAGATCTCAGGCGGCAGCCGCCGAGGTCAAAATTAAAAGCTCCTGGATGCTTGGTTCATTCGGCAATGCTACTACCCAGATTGGGTAGCAAATGTTGTTCTTGTCAAGAAGCCGAATGGTACCTGGCGGATGTGTGTAGATTACACAGATCTTAACAAGGCATGTCCGAAGGATAGCTACCCACTTCCTAAGATCGACAGCCAGGTCGACTCTACAGCCGGCCATGCCTTGATGAGCTTTATGGACACCTACTCAGGCTTCCATCAGATGCCCCTATGGAAGAAGGATCAGGAGAAGACGACTTTCGTCATTGATCAGGGGTTGTACAGCTACACAGTGATGCCGTTTGGGTTGAAGAATGCGCCTGCTACCTTCCAACGAATGATCAACACCGTTTTTATCAATCAAATTAGAAGGAACGTAGAGGCTTATATTGATGACATGATAGTCAAAATCCAAGCAGCAGGCGGATCACTTACCTGACCTCCGAGAAACCTTCACCACCCTCAGGTGGCACAAGGTCATGCTTAATCCCAAGAAGTGTATCTTTGGTGTAGAGTTTGGGAAGTTCCTCAGATTTCTGATTGATCAAAGAGGCATAGAGGCCAATCCGGAAAAGGTACAGGTGGTGATTGACATGAAGTCACCCCGCACTGTCAAGGAGGCCCAAAAGATAACCATTTTCCTGGCGGCATTAGGAAGATTCCTCATCCGGTCAGGTGACAAGTGCCTTTACTTCTTCCAGGCAATAAGGAAGAGGTCTAGATTTGAACGGGGAAAAGATGCTGAGGAGGCATTTCAGAGGTTAAAGCAGCACTTGCATTCTTTGCCAAGGCTAGTGAGCCCCCTGCCTAAGGAGGTTCTCTATGTACCTAGCTGTCTCAGATCACTCTCTTAGTGATGTTCTCCTTGCTGAGAGAAACGGCAAACAAATCCCAGTGTATTTCATCAGCAATATACTCAGAAATGCTGAACTCCGGTACCCAATGATTGAAAAATTTGGGCTCGCTCTTTACAAAGCTGTCAAGCGGTTGAAGCCCTACTTCTTGGCTCATCCGGTGATTGTCTATACTGACCAGGCACTCAAGCGTCCAATGACTACTATAGAGTCATCCGTCAGAATGATCAAGTGGGCTGTTAAAATGCAAAGCTTGGAGATAACTTTGAGCCTAGGCGGGCAGTGAAAGGTCAGGCGTTTGCTGACTTCATTGTTGAAATGACTAGGCCAGAACAGCCGGAAAATTTCGATCAGGTTTGGAAGTTATTCGTAGACGGAAGCTCTACCTTGAACGGCTGTGGTGCAGGCGTAATTTGCAAATCTCTGGAAGAGGGTATGTATGAATATGCACTACGATTCAAGTTTCAAGCTTCAAATAATGAAGCTGAATATGAAGCCCTGTTAGCCAGTATACTCATGTGTAAGGCGACAAGGGCAAGAAAAGTTGATGCCTGTTCTGATTCTCAATTGATTGTTTGCCAATTCAATGGTGACTATGAGGACACCCATCCGACAATGATCAAATACCTTCAGGCGGTAAAAGATGAAGCGGTGACACTTGATGAATTCCATCTAAGTCAGGTGCCCCGGTCAGAAAATAATCAGGCGAATGCTCTGTCCAAACTAGCCTCATCCGCCACTTGTGATACGCCTAGGTCAGTCTTCTGGGAGGTCATGGAAAAGAGAAGTATTGAACACGACCCCATTGGAATTCTTGACTGAAGCTCTACCTAGATGGATCCCATCCAGGATTATTTGGTAGACGACACTTTGCCGGATGCCTCTTCAGAAGTGGCTGCACTTTAAAAACGAGCTTTGAGATTTGAAATGTACAAGGGGGAACTCTTCAGAAAGGGTTACCTCCAGCCGTTGCTGAAGTGTGTTACCCCCGAAAGGGGAAAAGAGGTGCTAGAGGACCTGCATGCGGGCTTCTGTGCGTCACATATAGGCGACATGACTCTAGCAAAGAGGGCCAGGCGGCAAGGTTACTTTTGGCCCACCCTTGAGGCAGACGCCATGGAATTGGTGAAGAAATGTGACAAGTGCCAGAGGTTTGGCCGACTCATACACCGTCCGGCAACAGACCTGATGACTATCTACAGCCCGGTTCCATTTGCAAAATGAGGCATGGACATCTTAGGTCCTTATACGCCTGCCACAGGCGGCAGAAGATATATTCTGGTGGCTGTAAACTACTTCACCAAATGGGTCGAGGCAGAGGCGGTCAAAGGCATCAAGACAAAGGATGTCATCTCCTTTATTTGGAGGAACATTATCACACGGTTTGGGGTTCCTATGTCTACGGTGTTTGACAACGGTCCTCAGTTTGAAACGCCTACCCTTAAGAATTGGTTGGGAGATCAGGGGATCTCGCAATGCTTCGCATCTGTTGGCCGGCCCCAGGCAAATGGTCAAGTTGAAGCCTTTAACAAGCTCATCTCAGACGGCATAAAAAAGAAGATTGAAAGAGCCGGTGGTCTTTGGGCGGATGAGTTTAACCTAGAAGCTAGAACGGTTAAAAAACCGCTCCGTCATTTAAGACGGGAAGATGTACAACCATACTAACGGCGAGTAAAAATAGACAGCTAGGTTAGCAGAATTCGAATTGTCATTAGGGAAAATACGGAGGACAAGTGTTCCACTCAAAGCTAGTCGGAACAACCTGTCCGCCTGATTTTAAGACTCAAGTCCATTAATAAAATTAGGCGGACTGATCAAGGCAGCCAGCCCAAAGGAAAAATCCCATGGATAGACGGTCGGTACTGTCCGTCTCCTATTAATGATGATGTTCCATTAGCTCGACATTCGGACGATACGTACTGGACGAATAAAGATCAGAGGAAGCAGCCCGTATGGTATGAGTTATCCCTTTTGAGGGGAAAATGTTTAGCATAAAAAATACCCCAGCACGTGGTCTAAACCCATAGTGACACGTGGCCCAATTAAAGGGCGACACGTGTCCCTATAGGAAGATGACACATGGAAACCCTTAGAGCACCTGAATGAGAGAAAAAGGCCTCCTTACATTAGGAAGCCCAAATCCCAAAAAAGCCACAAAATGGCGCCCCCAAAGGACACGTGTCCTTATTACCTGGTTGCGCCGCCAATCAGAGCGCAGCTTTTTAGGGCACTAACCCTAAAATGGCACACATTCCCACCCCTATAAATACCCCAACCATTTATGATGGGAGGGGTGGATTAAGACATATCATTCAAGAGCAATGAATAGCTCTAACTTCTCTCTCTACATTACTTCGTTTCTCGGTCACTAACTTGATCGTCGGAGGCGAATATTCTGTCAACCAGAATATTTGTTGTTTTGCAGGTGTCCGAGACCGTCTGGCCGTGTTCAAGACCTGTATCCTGAGGGATTCCAAAAAGCCCCAAAACAAAAGGTTGTTCATCATCGCGTTTGGTTTTAAGTAAGATGTCTATACACGGTGTCATTGATGAAGATTGAAACTAATTCAACTTTGATTATTTGATAATTTACAGCAGTTTTTTTATGTAATTGATGAGCAAAAGTAGCAAAGAGAAAGAGAGAGGAGTGAGAAAGGAAACCCGTGAAATTATGAGTTAAGCATAAGAGGACTTTACTTTTGCGTTGTTTCACCTTTAAGGACCTCATACTTTTTATTCCACCTTTATGACATGAGGTTAGGAATGAGGCTACACCTTTAACTCACCTTAGCAGCGGTTAGAAGCTTATTCCCTTGATTAGCAAATGTTAAGTCCTTGTTAGCATTTATTACCCAAAAAAATCCTAAATCCCCTGCAACAACTTTCTTTAAGAAATAAAAATAAAAATTAATATCACCCATGGCTATGTCGTAATTAAGCTCATAACCCTCGTCGGTTGTCACTAGTCAACCTCGTGGCTGATGAGTTGGCCGCTGCACTCTCAACCAAAAAATCATACCTCCTAATCCCATTCATGGGGCATGTAAGAAATCTGAAACCTCCAATTCGTTTTCTACTGACTTTCACTCTCCTCTTGTCTGCATGTTTTAATACTAAAAGGTACTTGGTGTTCCACATATAATTCTGCCATTCTGGTGATACCTATTTCAATTGTTGGGTTATTTTTTAAAATTTTATTTCATAAAAACTAATTCTTAGTTAATTTATATGTTTTTTTTTTTTTTTTTTTTGACAAAAGCAGTTAATTTATATGTTACCTATATCTGAAATCATTTGTTTCTTTTTTGCTTTGAATTCATTTCATATAGAAATTCTAGAATTCAGCAATTAAAATCTCTTTCAAATGGAGAGCGATTCAATAATTTGATCATTTTCTATTTTAAATTACTAGGGTATAGTTAGAATTTGTGAGCTAACTCCATAACTTCTTTTTAATAACCTGGGTATCATTCCTTTTATTTTCTAAAATTTCGTGGTTCACTTTGCATTTGATTCTTTGGACTCTTGATATTTTCTTAATATGACTGTGAGTCTATGATAGTTGTTCGGCATAGTATTTGCACAATTTGTTATAGATGGTTGTTTATTTAATTATCCTTGAGTTAGAGGAACATCAATTTATCTGAATGTATGCGTTGATTGTTTATCGGAGGTATTGTTTTCGAGGTTGTCCAAGTTTATAACCTTGATAAACCAAGTGCGTTTACCTTATGCCATTTTTGTAATTAATTTGCATTGAAAAAATGTCCTATGTAATAAAAAAAACAAATTTTCTTCTGTTTACGCCAGGTATCCAAAACAGCTTATTTTTAACGCCATTCACCATGGACAAAATCACAAGATTATTTCCTTTTCTCTCTCCTCTCCTCTCCTCCCATGGCCACGACAATCACCTATATATCGTCGCTCCACGGCTGTAAACCAACCAGCCGAAGAAAAGACACCCTAGTAACTGAAAGGAATGGTGTCCTTCCAACAAGTGTATTCTTCCGATAGAGGCTTTAGGATTATTACGGAGCTAATTCTTTAGTAAGGTCAAATGATCGGAATGCCTAGGTGGAGGCCGCTTCCGATCAGTAATATCAATGTACAATTGATGTTACAGCTTAATCTTAACTGAACCCTTCGGGTCGAACCCAATCGAATCACCGATCTGAGACGACGAATTAATCCGAAAGGATTTAATGAGTCGGCAGAGTTTTACGAATACATACGTCGGAAATCAAGCCTAGAACGTTCAAACCGAGCGTCGCAAAATCACAAAGCGACAAGTATGAACATAGCCCTAGCACCGCACTGGCCTAGCCATGTGGATGCTAGGCTATTTCGAGCTAGCATGCACCTAGCATGGCTAGGCGCAAGCCTAAGCACACTAGGTGTGCTAGGCGCACCATCGCAAGCCAAAGAGCATCACTAGGAGCACCATGCTTGCCCTAGGATGGCTGGGCACCATCGCAGCCCAGGCAGCATCTCTAGGCGCACCATGCGTGCCCTAGGATGGCCTGGTGCCGTCGCGGCCCTAGCATAATGCTGGGCGCATGTCAGGACCACACGCACCAAGCACAGCTAGTGCTAGGCACTGGCGCATGCGTGGTGCGTGGTGCTTGGCCGAGGCTTGTGCATGCATAGTGCATGATGCATGGTCGAGGCTGATGCGTATGGTTGTGCGAGTGTATGCGAGGGAGAGCTAGCAAGCTAGCAGCATCAAGCCAAGCATGCGTGGCTTGCTAGCAGGACGCATGCTATGCACTGCGCGCGAGAGGGGCTGGATGCATGGCGCGCATGGTGTGCGAGACTGGTGCGTATGGATGGCGAGGCAAGAGGCCAGCATGCGTGGCTCGCTTGCAGCACGCATGCTGGCCATGCTAGCAATGGTGCGAGAGAGAGATACGAGGCATATCACCAGCGCCAGCACGCACCAGCACCAGCACGCACCAGCGCATGGCACTAGCACGCACCAGCGCATGGCACTGGCACGCACCAGCGCCAGCACAGCCAAGTAGCAGCACGCACTGGCTGGCTGGCTGGGTGCGGGCAGCAAGGCGGTGCTAGCTGGCATGCTAGCTGGCAGCCAGCTAGCCCTCCTTGACCCGGTTTTGTGCATAGAGTGTGGGGACCAAATCATGGCCTTGGGGATCAAGGCAATGGTCCCCCCCAAGCCTTGGTCCTCACTTGGCTTTCTCTATTATTGTGCCATGTGTCGATTTGTGATTGAATTGATTAATCATTTAATTTTGGAATTAAATAATTATCATTTTACCAACTCTCCCACATTGATGGGAGATTGGAAATCAAGGGATCATTTCCCTATAAATACCAAGCTTGGGTATTTGGGAATAAACAACCTTGAGTGGAATTAAAAAGGCAACTCTAAGTAAGAGTAAACCTTTGGTTTGTTAAACTCATAGTTATTTTGGCCGGGTCTTGACTAACCTTCACGACTTAGGACGTTCGGGTCGGGTTGAGGGTACGATCCGTCAGAGATCTCGTGTTTTCGGGATTTTGAAGTAAGAGCTCTTTGGGAGCGAGGCACGCGTCAAAGGTATAATTCTTGTTCTTAATCTTGTTTGATTAAGTTTAATATGCTTGTTAATTGTTTTAATTAAGGGGCGGGTCTTGGTGGGTTTCCTTCCGCGTAGTGTCGGGTCACTACGAAACCCTACAGTGGTATCAGAGCCACGCTCATTTTAATTTTTGCAATTATTTTTAATTAAGGTGTTTTAAAAGAATTTAATTTTCAGGTTCATGTTCTTCTAATTAGATTAGATGCTCGTTTTAATTAATTTTAAAACTCGATTTTATTTTCGATTTGGCTGTCGAACCCAGATTTTGGCTCAAAAATAATGATTTTTGGGTGGAATCAACATTCTGGAACAGATTCAACCCTTTTAAGGTTGTCCAGAAGCCAAATTCGAAATAGAAACCCAATTTTTCTGGGGTTTTTCGTTTTTCAACGAAAATTTTAATACTTTTTAAGCCTTGATTAATGCAAGCATTACAAGGTTAGATTAAATGGACATTTGCATCACTAATCTACTGGTTTTAAAATATCCTTGAGCATAATAATGGAGTTTTTTATTAGTGCTTAAGTTGATATACCAATTTTTCACATAAACTTGTTTTTCACAAATTTTGCAAATAAATTGCAATAAAGTGTGAAAACTTGTTGTGATCTTGTAATTTTAAGTTCCCAAATAATGTTAAAGTTCTAATCTTTAAAGGTTTAAATGATTGGAACCCTAACCTAAATTCCATGTTGAACAAAGTTTGGATTTTTTCATTTTGGTTGATTGAAATTCATCAAGTTCAATTACTTGTGAGTAAAATTTGATTAATCTTCATATTGGAAGATGTAATCTTGGTATTTTACACAAGTATGCAAGTTGGAAAATTTTTTATCATTGGATGGTTAATTTATTTTTCCAACTCCCATTTGTCAAATCCATTATTAATTTGCATATTGGGAAGATTAATTTTGGACATAGCTCATTTTATTTTAAGCATAAAATTAGACCTAATTTTATTCAAAATTGAAATTTTTGGATAATTTAGGCTTGTGCACCAATAAAATAAATTTTATTTAAGTAGGACTTAATTTTATTTTATTTTATTTTTCCTCAAATTGATTCTAAAATGTAATTTTGAATTAATTTATGCCACACATAAATCGGAATCAAAATCCCGAGAAATGCATGCAAATCGATGCAAAACCGCAAGCGTCACCAAGGCTAGCCGGGCTGCCTAACAACCCACATGTAGGCTGCCTATGGTGCGCATATGGCAGTGCGTCGCTGGTGCGTGGCTGTGTGGCGAGGAGGCGTCTACTGTGTAGTGCGTGTGCTGGTGCGCGGGCCTTAGGCTGCTGGGCAGCGAGGCAGCAAGCCCTAGCCAGCCAGCCCACTGCTGCCTGCGCCAGCAAGCTGCTAGCATGCGTAGCATGCTGTTGTGCTAGCTAGCAAGGCAGGCTGTGCTAGGCACACTTGCTAGCTGCCAGAACCACGCACCATGGCGCAGGGGCCATGGGCTGCCTAGCAACCATGGTGCGCACCCTCAAAGGTTTTTTTATGGGACGTTTTGCTTAAGTTTGAGCTATGTTTTTGCGATATTTTTTTGTCGTTTTAATAATTTTAAATAATTATTTTAACGAGGCTAAAAACCTCGATTTTCGATTTTGCAAAATTTTAACAAATTATGGGTTATGCCGACTTAATTAATCGGATTAATTAAGTACGGATGCGGAATTTAGTGGGAGCTTAATTTAGTGCGTAAGCATTTTGCGTTTAGAAATAATGGATTAAATCACTTTGACTAGTTTTAATTAGGCGCGTTAATTGCATTAAGCACCTAAGTTAGTTACTAGTTTTGCGTGTTTAATTATGTATTTCGTAAAATTGCATGGGCCATTCACAAATAGTGAATGGGTGAATGGAAGATTGTTTTTCAAAACAGGTCTTTGAAAATAGCAACTAGTGGGGCCCGACTAGGATAGAAAATACGGACTGCGTTCCATTATGTATTTTTGTAAATCTTAATACGGTCTGCAAACCGTTAATTATTTTTGTACTATTAGATTAATCTTAGTCGTTCTAGCTAGCTTCTTTTATTTTGGCCAAGATGTCTCAAGACAGCGTTTCGACGAAGACAAACCAAGATGAAGACCCATGGAATTGAAGATTTCAAGGGGTCATGCTAGTTGCCAAATGCATCTATTTTATGCCTTATATATTGTTGTTATATATGATTGCTAGATGCATGTCTAGGATTTCTATTATGTTGCGACGATTAGCTAAGTTCACTTAAATCAACCAACATAGAAGCCCTAGGTCCCTTAATAATATTGAGCTAAAATTTGCCGTTCCAAGAACAACACTTACCGAACTAATGCGCGTACGTGATGGATTACGCCAAAGCGAGGCATCACTACTTTCCTAGGAACGTAAGGTATACTAGGTATACAAGTTGTCTTGGTTAAGCTCAACGATATCAGTAAGGAGTCCTTAGATGTCGTGGCAAAAGAGATAAAATGTCAAGGATGCATTAGATGCGACATTTTATCAAACCGAGAGTAGCTTGGAGCTATTAGCAATTAGATTGCTTACCTTAAGATATTTAATGATTAAGACAAGCCAAAGCATGCTTAACCATTTCTTGATCTTTGGGATCTCGGAATCATTTAAAACTCGCCCATAAGGGAAAATTTGAATACGTGGATAAAATGTTCAATAAGATTGAATATATGCATGAACATTTTCAACTTATTGATATATGAATGGTTTTTCACTTCAAATTCTTTCAATTGTAGAATCATGTCTGCAAGTAACTCTAACAACAACCATATGTTCCCAAAACTCCCCGAAAAGTTAGCTATCAATCATAACTTAACAAACCTTGAAGAATGGGAAGAAGAACTCAGGAGAACTCTCCAGAGTTATTCCAAAGAGTATGTTCTGGATACTTCCCTCCCAACCCTCTGTTCCAAGAAACTCTTGAGTGACGAAACTTATTGTGCATGGTCAAGAGATTGCAAATTAGTGTCACAACTCATGGCTAATTCCATCCCGGAAGAATGGAAAGAAAAACTTCCATTCTCTTTCCCGGACTTGTTCCTTGGAGGACTGAGGGATGTAGTCGGTGTGAGATTCTCTAAGAGTTCCAACGACAACAATGATGGACTCTTGTTTGAAGTGACTAGGTCACTTACAGACATGAATGTAAAGCCATCGGATCAAGGTTGTCTTGCGAAAGAGAGGTACCATCTTTGGTCTACAGTCTGCAACACCAAGTTAAGACCGGGTATGCCCCTCCGACCCCATGTGGCAAGAATGAATAAGCTCTTCAAGCACATGGAACTCCTCGGAATTCCACTAGAAAATGGAATGGCTGGTCATATTATGCTCACTTCACTCCACTCAGGATATGATGCACTAAAGGCATATATTTTTGAATCAAAGGAGACACATTCCTTAAAGAATGTGGTGGAGCTAATTCACCGAGCCAACTCATTTGGGGCAACCAAAAGACCGTCAAGAAGGAGGGATTTCAAGGTTAAGGCTAAGATGCGTTGCTTCTATTGTGGCGGGCAAGGCCACTTCAAGAGAGAATGCAAGATCTTTCGAGAGGAGGAAGAGAGGAAAGGAGCATCTACCTCAGGTATCTTCCTAAACACTTGTGAATTAAGCTTATCATAAGGTATTGGATACCAAGTATGACTCACTCTATGTTGCCTTTTCAGGAACCAAGTGAGAAGATTATCAAGTGTTGGTGCAAGAGCAAGAAGACGACGAAGATGGTTTTCCGGTCGTGCTTGCATGCACCATTTTGTCTTTGAGATGTAATTAAAACTATTTCTAGTTTTATCATGCTTTTGAACAATTTTTGATCAATGGTGTTGGACACCAAGATGTTTGAAATGAAAGACTTCTAACGTAGTTGTTTCTAAAAAAATATCTTTCAAACATATGTTCAAATTAAATTGCATGCTTTACACAAAGAAAATAGGAATGATACCAAATGAACTAAGACCATCGAGTCGAATCAAGCCTACTTGTGGCATTGTCGTCTTGGCCATATTAACATCAAGCGCATCAAGAAACTTCTTCAAGAAGGTGTTCTTGACTCATTCGACTTAGAGTCGTTTGAAAATTGCGAAGGATGCTTATCAGGCAAGATGATAAAACAGCCATTCTCCAAGTTGGGAGAAAGGGCAAGTGACTTATTAGGTCTAATACACACAGATGTATGTGGACCAATGAGCACACCCGCAAGACAAGGTTACCGATATTTCATCACTTTCACCGATGATTATAGTAGATATGGCTATGTTTACTTAATGTCGAATAAATCTGAATCCTTTGAGAAATTCAAAGAATTTCAGAAAGAAGTTGAAAATCAACTTGGCAAGAAAATCAAAGCACTTCGATCGGATTGAGGTGGCGAATAATTGAGCCATGAATTCGACGATCACTTAAAAGAAAATGACATTCTTTCAGAGTTGACACCTCCCAGAACTCCTCAAAGGAACGGAGTGTCCGAACAGAGAAATCGAACCTTGTTAGACATGGTTCGATCAATGATGGGTCTTAGTGAACTCCCTATCTCTTTCTGGGGACATGCGCTACAAACTAGGTGCATCACTAGGTGTGCTAGGCGCAAGCCTAAGCACACTAGGTGTGCTAGGCGCACCATGCGTGCCCTAGGATGGCTGGGCACCATCGCAAGCCAAAGAGCATCACTAGGAGCACCATGCGTGCCCTAGGATGGATGGGCACCATCGCAAGCCAAAGAGTATCACTAGGCGCACCATGCGTGCCCCAGGATGGCTTGGCACCATCGCAAGCCAAAGAGCATCACTAGGCGCACCATGCGTGCCCTAGGATGGCTGGGCACCATCGCAGCCCAAGCAACATCTCTAGGCGCACCATGCGTGCCCTAAGATGGCCTGGTGCCGTCGCGACCCTAGCACAATGCTGGGCGCATGGCAGGACCACACGTACCAAGCGCATGCGTGTTGCGTGGTGCTTAGCCGAGGCTTCTGCATGCATAGTGCATGATGCATGCCCGAGGCTAATGCGTGTGGCTGTGCGAGTGTATGCGAGGGAGAGCTAGCAAGCTAGCAGCATCAAGCCAAGCATGCGTGGCTTGCTAGCACCACGCATGCTATGCATTGCGTGCGAGAGGGGCTGGATGCATGACACGCATGGTGTGCGAGACTGGTGCGTATGGCTGGCGAGGCAAGAGGCCAGCATGCGTGGCTCGCTAGCAGCACGCATGCTGGCCATGCTAGAAATGGTGCGAGAGAGAGATGCGAGGCATAGCACCAGCGCCAGCATGCACCAGCACATTGCACTGGCACGCACCAGCGCCAGCACGCAGCACCAGCACAACCCAGTAGCAGCACGCACTAGCTGGCTGGCTGGGTGTTGGGCAGCAAGGCGGTGCTAGCTGGCAGCCTTAGCTGGCACGTTAGCTGGCAGCCAGGTAGCCCTCCTTGACCCGGTTTTGTGCATAGACTGTGGGGACCAAATCATGGCCTTGGGGATCAAGGCAATGGTCCCCCCCAAGCCTTGGTCCTCACTTGGCTTTCTCCATTATTGTGCCATTTGTCGATTTGTGATTGAATTGATTAATCATTTAATTTTGGAAGTAAATAATTATCATTTTACCAACTCTCTCACATTGATGAGAGATTGGAAATCAAGGGATCATTTCCCTATAAATACCAAGCTTGGGTATTTGGGAATAAACAACCTTGAGTGGAATTAAAAAGGTAACTCTAAGTTAGAGTAAACTTTTGATTCGTAAAACTCATAGTTATTTTGTCCGGGTCTTGACTAACCTTCAAGACTTAGGATGCTCGGGTCGGGTCGAGGGTACGATCCGTCGGAGATCTCGTGTTTTCGGGATTTTGAAGTAAGAGCTCTTTGGGAGCGAAATACGCGTCAAAGGTATAATTCTTGATCTAAATCTTGTTTTATTAAGTTTAATATGCTTGTTAATTGTTTTAATTAAGGGGCGGGTCTTGGTGGGTTTCCTTCCGCGTAGTGTCGGGTCACTACGAAACCCTATAGTAACAGAGTATGTAAAGTGGACTCGTATTAACCCTTTAGGGAAAGGTTTGACAAAGAGGGCGATGATTAATCGCCGCGATTGTGGGTCAGCACTATTGAAGACAAAGGGTGGTGTGATAGACTGCTAATGATTATACGATGGGTCCTTTAGTAGGAACAGTAGGGCGGTGCTTAATGGTTGTACGGTGGAGTCGTGTAGTAGGAGCGGTGTGGCGGTGCTAGTGGTTGTGTGGTGGGGAAAAGTCTCACAATATATTATGTTTTGCTTAAGTTAATAGTTATATATGTATTGTTTCAGGTGAAACAATGAAGTCAAGACTATGAATTTTTTTCCGTGAGTAGAAGACTGGGTTTGGTCTGTATGAAGTTGGGCTGGAGATCACTTGCAATGAACATCACGTTAACTAGCCTTGGGAGTGTATATGAGAAAACCCCTTCGATGCCTAAGTCCGTACGTATGATTGAAAGCTTAATGGAAAAATTCAATGCATGCAAGTGTATAAATATTTTTATGTTTGTAGATACTTTGTTGGTATAAATTTGGGGAGTTTATACCTTTTAGATGTGGGCCCTAGTCATGGGCTAATTTGGACCAAAAGGTAAATGGGATTGTTGTGGACTTAAGGCAATGTGGACTTTAGGCAGGGAGAAGTCCTTTGAGGACTTGGAGGCTGTAGGCCCATTAAATGGACTAACCCAAATGAGTTACTTGGATCCCAAACACGTATTATACTATAGGTAATCGAATTGCTTTCCTAAGAAAGTGGATTAAAAAGAAATGTAGAGAGGTTGCAGGAACTCAACAAATGAAGAGACAATTTCTCACTTGTTGGGATTTTCAAATAACTATGGATGTGAAAGAAGGAATTATAACAAGAAGAAAACCTATAAGAAGAATAAATTTGATAGATACATAGGAGAAACCTATAAGAAGAAGTATTATAAGCATAAGTATAGAATACCTAGTAGATTTTTCAAAAAAGCAACATATTGTCCTGAGAAAAAGAAAACATGCAAGTGTTGGTCTTGTGGAGAATTAGGACATTATGCTAATGAATGTAAGAAAGCTAATCACAAACTAATGGAAGCCTTAGGTAGTTGGGACTACATAGAAATACCAAAGGATGAGGCTTTAGAATTAGCTTTAGGTAATACTAAAGGTATAATAATTGATCGGGGAAGAAAATGAGTATTATGAAGAACTTGAAGATAGTGAATTTGAAGATAAAAATTATGAGAAATAAATAATATGATGGAAGGAGAAGTATTAGAAAACTCTGAATCAGATGATGAAGAGGATAAAAGTAAAATGGCTATATATAGGTCAACTAAAAAGAGCTGAGTACTTAATTGAAGATAAAGATCTAGATCAAACTAACAAATAAAGTTGGAATTTCCCCCAGATTACTAAAGATAAAATATTTAAAACTTCTTTCTTTAAAACAATATGTATGTGAAGAAATAGAAGGAAGTATAAAAATCGAAGATTTAGAAAAGAAAGCATCAGAAATTAATATCATAAACTGGAAAAGCATCAAGAACCATAAAGAAAAAGGAAATTATAGTTATATTTGTATTGGTGCAGTACAAATATACATAACTCCTTTACAAGATTTTGGTAAAAATGTTAAATGTTTAAGCTTTGTTTGTGATATCATACATAAAGAGTTCTATGAGCAAATTATTAGTGGTATCATATGTAGCTTAAGTCAAGGTAGGAAATGTAAGTTATATATGTGAATCTAGATATTATGTGAGCTTAGAAGATTCATATGCTCCAAAGTTTCTAGCAATCAAGTTATTAACTGATGGAGTAAACATGTATAGTGGAACACTATTAGAAAAAAACTAAATGAGCACCGGTTCAAAACTGGCTTTTCACACCGATTTTGAACTGGTTTAGATTTGAGGGGTGCAAATTAGTGAAATTATTTGCACCGGTTCAAAACTGGTGGGAATAACACTAATTCGCACCAATCAACCAATGTGAATAATGCCTTCAAAATATTAAAAAAAGTTATTCATACTGGTTTGAATCGGTGCGAATAATGCCTTCAAAAATTTAAAAAAAAAAGTTATTCGCACCGGTTCAGTTTGAACCGGTGCGAATAATGCCTAATTTTATTTATTTTATTTTATGATATTTTTTTGCATTTTTTCATTTAAATTGACATATACATACTAACATACGTATAAGCTTATAATTTCATTAATACAAAGCTATAATATTACAATCTGATTTAAAACATTGAAGCCCATACACTCATGGCAAGAGTTGAGCAGAAAAAAATGAAGTAGCAGAACAGCAGTGTAGAAGCAGCAGCACAGAAGCTGAACAATAGCACAAAAGTAGCAGCAAATAAGAGAAATGCTGCGTGTAGTGGGCGTAATCTGTTGGGAATGAACTTGTCCAACTACCAAAATGAATCAAAATAAAACTGATTCAGATGCACATAATGACATCAAAAAATAAATTCCACAATTTCATTTTTTAAATTGAACCACCCAAATAATTGATTTAAAACATTGAAGCCCATTGACTTATGGCTAGAGTTGAGTAGAAAATAATGAAGTATTTACCTAATGATGAGCCTTGGTACAATATAGCGCATTTGTCCCATAATACAGGAGTCTAAACCATATTGCACCTGTTATAACATGGTCAGCAACGTGTTTTTCAGAAACTTCATGAGCAAACTCGGTTACAATGACCAAAATAGCAGAAAAACAGTAGCATAGTAGCAGAATAGCAACACGGAAGCAGAAGCAAAGAAGAGAAATGCAGCGTGAAGTGTAAGCGAAAGAAAAACTTGGATAAGTAGTAGAAACACAATTATGAAATGATAAATAGAAAGTTTATTGAACACCCAAGTTAACTTAAATTGGGATTTGAAAGCAAAAATTGATTAGTGAGGTGGTAACATAAGGCAACCCATATAAAGCATCAAAAAATATGCTAACATAAAGACATAGAACAAATGCAAAGTCCCTTTGCATAACAGGTGCTTCGAGGTGCGAGGTATACAGCAGTAGCAGCCTTGGCAGACTTTTAGCAGATGCAGCCTTGCCAGGGCAGCTGTAATAGCAGCCTCGGCAGGGCAGCAGCAGCTGCAACCTTTTGAGTCTAGCTGCAGCAGCAGCCTTGTGAGGCCATGCAGCTCGTGCTCGCAAAACAAAAACACGACCTGTCAAGGCACCTTGTGCAAAAGCATTATGTATTCAACTTTAAAATAGCAACATACAAGGAGCTAACTCCAAAGTATAACAATCATTCCCATTAGTTATATCATCATGCATTTCTTCATTTAAAATAGCAACATACATATAAATATCACTCCCATAAAACTATTAACATGAGCAAAGACGACCAAGGTTTTAATAATCTAATCAAAACTCAAGGATGAATCTTCAATGATTTATTACAATAAAGGAAACATAAGGTCTAAGATCGTAATCACAGAGAGACAAAAGGAAACAATAGCAAGATTAATTCCGCTTATAGCTTTATAACATAGGATTTGCAAACAATAAAGACATTAGAGCTTTCAAGCCAAAATATTTATTGTACCCAAACAAAAATATTTGTTGTACCCAAACCAAAATAAGTTTTTCTTGACCTAAAATACAATTGAAAAATTTGTTAAAAAAAAAACTTTTAAATGCCTCATTTTGCAAGAAAAAACCTTTAACGATTCTTTGTTTAAAAAAAACCATCATGATCACTTTTTTTGTTTCATGAAACCTAGGCCATCTTTTCTGGCATTGACTCCAACTTTCAAGCGTTGACTCAATATTTTCCCTACTTGCTGCCACTTGTTTTTATAATTGCACTCCCCCTTTTATTTTTCCCTCCAAAGAATTTCCTCTATATTCTCTCTCTTATTTCCTCCATGAATGCTCTGCAACACTATCACATCAAATTAGGTTTCTCTCTCTCTCTCTGCTCGCCATCAATACTTCAACCATAAATTGAGGTAAGTGTAAAATCATTAGTTCTTTACTCAAAAATAGTAAAAAAAAAAATTGGGGCTTTTTTTAGACAATTGAAAAACTCGCATTGTTACTGTTTTCAATGGCTAAAGGAGGAAGAAAGGGGATATTTGGACGTAAAACAAGGTTTCCTAATTACGTAGTAAAGTACAAACCCAGGTAAGTTCTTCAATTTCGTACTCATTTGCACAATTCGCGTTTAAATGATTAGGGTTTATCACAAAAAATCGACAATAAATAAACTTAATTAACCTAATTGTTGCTGGTTGTTTGATGATTTTGAACTGTGATGCTTACATAATACATGAAAACTTGATTGGATTGTTGAATTTTTTAACTGGAATTGTTCATTTGTTGCCCTAATTTGTTGATTTCTGGAATTTTGTTTTTTTTTTGGTGTGTTTGTCAGGTTTAACGATAGAGTGAATGTGTTTGAACCTCGGTTTAAATTCATGGAATCCATTAACATTAGGATGTACAACGGTGGCCATTTTGTGACTAAGAAAAACATTACAACTTATGAAAAAATACCAAATGTAGACCCAACAAAGTATGGGATAACATTGCGTGTGAATGAAGAGGAGGTTTGCTATTTTGAGCTTGCCTACTGCATTAAATCTGACTTAGGATTTGATGAGGTTGGGGAAATTTGGTATAGGAAAAAGGGATTTTCTTTACACACTGGGAGGGCTAGAATAGAGGGAGATAAGGACATAGCTGAGTTTCTTGAAGCACTTGAGAAAGATGGATTTTATCACCTTATGTTGTGCATGAAGAGAAGGTGGATGATGTTAATAGGAGGTTACTTTTTGGGCCAGGTGTCTCTTTTTAGACAGATAGTGAGAGAACAAGTAGGAAAGGTAGTGATATGGCAAGCAATGGGGTTGGTGACTCATTAAATAATGAAGAGGGGGTCCACCAACACACAAATTAAAGTGCATGATTCCCAAACTAAAAACCGTAGATCTGAGTATTCTAGCACTCAAAGTGCATTGCTTTAAAACACATTCGAAAACTGTTCTCCCCTCCAAACCAGTTGATACAACTAGAAGGCCAAAGCTTCCAATAATTTTAGCACACAAAAAACCACCCACCCATTTCATTGCTTTAAGTACCCCTTCTAATTCTGCTAGCAGCTTCCTTGTTCTTCCAGATGTCACTGTTCTTTCTGCATTCTCTACCTTGCCAGAAACCAACCCAAAATCAAATACCCAGCAGTTGATGGTAAATGAAATTGAAAGAACAAACCTGAGTGAGGCAGAACCAACTGGTGAATTAGTGCCTACTGTGCATACTGTTGAGGAGAATGAGCTGGGTGAGGATTATGAGGTGCAAGAAATTGAGGAAGATGATGCTGAATTAAGTGAGAATGATTATGAGGACAAAGATGACGATGATTTGTTTGATGAGTTTGTAGATCATAATATACAAGAGAAGGTTACTAGGAGTTTACGGGGTTTGTCAAAGGATGATGTTGAGCAGAATATTGAGGATGGTTTGCAGATTGGGAATAATGAAGACATAGTAGATTCAGATGATGAAGTAGTCAGTGTGGTTGGTTCAGATGATGAGGGGCCAGTGTATCCTAAGTTCAACCCAGAGGTTGCTTTTAAGGGCAAAGTGTTGTTGACTAAAGTCTTGAAGTTCCCAACCAACAAATGCTTTAGGAGGGCTTTACAGTACCATGATATTGACCATGGTTATGACTTTTACTTTCTCCATAACAAAAACCAAAGAGTGAGTGCATATTGTGCTCATAGGTATGGGTGCCCTTGGAAGAGAGCAAGAATTTTGGAATGTAAATGCAATGCTAGAAGAAAGTATAGGTTTAAGATTCATTACAGGAAGTTAACAGGTGAAGCAACTTGGAAAATTAAGAGTCTTAGGCTTAAGCATATATGTGGGCACCAACATAAGAACTCAAAGATTACTTCTCAGTACCTAGCTGAGAGATACCTTGAAGACTAGAGGGATGACCCCACATGAAAGCTAGGTGCATTCATTAAAAGGGCAAGAAGAGTGTGTAGAGTAGAAATAGGCTACTACTTAACATGGTATGCTAGGAAAAGGGCATTTAAGATTATTTTTGGGGATGTAGCTTTGGAATATGAGAAGGTTTTGGGATTAAGCAGCTGCAATCTTGAAGTATAACCCAGGGAGTACAGCTGTTGTGAAGGTAGATGGAGTGCTCAACCCCCAACCTGTTTTCCAGAGGTTATATGTGTGCTTACAAGCCTGCAAGCAGGGATTCATGGCAGGATATAGAACAATCCTGGGAGTGGATGGTGCTCACTTGAAGGGGGCTTATCCAGGCATTCTCCTGACAGCTGTGGGAAAGATGGCAACAACAACATCTTCCCAGTAGCATGGGCAGTTGTAGAAGTAGAAAATGGGGAAACTTGGGCATGGTTTTTGGAGTTGCTAAGGAAGGACATAGAAACAGTTGCAGACTTTGTCACTTAGGTTCATGAAGCTGATGAATTGACTTACATGAGTGACAGGAAGGTATTTGTATTGCTTACAACTTAGTTCATTTGTCAAACCAAACTCACCTATTGTATGCTTATTGCTAACTCTGAAAATATGAAATAGGGCTTATTGGATACATTTGCTACATTTATGCCTGATGCAAACACTAGGTACTGATGCAGGTACATTTGGTGAAACTTCAAGAACAAATTCCCTAGGACTGTCTACAAAGAGCACTTCTGGAAAGTTGCTAGGTCAACCACAGAGGTACAATAGTTAGTGTAGGATTTGCATGCTTATATATGCAACATATTTGACATGTATTTGACTTTTGTGTACTTTTGGTATGCCATAGCATCACTTCAAGTAGCATATGCAAAAGATCAAAGAGTTGAGTGTAGATGCCTTTAACTACTTACAAGCCATTCCGCCTGCTCATTGGTCAAGACACAAGTTCAGCTCCTCCTCCAAGTCAGGTATGCTTTTGAACAACTGTTGTGAGAGCTTCAAAAATGTTCTTAGAGAAGCTAGAACCAAGCCCGCAGTTGATGGAGTGGGTGAGAAGATATGTGTGTAGGACTTTTAGGTACTATAAGCGGAATTTCATGAATCATATTCATACGCACCTAAAACAGGATCACATGCATAACACACAAGAATCACATAATTATACCTTTGAAGCGTGAATTCCACGTAGCTATTCGATCAGCAAATCAGGGAGAGAATAAAGCCCCAAGCGTGACTCCTCTACTTGGTCCAGGGGATTCGAACAAGCGTCCACCAATACTAGATTGGTCGAGTGAAGGGAAAAACCGCGATCACTACCTTTAATGCACAACCGACCACCACACAAACACAACCACCATGAGGCACACCACTGGCGCCGCGAGAGGAGGAGAACCGTGAGAGAGAGAGAGAGTTTGAGAGGGCTAGGTCTCGTGTTTGCTAATTAGGGTTTCAACTTAATAGTAAAACTGTTCTCTATAAAAACCTAGGAACCTAGTCTATTTATAATCCTATTATAATTAGACTAGGTTAGGAAGCCTAAAACCCTCCAAACCAACCATTATGGCCGACCACCTAGAGTGATGAGGCCCATCATGGGCCTCGTCCTCTTATGCTTGATCTAGGCCCTTTGTGTGACCTTATAGGATCCGTCCAACTGGCTTTTGCTTATTTTACTAGCTCAAAGATCGTTCGTACCTCTAGCTATGATATAACGACGACCTAAATGGACGAACTTAATTATCTCCATAATTTGATCCATTTATATATCTAGTTTTTGCACTTGACGAAGACATAAATCCTTCAATCTCCCACTTGTCTGAGACAAGTGTGCAATATTCAAATTCCTTAAGAAAAAAAAAGGAATCCTATTAAAAGTCAACTAAGAAAAGTAAACCTAGCTTAACTAATACTAATGATAAAGCTGCCAAAAAAATCTAGTAATCAAAGTCCCAAAATCAGCCTAGCAATCACGCGCATTCCCGCGACCCATAATGAACCTCACCCAACTAGGCCCGACAAAAATCACGCCCAGTAGCATAAGATATTATTTGGGATTCTTTTTTTGACTTGAGCTCTTTGACCCTTCATTTGCTTGATCAGTCGGTCCATATTCCATATACTAGCTTTTAAAACATGGACTTCTTTACAAGTCGAGCCCTTAATCAGCAAACCTAATTTAATTAGCTCGACCTTGGGCTTCAAATTTACGGTCATAAAATACGATCATAATCCAATATCTTCGTAGTGGTTTAATAAGCTCGGGAATTATCATAATTCTACAAATTCCTACAAAATAATCTCAACTCTACAAAAACACTAGAAAACATATATTAATAATAAAAATAGCTCTGTGGAGCTTAAATAAGCATAAATATGACCATGAGACAGGGAATAAAAATATATATAAATTAGACTCATCAAACTCCCTCAAGCTAAACCTTTGTTTGTCCCTAAGCAAAACAATGAATAAATAAATCAATACTTCACCCCAAATACAATTTAAATCAATAAATATGATTCATGGTAAATCCGACAAATAAGTATCAAAGTCAATCAATCTAATCCATCCAATTACCAATCTTCCCTAACAATTGTCAAATAGAGCAAACCACAAGAGCATATAGAATTCAATACTAGTGCTCACATACTCAACTCTCATTTATGTGGCGAGTAAAAGATGTACTCATGTGTTTGAAAAGACAAGCACTTAACCTAATAGTCGACTCGAAATATATCAAATCATTCTTCGCATTGATAAATAACTAATTTCACATTCATACAACTCTATGCACAAAGGTTGGAAGGTTTTCAAAGCTTGTAATGTAAGGCTTAGGTAAAGGGTAGGAAATATTTGGGAAAATGTGTTAGTAAAATTATGCTTAAGGGAGCCAAATCCTACCAAATAAAACCAAGGTCAAAAATGAATAATGATCAATCATCTCCAACTCAACTCAACTCCACAAAAATTCACCAAACAACCAATCCAATATTTCACAAATTTCCCAACACATATAATTTAATTCACTCATATAAATATGATAATAAACACTTGAGTGAACAAACAAACTTTGAATCCTTTCTTTCTTAAAGCTTTTTTTCTTTTCTTTTTTTCCATTTTTTTTCCCTTGAGCAACCTTCAACTAGAACACTCGAACATTGAAACAAATTTTTTTCTTTTGCTCTTTTTTTTTTCTTTTTATATCACATTGGAATTTGTTTCAACTTTTGAACAATTTTTTCAATTCTTTCCAATCTAATATATATATATATATATATATATATATATGTATATGTATATGTATATGTATATGTATATGTATATGTATATGTATATGTATATGTATATGTATATATGTATATACATATATATGTATATACATATATATGTATATGTATGTATATATATATACATATATATGTATATGTATATATACATATATATAAAGGGGAGTTTTTTCCCGAGTTTTTAGAGCACCACGTAGGATTTTAATTTTTAAAAAACTATTAGAGCACCACTTAGAATTAATATTTTTAAAACGCTACAATCAGATTATGCCACGTAAGATTAAATTTTTTAAAGCGCTATGTAGGATTTAATAAAAAAGCGCCACATAGGATTAATAATTTTAAAACGCTACAAGAGGATTATGCCACGTAAGATTAATTTTAGAGTGTCAGATATGAAAATGTTATATTTTAGCCAATTGCAATTTATTTTAGATTAAAAAATTTATATTAATTATAAAAATAAAATCAGTGCGTTTTTAGTGTGGTTGGCCATATCGTAATTTTACTATCACACCCTTAATCGATTGAGTAACCCTTGACCAACCAAGTATCTCCTGACCAAGTAATCCCGACCACACGGTGTGACCAGCCACATATGAAACTTTGTGAAATAAAATATTATCTTTTTATATTATGAATTTTATTATCTAGATAAAAGAAACAAAGTTAATAATTCATTTTATAATAAAAAATTAAAATAGTAAGCAAGCGAACATCACAAAGTTTATATTATTAAATAAATATATATTTAGTAAAATATTTTATTTAAAAAAATACAAACAAAACGTGCATCGCACGGGCTTCATCTAGTAAGAATATAAGAACAAATAACTTCTCAAATCCACCCAAATTGTGCAAATTATGTGCACACTACAACTCACTCACTTCCTTCACTAATAGCTCCCCAAGCTAAGCTTGGGACTAGTAACCAATGGGGCAAAATAGACTTATAATGTGGATAAATAAACAATTAAAGGGCACAACCAACAACATGGGTAGCAAGAAGGGAGCAAATGTATCTAATATCGTCTGAAGGCTACCTAAATGAATAAACTCCTTCTTCCTCCTCAATGTGCATAATAATGAGTCATACAAACATTACTCAAAATTATAAACCAATACTCAACTTCATTGACATACCAAGAACTAACACACATTCCTCACCAAATCAACTAGTCAAGCACTATATTCACAAGTAGTTGGGCGAAATTGACGCATATGTAGATTTCAAGGCAATCAAACATCAAATCATGATTAACTAATCCGCAATATTTATCAATAACCAAGAATCAAAACAATTTCAAAAAAATTTCATCCAAGGGCACAGGGAAGCATGTTTCATAATTTATTGGAACATATTTTTGGATTTTTTTAATTTTTAATAAAACAATAAAATATATACCTAAGAAAGCAATAAAAGAGAGAGAGTGAAAGATGTACCATGTGTACATGAGAACCTTCCCCCAAGCTAAATCAGACAATGTCCTCATTGTCTTAAAGGAAAGCTAGTAGTCAAGGACTACTCTTTGTCATCACCGCATCAATGTCACCAAAGCCTCAAGGATCGCTATGCATCCCTTTGGAACAAATTTGGGCAAGAATGAAACAAAGTGTTAGTGGGAAAAAGACCAAAATTGAGTCAGGTGCACTATTTTGATCATAACTTTTGATGTATGAATGTTGGGTTGGAAAGTAGACTTGAAGATCTTTCTAACGATAGGTCACATTCAAAAATCCAATAAGAAACGCAAAAGTTATGGCATGTCAAAGTTGAGCAGTTTCGCTGATCCGTACCCGCGCTCGATCGGGTCGAGCTCTGCTCGGTCGAACCCGATTGCAGTCCAACGTGAATGAACTCTTCTCTAGCTCAAAATCTGCACAAAAACAAACTCCCACAAGCATAAGTTACACACTCCTTACCTCTCTAAGGTAAAAAATAAAAAAATAAAAAAAAAAAAAAAAACGAAAACACACAAAAATAAGAAAAGACTAAACTAAAAAAAAAAAAAAAATTAAAATACGGGTTGCCTCCCGCAAAGCGCTAGTTTATCAAGGTCTCACTCGACTATACTCCTTCTCTCAATCAGAAGAATTCAACGCCTTGAGTAATTTATCAAATGCTCCTGCAAACATTTCATTAAGCACTAGATAGGGCTTAATTTCAAGCACACTTATCTTTACATAGAAAAAATTAGGAGCACATAAAGAAAACTCAAGGTAATAGGAAAAAGAAAAATAAAGAGAAGAAAATATACCACAACCTTCTACTTCCTTCTCTAAAAATTTAGAATTAATAGAATAAACATGGAGGTAGTCTTGCTCTTTATCATCACCCAATTAATAATGACTCTGTTATTTTACGCTCGCGAATAAGCATATCATCAAAGGTGATTTGGGTAAAAATATCCAGGCTATGTGGCCCAATTGGAAGGGGACACGTGTCACCTCAAGAGAGGTCCAAAAAGGACTAATCACCAGCTGACACGTGGTACTCCCAATCATCAGGGAAAAAGGCGGCTTTCAAAGGCCCAAATCCCGAGAACGCCGTAAAAATGGTGCAGCCCATTTACTTAGGTTAATGACCTAGAAAATGGAGCACTGATTCCCATGACCCTATAAATATGGAGATTTACCCCAATTTGGAGGCACGTTTATTTATTACATACAATCAATTCTCTCACATCAGAGAAAACACCTGATCTCGGAATCCGAGAAGATTTACTTTTACTTTCCGCACTTTTTACATTACTTCGACCGGTCCTAACTTGATCGTCGGAGGCGTAACTCTGACCCCCGGAGCTTCCGTTTGTGTGCAGGTACAACCAGCGAGGATCCAGTCTTGGTGACGTAACTTTCCTGCAAGACACATAAAAAACCCCGAAACAAAAGGAAAAAGAATTTTGAACCACTGGTTTTACAACTAATGACTTTTCAACCATAAGTTCTACAACTAATGATCCTTCCTCTACAGATTCTATAACAGATGATTTTTCAACAACCAATTCCATAAGTGATGATTCTTCAACCATCGGTTCTTCATCCAATGAATCTAGCTTCTTCCGGCGTATAATGCAAGTTATGATAATATTCATCATGAATCTTCCTATAAATACCATTTAAAACTCACCGTCTCTGAAAATCATCAAATATAAACGGAAAGATTCTAAAATCATCCAGAGCACGCACACAAGAAGCAATACAAGGGCAGTTAGTTTACTACGACAAGAACAAATGTCACGTGGTGCAAGACGTGAAAATAAATCATCCATTTCTAAGGCATGTATATTTTCAACTCATAAGAAAAAGAAGGGAAAAAAAATAATAATCTAGACACTAATAACAACTAGAAATAAAAAAAGTCGTTTCCCCTGCAACGGCCCCAAATTTTGCAAATTAAAGTCGTATCACCTAATCAAAAGTAATTTCTAAAACCACTAACTAAAATAGATAGGGAAGTAGGGTCGAATCCACAGGGAAATAATGTTCTTTTATTTCTAATCAATTATTATCTAAATTATCAAGTAACAAATATGAATTTATATAAATCAAATAAGAGAACTAATTAAACTAAGCAAATAAAACTAAGACAATATCAAATAAATAAAAGCCTAGGGCATAGGTTCACCAATAAATAATGTTCCGGGATGAAAGACAACAATCAATTATCAACGCATAAATTAACCAGATTATAAGGGGCTTTCGCTACGTATTATAATCACATAATTAATCTAGCAGTATTAAATCGCATATCTCGAATCTTGCATAGCAGTAAATCAATCAATAGGAAATTAATCAAGCATTAACAATCAACAATAATAAATCATCCCTTCATATTATTCATGGATCTCCACAACCCTAGAATTAAACTACTCACGTACAATTAAAACTAAACTAAACAAAGCGACTACAATAAACATAATAAAAATAATAAAATAAAACTAAAGTTATACGGAGAAATAAAATAAAACTAAAGAATACGAATGGACAAAACCATGAAAACAAAGTATTTGACAAAAAGTTAAAACTAATCTAAAAACTAAACTAAAAAGCTAAGCTTTCGTAATACTACTACTCCTCCTCCTTTTATAAAGAAAAAAAGGAATCCTATTAAAAGTCAACTAAGAAAAGTAAACCTAGATTAACTAAAACTAATGATGGACAGTGAGGGATAGCTCAGTTGGTAAAAGCTCTCCTCCCGGTTCCAGGTGATCTTGGGATCGATTCTCATCCCCGCCCTAAGTGGCTCATATGAACCAAAAAAAAAACTAAAACTTATGATAAATTTGCCAAAATAAATCTAGTAATCAAAGTCCCAAAATCAGCCAAGCAATCACGCGCATTCCCGTGGACCAGAATGAACCTCACCCAACTAGGCTCGGCAAAAATCACGCCCAGCAGCATAAGATATTATTTGGGCTTCTTTCTTTAACTTGAGCTCTTTAACCCTTCATTTGCTTAATCGGTTGGTCCATATTCCATATACTAGCTTTTAAAACTTGGACTCCTTTACAAGTCGAGCCCTTAATCAGCGAACCTAATTTAATTAGCTCGACCTTGGGCTTTAAATTTACGGTCATAAAATACAATCAAAATCCAATATCTTCGTAGTGGTTTAATAAGCTCGAGAATTACCATAATTCTGCAAATTCCTGCAAAATAATCTCAACTCTACAAAAACACTAGAAAACGTATATTAGTAATAAAAATAGCTCTGTAGAGCTCAAATAAGCATAAATATGACCATGGGACGGAGAATAAAATATATATAAAATAGACTCATCAACGCCACAGTCTCTCCCTCCTTGGCCTGTCTGGAAGAAGACCAGGGGGTGTTTTGTTGGGCATGTTGCCGAAAAAGGAGGCGGTCACCTCCACTACTGAACAAGCACTACCACTAACTATACCACCTGTACTCTCCCCATCCGTATTACTTATATCATATGAGACTAAGGGATTGACCATACGGCCGTCTGGGTTTCTAGCGGTGTCACGCTCGCACGTTTGCCTCGTACGCGCCATGTTCGACTATAGGGACAGAGAAGAATAGGTGGAGGTGAGTTAGTATGCACTAGAAATGGACCCACTCCAAAAGAGGAGGAGTCGTCTCCGTCCACTCTAGACTTCTCAGTCCCAGGCGAACGATCGACCTCATGAGGAGAAACGAACGAGTCCGAATATTTTTCCAGTTCGTGTTTAAAAAATAAAACAAGCATAGAAAAAAAAAAAGAAAACCAGACGGTTACCTCTGTACGAGTACAAAACTTGAAGACTTTGAAGATCTAGGTGGGTTGACCGGAAAATTCAAGAAACTCGGACAGAAAACTCAAAGTCACAGCGGAGCTCTTGAAGATTGGGAAGAAAATCACTTTCTCTCTCTAGAAGCTCTGATCTCTCTCTAAAAATCGCAAATTTCCAAGGTGATCTTATGAAGTCAAACAAATATTATTTATAGGCAAATTTGTGGGGGCAAGATGGTAAAATCACCTTTCCCGCACAAAAGCTCAAACGACTGTTTTTAAAAAAACCTAACCTAAAAGCTCAAACAGTTATTTAAACCATTCCATCTATATAGACGTGGAAGATGTACGGTTACCCAAACGGCGCATCAAAATAGACGGTCAGGTCAGAAAACTTAAACTATCAAGTCCGGAAAATACGGAGAACAGGTGTCCCACCTGATACAGGGCACCCCTCGTTCGTCTAATTTCAAGATTTAGGTAAAAAGAGGAAATCAGGCGGACGGATTAAGGTAGTTAGCCCAAAGGATCTTTCCCAAAATCAGGCGGACATAATGAAAGCGGCCCGTATGGTACAAGCCACCCCTTTGAGGGGCAAATGTTTAGGGTAGATAATATCCCAACACGTGGTCCAATATCATAGTGAAACGTGGCCCAATAAAAGGGCGACACATGTCCTAATAGGAAGATGGCACATGCATGACAAAGATATATAACACTTGAATGAGATAATGCCTCGTTACATTAGGAGGCCGAATCTCGAGAAAGACTCCATAAAGAGGCCCCCATAGGACACTTGTCCCTACCTGATTACGCCGCCAATCAGAGCACACCATTCTAGGTCACTAAACCCTAGATGACACACATTCCCACCCCTATAAATATCCCAATCATTTATGATGGGAGAGGTGGATAGAGACATTTCATTTATTGCATACGCAATTTTCTCTACCGTCTCGCTACTTTCCCTCTCTAATTCCTTCGTTTTCCAATCACTAACTTGATCGTCAAAGGCGAATATTCCGTCAAACGAATTTACAGGTGTCCAAGACTAACCAGTTGTATTCACGACCTGTATCCTGAGGGATTCCAAAACACCCCGATTAAAACTACTTCGTAGCTAAGATAGGGTTTTTTTGTGTAAGCTATGTTATCCAAGCAACTAAATCACTAGAGAAAATCAATATCAAAAACACTAGGGATTAGGATCCACATGTAATTAAGATAAAAATGCTAGTCGAGGGAAGTCAAATAAATCAAATTTTGCAAGGACTAATAGTAATCGCAATTGAAGAGTTCAAAAGGTTATCTCCTAGAAGTCAAACTAGGTTTCCTCTATGAATGGCTAATCAAAGAGAATCACAATTAAAAATCAATCAATAAATGCAATCCCTAAATCAAGTGGTCATGTCATTAGGAACTACAATGCAATCTAGCTTGGAAGATCACTCCTATCAAGCCAAACACGTGCACAATTTTATTAATCAATTTAATTACAACATTCAATCAATCAAAATCCCCTAATTTACAATCATCCATCATTCATGCATGCTTCCCTTCACCCTAACAAAGAATATACTCACTAAGCATATTGAATTGAAGAAACAAAGCAAAGTAAATCATAATCATCATCATATTTAACTAATCAAGAAGAAATTCAAGTAATCAAGCAACTAACCAAAAATCAACGAATCAAACAATCATACATGAATCAAAACAAAAATTTAAACCAATAGAGAAGAATTAAGGAAAGAAAATCTCATTAATTATCATTGAATGAAGGAAATCCAAGCTTGATTAGAGCAAATTTGAAGTACAGATCAAGAATCCAAGTCTTTCTCTCTCTAAAATCTAAATTCTAAAAAATCCCTTTTTAAAGAAAAAGGAGAAAAGTTATTTATAGTACAACTAAATAAAAGGAAATAAGGCAAATATCCCGAAATAGACCCAATCAGGCGCTCTTGCGCGCCCACGACAATCAGGGTACGAAAACAGAGACCAGAGTGGCGCCCACGCAAACCAAGACTGTCGTGGTGTGGCAGGGGTTGACGCGGTGCATCTGCCATGCTGTGGCACGGAAGTCATTGACACGATGCGTCAGCCTTGCTGTGGCACGACAATCCAATTCCTACGTGCCCGCGCAGCTATTGTGCGCGCCCGCACACATGAAGCTCACTTCTTCGGTGCGTGCGTGATGTGGATGGCGCGCTTGATCCACACTAGGTATGGTAGTCCCAAAATGGGGTTTACGATAGGTTAAACACCAAAATCTTATGTGAGCACATCATGAGAGAGCAATCACCAAGTCTTGGAGCTAGCCATTCCTTGTCTTGTGATCTATGTATAAGCTTCCAACTTGCACTTTGAGTCTCTTCCAACTCGAAAAATCATCGTGATGGGTCTCGGGCTTCACCTCATACCTATAAATCAAGAAAGAAGAACAAATAAAGGAGAAAACATAAGAAAATCTAAAAAAATAAGAGAAAACACAAAATAAGCAAAGAAAAGACAAACTAAGAAACAAAAGATCAAAACTAAGGGAAAAGAGGGAAAGAAAGCTATAAAAAGAAACCAAAAATATCCTAAAATACTACCAATTGAGTGCCATAAATGACACTTATCAAATTCCCCCAAACTAAACTTTTGCTCGTTCTTGAGCAAAACAAAAGCAAGCAAGGAAAATGAAGGGCTTATTCAAAAAAAGAAAAGAGAGAAAAGGGGATGAGAATATACACTAACTCACTAATGTAGGAATTACGATCACCTTTTAGCTAGTGACTTGCCATTTTGAACCCATAGATCGCCCTAGAAGACGAGTGATGCTCTCATAAAGGCTTCCTAAAGAGGTTAACCCATAACTCTCAAAACAAAACGAGGCAAAGCATGAAAATAAAATGAAAAAAGAAGAAGTTAAAAAGAAAACACTTGCTAATTAAATGGACTTTTGCAAATGTTCAAGCACAAATGGATGCAAATCTTTCTAAATAAGTAAGGGAGTCACGTTTCAAGATATCCTAGGTTGATTGAAACATAAAATATGCTAAGCGTAGAGGACTAATGAGACACAATTCACCTTCATCCCAAACAATCTTACCACGTTCTCCCTACTAGTTTCAAATCCACCTCTAGTGAGCATCTCAATGATTCCTCGAAGGAACCGGAAAATAAGAGATTTTAGGGCTACTCAACATCTTAACCATGCAAACCCGCTCCATAAGCTTGAATCTCATCTCCCTCCACCGACTTCTAACTCAACCAAAAGGGTCAAAAGGTCTTTGAAAGGTTGTAATGTCAAGGCAAAAAGAGTAAAGGTAGGCTAAAATTTGATATTTAGTGGTATACCTAATTTGTGAAGCAAAGAATGACCAATTCTTAACACCAAAATCAAGTTATCACCAAACAAAAACACCAACACCCCCAAGCTTATTCATAGCAACACCACAAAACTATATATAAAAAGCGTAGATATGCTTCCCGCAAGCTTAAATGGAGCATTGTCCTCAATGCTCGAAACTAGGGAGAAGAAACTAGGGAGAAAAATAACCACATCAAAATATTTTTGTGCTTTTCATTTCTCAAACTTTTTCTCTTTTTTTTCCTTTTGTTTTTTAACTTTTTCAAAGCATTACCATTTGCTTTTCCTTTATTTCTTTGTCCTTGCCTCTTTCAACTTTGGACGGCTTTTTCTACTTGCATTTGCCTTTATTCACACAATATGTATAACACATGTTTGCGTAGCAAGAGAACCAAGTAACCACACTTATACACCCATAGTCACCACCAAACTAAGAACCACATGCTTCACAAAAACCAAAGATGGAAACAAAAATGAAACAAATGGCTAGAGAGCTTGAGATATGGCTAGAAAAGAAGGTAAATGACTCAAATAGTTAGCAAGGAGGTAAATTTAAACCCAAAACCAAAAATGAAAGAACTAAACCTAGAAAAAGAAAAATGAACACCCTGAAAAGTTGCCTTGGTCCTTCCCAAATGGTTCAGTCGCAATCTTGGGAGATAAAAGTCAAGTTCAAGATAAAGTAAGCGATAGTCAAGGCAAAATACATATAAGGCTAAAGAAATGAAACCTCACATGGTTGTATCAAAAACTCATTTTTAGCTTCAAATCCACTATAGGAAGCAACACCTAGTAGACTAGGGCTTCAAGCTCCCAAAAGTTCTAAATACACTACCTTAGCGTACTCTATCCTAGAATCATCCGAGCATACTCTCAAACCGTGCACACCGTTAACATTTAGGAAGGCAAACATCCAAATATACAAGTTCAAATGTATTAAGTCCAAGACAAAAGAAAACACAACAAGAAATGCAAAACTTTGCCCCAAACAAAAATCTTTTTGGAATTTTTATGTTTAACCAAAAATAAAGAAGGAAAAGAAAAGAAAAGAAAAGGAGAAGAAGAGTTCAAAGGTGCATGCAAAATCATATAGATCCCAATCGACAAACAATGGCCATTCGACAACATCGCCAATGGCCCCAAATACCCTCAAGGTATAGAATGCAATCAAGAAAATAAAAGAAGGGAAAATAGAAAGATCTCACCAAGCGAATCAAGCTAAGCAAAGAAATGAAGCAAAAGGAAGCTTATACCTCCACGTAGCTCCAAGAAAGCTAGGCTTAATCTACAAGACAAGATTAGAAAAAGAAAGGAAGATAAACTATATACAAAAACATGTTAGTAACTTCAAGATAAAATCAAGTAATGAAAAGAGAAAAGTTAGAGGGTCGGGTTGCCTCCCGGGAAGCGCTAGTTTAAGGTCCCTAGTTTGACCCTTCCTCCAAATCACGGAGGGTCAAAGACAACCTTGTCCAAAGTGGTAGAGAGAACAAAATCATTTCCAAGCTTAGGCACAATCATATCATAAGACTCATCATGGGGAAACGCTTGAACAGAACCAAAAACATTGGTCTTCAATTTCTTCTTCTTCTTCTTCTTTGAAATTCTCTTTCTCTTTCGCGATTTCTTCTTCTTAGGAGCTAGCAACTCCACACCATCCACTCTTGAAAGGCCATTCTCAACATCCTTCAAAGAAAGCTCAAACCATGAAGGCCTTTTAAACTCATCCTCATCCTTAAGCTTTGAGAGCTCCTTGACATCTTCACTAACCATCTTGCTATCAACACTTATAAGAGCATCATCACAAGCTACAAGAATGTCATTAGTAGAAGACATAAAAATGCAAGCATTGTCATTTAAAGGAAGTGAATTGATACACATGATTCCTTGCATGTAAGATAGAAACTCATGCATTGACTTGATATTGAAACTATCCTTATCATTACCAACACACAAATTTATAGTGCCACCTTTCACATCAATCAAAGCATCCGAAATGGCTAAGAATGGTCTCCCTAAGATGATGGGTATATTGTCATCTTCCGCAATCTCAAGCACAATGAAATTAACGGGAATTGTAAACTCACCTATCGTGAGGGGAACATCCTCAATCCTACCCTTAGAAAACTTAATGGAACGGTCGGCCAATTGAAGGGTCATGGTGGTAGAAAGTAGCTCACCTAGCTTAAGCTTCTTGAAGACAAAGTATGACATGATGCTAACACTAGCACCTAGATCACAAAGAGCATTTTGGAACAATTTTCCATTGATATTGCAAGGGATAGAAAATTTTCTCGGATCTTTCATCTTTGGGGGTAGGTCATTGTGGATAAAAGAACTACAACACTCCCAAACACTCATCTAGTCAACCATGTTGCACTCTCTCTTGCAACTCAAAAAGTCCTTAAGGAACTTGGAATAGTTGGGCATGTGTGTTAAAGCATCGGTGAAAGAAATAGAAAGATGAATCTACTAAAGCATATTAATAAACTTCCTAAATTGCTCATCCATCTTATGTCTCAAGAATTTTAAGGGGTAAGGAAGTTTGAGTTTGATAACCTCATCTTGCACTCTCTTTTTCTCCTTGGTCTTCTCATTAGAACTCTCATTTTTCTTGCTAGACTTATCATGCTCATCATCATCAAATGAATCAATCACCCTCTCCTTCTCTTAACTCCTCTTAGAAACACTTTCTTCTAAGACCTTGTGTCACGGTCCGCGATTTTAGGCCCCAAAACGTGCGGCGCATTCTATCCTTTTGGCGGCAAGAAAGCTAGCCTTGTGCGGAAGAGGGGCTTATGAGCACAAAGAAACACAAGCGGGCAATTAAATCTCAAAAGCACTCACGTCTATTTGGGCGACGGAGTGCGGGTGGTTGGGGCTTGTGACAGCAGATACTTCAAGGCGGACACAAGCGGGTCCGAACCATAAGCTCTTAGTGCATCAAGTTGGTAAGGAGGGGAGTTATTATGCAAGTAAGACACAATATCTATTAAGGTCTAACAACAAATAAGCATTAAATCAAGGCAACACTTGGTAGAAGGCTTAAGATTTCCTTCAATCCTTCACCCTCTAAAGAGCTTTAATTTGATTACAAGGAGAATCCCTAGTGAACATTGCACTGACAATAACACAATAATGATATCTCAGGTCTAGAAAACATAAAGTAAACTCTAGGAAAGCATCTAAAGGGAATCTAATACATTAAAAGGAGTCGGATTCTAACATCCTCCCCCGCTTAATCTGTTGAGGACCTTGTCAACTTACAAGATTTACAATCAAAATTAGAAAATTCTTATCTATTTGGAGTCTCTAGTGCCGTTGATGTGGCTGGCTTGTTGAATCTTCGTCGACTCTAGATCTGGATCTTCGTTCTTGTTGAGGAGCTTGTCTTTGGGGTGGCCTTGCTCGAACAACTTATTGAGCTTCATCTCTAAATTTTCCCCTAGGAGCTGTATCTATTGAATTCTGGTGGAGAGCTGCTTCCTCGATCATCGATTAGGGAGCTTCTTCCTTGAGACTATTGTGGTGAGCTTCTGATTGTGGCTGGTGCCTCTTAGTTATCCATTCTCTTTTTGATCCCCTGCACGTGACCTCTGTTGATGGCTCGAACACGGTATCCCCTTTCTCTTGGGAGGTTCTTCTTTTGAGTCTCCTCGGTGTCTCTAGGCTCGTTGTTGCTGGCTTCGAATAGTGTATCTGATTCTGGTTTTGGCGGGGTTGTATCTTTGATGTTGCCGACTCACTGGCCTTCATCACCCGCTTCTCAGGGTCTCTGGTGCGAGCTTGTTTCTTTGATGTTGCCTTTTTCTCTTGCTCCATCACTCGCATTGCCAATAGGTGTCGGACTTCTGGTTCTTCCTATGGTGCTATCATTCTCATAGTACTTATTCGATTAAAGGAACCCATCCTGCATGTGGGATCCTCATAGCTGTTGGTCTCTTTATTTTTCCCTTTCTCTTTTGGGGCCTCTTGTACGGACATGGATGACAATCTTTTCTGAAGCTTGTCAATCCCGTCTTTGTGCTTGCACTCCCACCATTTGTGTCCGTTGTTGGTCAACAACCAACCACCTATACATACTTTAACCACCAAATCTAGAGGCTTGACGGAGTTAAGCTGTCTGGAGAGAATCACTTAAAATCAAACATTCTTATGCCTCAACTCCCTCTTTCCAAAAGCATACCTTTAGCTATTACAACCTGCTCCTAAAGGGTGCCTTTTCCCCCTTCAATTAGAATAGATCTTGATTTAGTGTCCTGGGGTTATGGAATTTTCCGGATAGGTTGTTAGGATACGATATTACCGGTTGAAAGGGTTTAAGTCTAGCTACTGCTACAAGAGAAGTACGATTTTTTCTATAAAAAAGACAGGAAGCACTATATGATTGGCGAGAATTGATGAATGCTTTCTTGCTGCTTTTGAGGATGATAGAGATCTAAATCTATAATTGTACTAGCTAAGCGAAATGACTCTTCCTTTTTTCTGCTGACCGGAATTGTGACTGGCTTGCTATAAGAAATCTGGACAAGAGCCCTTCTCCAAGATCTATAATCAGTTGCACCTTTTAGCTTAGTAACACTGACTGAATGAGGTCCATCAGATGGGTGAACAAACAGAGGATTTTGCTCGAAGACAGATACGCCGCATATTCCCTACAGGGCCCCTTTCGAGAAAGAAAATCAAGTCATAAGAATACGCCGCTTCTATTACTTCTCTTTAGTACCGGTAAGCAACTGCTTGGCCGGCTTGGGGCAGGCTTTCTTACGCAGACCCTTCCCGGTTCCTCTTTTTGTGCTACTCCTAGGGCGGGAAAAAGATAAGAAAACACAAAGCCTTCTCTTGCTTTCCCATCCTGTTGCTTCTAAAGACTGCCCTCTCTCGGCTGGATGTTGGCCCAGCCTACTATAAGGATCTCGTATCCAGCAACCCAACCTATACAAAGAAAAACTTCTGTTTTGTTTTTCCTTAACTAGTAGGGGTCCCGTGGTTCCTAAAGATTCATCCAGTTGGAAATTTCTACAACAGTACCTGACCTCGACAAAGTAGACAATTGAGCAACTTTGTGTTTGCCAAGGACGCACCTGCCTTAGAGTTTCCGGGGTTATGGGAGGGGGTCGATGTTGATCTCTGAGCATCACCTCCTCCACTTCTTCTTTGATATGTATCAACGGTGTTGGACGATACTCGAGATCCATTCTCCGTACCCTTTGGAGAGCTTGGAGCTGGGCTATCTTAGCGTGTGGACTTCCCACTTCAATAATTCTCGGATTGACGGCTCTTCCCGACTGAGTGGTCCATCAATCTCTCAGCAGCACACATGGCAGCAGCGAGGGTGTCAATCTTCTGCCTTAAAATATCTCGTTGCGCCCATTCCTTTAACCCATTGACAAATTTGAACACACGATCTTTGTCATTCATGTCTGTGATGTCCAACATCATCACCGAGAATTCCTTCACATAGTCGCGAAGATAGCCCTTCTAGCGGCACTCTTGCAACTTCATCCAAGCAACAAAGTCTGTGTTGTCGGGGTAGAATTGTTCTTTAAGTTCCTCTTTGAACTCCGCCCATGTATCAATCTTTATCCTTCCTACTTCGATGTCTGCGTGTTTGGTGCGCCACCAAAGCTTAGCATCTTCGGACAAGTACATGATGGCAGTATCCACCTTCTAATCGTCACTCAATTGACGTATTCGAAAGTACTGCTCCATGTCAAAGAGGAAGTTGTCAACTTCTTTAGCATCTCTAGCGCCACTATAGTAGCGAGGTTTGGGCGGTTTGATCTTTACCGCACCTACACCAAGTGCGTCTCTGCCCACAGCGCGCGTTAGGGTAGCACATTTCTCAAGTGCTTCATCAACTTGTCCTTGAACAAGTTTCAATTATTCGCGGAGAGCATCTCTATCCTCCATCAATTTCACAATTTATGCGGCTTGCTCATGCACAATGACTTGGATCTCGGACCATTGGTCTGCCTTTCCCTCGAGCCAAGAAAGCCTTTCTTCCACGAATTCCATCTTCGTATAGCCTTTCTTAGTGCCTACACGGGTTTCTTGCGACGAGGTTTGGACCTCGGCTCTGATACCAACTGTCATGGTCCACCATTTTGGGCCCCGAATCGTGTGACGTGTTCTAGCCTTTTGGCGGCAAGAACGCTAGCCTTGTGCGGAAGAGGGGCTTGTTAGCACAAAGCAACACAAGCGGGCAATTAAATCTCAAGAGCACTCATGTCTATTTGGGCGACAGAATGCGGGTGGTTGGGGCTTGTGACGGCCGATACTTCAAGGCGGGCACAAGCGGGTCCGAACCACGAGTTCTTAGTGCATCAAGTTGGTGTGGAGGGGAGCTATTATGCAAGTAAGACATAATATCTATATAGGACTAACAACAAACAAGCATAAAAGCAAGGCAACACTTGGTAGAAGGCTTAAAATTTCCTTCAATCATTCACCCTCTAAAGAGCTTTAATTTGATAATAAGGAGAATCCCTAGTGAACACTGCACTGACAATAACATAATAATGGGATCTCAGGCCTAGAAAACATAAAGTAAACTCTAGGAAAGCATCTAAAGGAAATCTAATACATCAAAAGGAGTTAGATTCTAACACCTTGCCACTTCTAGTGGTGATAGAATAAATCGGTTTCTTAGGGTCAAGACCTTGGGAAGGTAGAGAAGAAGGACTAGCATAGTCTTTCAAAGCATTGGCTAGTTGGGTGATTTGGTTCTCAAGCATCTTACCATGCAATGGGCCATCATCTCATTGAACCTTTTTTCACTCACACCTATGTTTGTAGTAAGCAACTTGGTTTAGTTCGCAACAACTTCCTCCAAGGTAGACATAGAAGATGGATTTGGTGCAAAGGAATTATCATTTTGAGCTTGAGTCTTTGGAACAAACCCAGGATGAGGGCCACTTTGTGAGTTGTTTTAATTTGGAAGTTGCCCTTTCCTTGATTGTTCCAATTACCCTTACCTTGGTTTTGGTTTCTATAACCTTCGTTGTGGTTCCCATAACCTTGGTTGTGGTAGTTTTGATTACCATAACCATGTTGGTTGTTATAGTTGCCTTGGAAACCTTGATTTCCTTGGTTTCTATAACCTCCGCCTTGGTTATAATTATCAAAATTACCACCTTGGTTTTGGAAATTCCTTTGCCCATGATTGCGTTGATTGTCAAAACAAGGTCCATGGTCATTAGATAGACACAAAGTTCACTTTTTCATTTTCACAACCATCAAAATCATTGCATGCATCATTGAAAGCATTAGGACAAGAAGAAGAATCATGGTCATAAGACCCACACACATCACAAAACAAGCATCCACTAGACATATTATTAAAAGAGAAAGGAGGAGTAGGTTTAGAAGATGTACCTCTCCCCTTAATTTGGGAGGGAAGAATAGGTGCTTGTGAAGAACCACTCTCCAACTCGGCTTTGATAGAAGTAATATCTTTCCCTAGATTTGAGATTTGTGTGAAGGATTTATGTCTTCGTCAAGTGCAATTACTAGGTTTATCATGGATCGATATTATAGAGATAATAAGTTCATTCTTTTGGGTCGTCATTATCTGTTGCTAGACATGATCAATGATCTTTGGGCTATTCAAATAGTCCAAATCCCAATGGAATGGATCCTATAAGGTCACACAAAAGGGTGATGGATTGAACAAAAAAGAAGCCCATTATTGGGCCTCATGGAGTGGCCGGCCATATGGGATTGAAGAGGGAATAGTTTGGGCTTGGTTTGGACTCTAATTGTACATATGATGTATAAATAGAGGACTTGCCTAGGGTTTGAGATACAACACTATTAGCAGTCAATTGTGAATTGACAAGCTAGCAACCAAAACCCTAAAGCCTCACGCACTTACTCTCTCCTCTTCCTTCACGTCTGCACACGCAGGTGGCGCATGTAGTGCACGGTGATGGTCGTGGTTGTTCGTGGCTCAGTTTTCTCCTCCCCTCTCCGTAAGAGGTGGTTCGAAGTGTTTGTGCCCGACTGTCTAGCAGTAGTGGAGGTTCAACCCTATCCAGTGGACTAAGTAAAGGAGCAACACTTGGGGCTCTATCATCTCCCTATTTGACAGTCAATCACAACGTGGAAATCACGTGTCAAAGGTATGAACTATGTGATTCTTTATGTTTTATGCTTGTAGATCTTGTTTAGGTGCGAACGAATATGATTCGTGAAATTCCGCATTATAATACCCAAAACCCTACAGTGATATTAGGTAGCCTCTTGCATTTACGCATATTGATTAGAATTCTTTAATGTCCACAATTTTTAATTCAATTAAGAGGGAGAATTCTAATTATGGTTCAATTTTTTATTTTAATTGGAGATTTAAGTTTTGGAATTTGAGTAAATGTGATTTAATTGCTCAATTTTTCCTAACAAAATCTGAATAAAGCCCTAGTTTTTTCGAAATTTTGATTAAAATAAAGCCCTAAATTTGATTTTTGGTACTTAATTTTGATAATTTTCGAATATTTATTCTTCATATATTGAATTGGATTGATTTGATACATAAAATATGATTTTTAATCACTAATTTGATCTTAGTGTTAGATTGAATTTGAATTAATTTTATAAAGAACCCCAAAATTGAAATTGAATTATGAATTTGATTTCAAAGTTGGATTAGGCATAAATGTTATGTTTTAATTCAAAGGACCTAATTTAATTTAATTTTACAAAAGTTGTTTAATTAGATTAAATCTTATAAAAAAAAATTACTTTTGAGAAGAAGCAGCCACGGCTGGGTGACAGAACCACCTGCCAGTGGGCCACGATGGCTGCTCCGGTGGTCAGGTGGAGCGGAGGGCGGCAGGGATGGCGGAACTAGGGAGGGCAGTGCCTGAAATGTGCAAGAGTTGCACGATTTGGCTGCTACTCTACAAGCTAGCTGGCGTGGCTGGGCATTCTGCCTGGTTGCGCGGTTGGCCGTGACTGGGCTCCGGCCTGGCTGCGGCAGGAGCTGAGTGTGGCTGGGCGAAGTGCTCAATCACGGAAGAGCAGCTTAAAAGTTTTGCTGAGGGTGGTGGCTGGACGGTGCAATCGTTGCACGTCTAGGTGCTGCCCTGCTGGCTGCATGGCTGGGCTTGAGGCCTGGCTGCGCTAGCTGGCCACCGCGGTGGCTGGGCTGAGTCCTGGCTGCTGCGGTAGGTTGTTGTGGTGGTTGGGCTTTGGCCTGGCTGCTACGGTGGTTGGGAAGTGACTAGCAGTAAGCTAAGTCACGGCATTCCCAAATTTAAAAAAAAAATAAATTATTTTATTAAAATTATTTATTTTATTTTATTTTAGATAAAATCTGATTTTATCTAAGACAATATCAATTTAAAATTTGTTTTAATCTTTGAAAATTTTAAGGATTGTTGAGCAAGATTCCAAAAGGATAAAGATTGACTTGGTAATATAATTATCCATCCTTAGTTAGGTAATTGATTTAAATTTTGTGATTGGCTAGTAATTAGGATAGAAACTCCTAATTTTGTTAGGATAATCTTTGAGGATAAATATGATTTATCTTTTAAGATTAAAATATGATTTGATTCTATCTCATGCCTAAATTAAAATATATGATGTTCTAAAGATGGTCATGAATAATATATGATATTATCTAATTACAGATTAAAATATGAGATATTTGGTACCATGTTTCTTTAATTATGAACATTCGATGTTGTAGTTTAGGCCAGCATGTTTACGTGATATTTATTATGTGGCAATTTAATATATATAATATTATATTGCTATATAATGACTAGTATGGCCCAGTAAATTACTAAATACGATCTGCACATCGTGATGTATTTTAATAATCTAAGTACGGTCTGCGTACCGATAAAGTATTTTTGTAAGTTTATTTATTTTATTTAGGTAGTAAATAGAATAGAGTAAAATTACAGGTTGCAGTTAATCCAAGAAGCCCATGAAGTGAAGGCTCAAAGAAGCGAGGTGGATGAGATCCATGAAGGTTCAAGTGGGTTTATTAGTTTTCTTAGGATTAGGGGTCATGCTATGTCTTGTTTATGCATTCACTGTATTATGCATGCTAGTTTTATTGACGTTGATGATGATGCACTAGAGTTCACTAAATAAATCATAACATAAAAATCTAGGTCCCAGTAATATTGAGATTGTTTTTCCAATTAGATACCCAACAACCCTTCGACCGTGAGTGATGGGTCTGCCTCCATAGGGTGTCACTTGTTATTTTAGGTAATTTGAGGTAGATCACGTTCCACACATTTAATTGGTTGTGCTCAACAAGGTTACCTAAAGCGTTTAGAACCTTGAAGCAAAGGGTAATAATTAAACATCAGATGGTTAATTATTCAACCAAGAGTTGTAGGAGTCGCAATTAGTAAAGAGTTTACTTACCTTGAAAATGTAATGCTTGATGGTAGGGCCTCAGTCAGGTCAACTATTACACAAATAAAGGATCTGAGAATCACTTAATTCAAATGGGACAATTTAAATTGAATAAAGTGTTAAAGTTACCTATGTTTTAATTTTAGGTGCTTTAAAGATAAACATAATTCAATTTTGTGTTTATTTATAAGTAGTATTTCGTTCTAATTTTATTATTATATATAATCTTCTCGATTGAAAATAAAGTTGAGAAACGTTCTCAAAAGGTTAAAAGATAATCCATAAACCTATATTCCAATTTTGCTAAGATGGTTCTAAAAGGCAAGTTTTAGAAATCCATGTCACACGTCTAAGGTTGGATTCCTTCAACTCAAAATGTTTGAGTAAATCGCCAACATTATCTTCATTTTGAAAAGTGTTTCAAGGGATATAATAAGATGGGAGGTATGAGCCTCTAAAAGACAAGTATGGAAGTCCAATTAAATCTCTTATCTTCAATATGATTGAATATAAGAAAGTGATGATTGGAAGTCTCTATGATCAAAAGTTAATCAAATGACATTATTCTTTATCCATTTCATATGGAGTTAAATAGCTGATCAAACTCTAATATGAATAGTGATTTAATAGACTTAGCAAAATCATGAAAAGTGCTTAAAGAAGTAAAGCAAAGTATCATTTTGAACCTAAGAGAAATGTTCTAAGTGGTTCAAAGGGAAAGGTTTAAGAATACATTAGGATTGCATTAAGAAGTTATAGGCCAAGAAATGCAATCAAGTTTCTACTTCTCAAACCTAGAACTACTTATATGCTAAAAGTTGTTATGAACAACAAATGTTTCCAATTAAATGGACCAATTCCAATTGATTAGAAACTACCTCATACAGTTGGAAGGTAAAGGAATGGAAATATTACAATTTAAGAAGTATATTATAGAAATTGATTTAGCATATTACTACTTCTTGGACATATAATGTCATGTTTAGTTCTATCTCATTGAGAATGTGGTTGAACTAAATGAAGAAGTATGGCTAACGGAGAAATAAATCTACAAGTTTAGAAGCAAATGTTGCTACTTCACGAGTAGAATCTACAAGTTTAGAAGCAAAAGTCGCAACTTTACAAGTAGAACTTACTTTTTCACCTTACCTAGTTATTGGCTAGAATTAAATAAATGTTATTTATTCTTGCCATTATCAAACACCGATCAATGTTAGTAATGACTAAGCATTGAAGATTCAAAAACATAGAGTAAATGTTGATCTATGCTTATTTGAATCAAAGTGTGTCTTGAATAGCTAAATAGGTTAAAAGATTTGTATGTTAGATATAGATGAACCATTTCTACATATATATAAGTTGTCTCTAAAATGTCGAATGATTCAAATAAAAATGAACATTGCATACGGAAGATCCAAAGGGATGGACTTTCAATATCATTAGATTATGAATCTATTGATATATGTAAATATCATTCTAATTTGACAATTGACAAAGTCACCCTTTAGAGAAATACATATCGATGTAAGAAAACCTAAGGTTCAAAGGCTAGAGACGGACAATGAAACTTCATTTGTGACATGATCACTTGTACTTAATTGAAGCATAAGAGTGAAAGTTTTGAAGAGTTCAAAAGTCCAGTATGAAGTTCATTATCAACTTTACAAAATAATAAATACATCACAATATGATTGTAGTGGTGAAAATTTGAGTCAAGACATTTACTTGGTAATATATTCAAAGTATTGCGATATGATCGTAATAATGAGAATTTCAGCCAAGACCTTGACAAACATCCAAGAGTTGTGAAATCGTTTTACAACAAACTCCGAAAGAAAACCTTGTGAAGTGTCTATCGAAGGAGCTATCAATCTATATATGAGATATATTTTGAAAATGGATGAAAATACCCTATCTTCCAACCATTATTCAAGGGATATATTTTTAAGATAAGGCTACAAAACTAAACAAAAATACATGCGTCAAATCAAAATGTATCAAAGACTTCATATGTGATATGGATAAGAAAAGTTCTTATAAAGTCTCTCTACAAACAAGGAATGAAAGATGTATTAAATCGTGTAATGTACATTCAATTCCTATTTCAAAGCACGGGGTATCACTACACAAGTCATAATTAGCACCAAATGTTTGTTGCTAAATTAGGTGCCCTTATGGAAAACATGTCATTTCCAAAAGGTCAAGTGGGTGTAGTATAAATCTCGAAAGAGTTCAAAAAAAGCAACAAACAAACATGGTTCAAACCATGGTTGGTTCACCCTATGCTAAATGTACTTCTTAAAAAGGCAAGTGGGTGTATAAGAATCTCGAAAGAGTTCGAGAGCCTTGAAAGAGTTCAAGAAAAGTTAATTCGAAAAAATCTTGAAGAAATTCGAGAAATAATCGAATAAAAGCAACAATATGAGCATGATTCACCTCATGTTATAAATGACAATGTGTGGTCTCATTAAGTGTAATGGGTTTAATAACCATGTGTCGAAGGTAGTACATTCCAAGTGCACATCCTCTATTGTCGTTTATCAATGAAAACTAAACAAAGTTGTTATATAAGTTTCAATTGTTGCATAATGACCCAGAATGATGACTAAGCTAGCATATCTAAAATTCAGCCAAAGAAATATGATTTCATATTGACTAAGAGTTATAAAATATTGATTTTGGAACATAATGATCATGCAAGTAAGAAAAATTATTTTACAAGTTATAACTCCAAGTGGTTTAAAAACCACGAAAATCTTAAATAAATTCTAAGTCTGTAAGCAAGTGTATGACACTTGATTAAATTTTCCAAATTGGATAAGACCCTTTGTAAGCAAAAATGGACATGAAAGAAAAAGGTTTTCTAACCAAATCAAAGACTTGTTACAGGATTCAACAAATTCATACTATGACTATGACTACGATGAAACCTTTACATTAGTCATGTTGTAAAGATCTATTAAAGATATTTGAGTGATTACTACCTTATGAGATTTGGTATATGGATTTCAAAACGCTTTCTTGAAATGATTCATGAAATAAGTTTTGTATATGATACAATCAGAATATTTTTAAAAATCCAATAATCCTAGGGATGCATAAAAGATCCTTTAATGGATTGAAGTTAGCATCATGGAGTTAATATCCTTATTTTGTGAGTTAATCAATTGTTTGATGTTCTCATAAAATGAAGAAAAATTCTTGCGTATACAAGATGTTTAGTGGGAGATATAAAGTCTTCTTGGTCTAGTACAAAGAGAAATTATTCCATGCTTGAAGGGTCAAGCGATGGCTAATGCGTTTTGTATGAAAAACCTTGAAGAGGAAGATGAGTACAATTGGGATTCAAGATCTATAGAGATAATTTTTGAAGAATGTTTGAGCTTAGTTAAAAAACTTATATTGATAAGATTCTTATGAGATTCAACATTATATTGAAAAGAGTTTCAATCCCATATAACATGGCACATTGCTTAAAGATTTAATGCATTGAGAAAGGTTGATGAAACTAAGAGTTTGTGTGATGCTCCTTGTGTATTTTGCAAAGGATACATCATGCGTGCCATGGATTATACTCATCTAGAACAAGTGATGATAGATTTTAATCGAAAACCGATATAACATTGGAGTATAATTTAGAAATTCCTAAATTCCTTGCGGAAGGATGAAGGAAAATTCTTAGTGTATGGAAATGAATATTATTATAAAATTTTAGAAGTTGTAAAATTCATGTTTATGAGAATGTCTCATGGATTGTACTTACTAAACCCCTTCCATGACCAAAAGTATGAGAGTCATACTAAGGTTCTTGGATTGATGCATATGTAATTTAAGTTATATATGTGTTGAGAAAACATATTACATAAGTAATACATCAACTTGCAGAATTATGTTTATCAATTGAAACAAAGTTTCAATCTTATCTAATTATGGTTTTTGGAATTAAATAAAATGTCCAAAATAATTATGAATTGATGGGCTCATCAAGTTGATGACTTGATGAAACCCCATAAGTGAACTATATTCATACCTTATGTAAGTTCCTAGTTCGAAATCATTAAATTAGACATAAATGATTTCAATAAATTGACTAGCATGTAATATTGATTGGATAGTGCAGTTTCATGGGCTATAGGGGCATAGAGATGCTCGATCAATCACATGGGTATGCATGAATGATGTATGATCGAACTATTGACCTACTTTGAAGTTCAAGTATAGAGTTTCCGGATATATTGGTAGATTCCTTTGACATGAGTGGAACATTCATTTCATTTAATGATTGATTTAGCTATGGTACAATCAAATGTCATGCCATAAAAGTGGGCTTATAAAGGGTGTTACCAGGTTACTTCAAAAGTTAAATGGAAGCTTTGGTTGCCATAAGATTGGATTGAGTCTACCTATTCAATTAGGGAATATGTCATGGCCCCTTGAAGAGGGAGAATTCAAAGAATACGTGGCCGCGCTCAAATGTATTACTCAGTAATCGTTTGTTTTGTAATTCTAACTCAGATTTCAAGAAATGATTTGTAGATTAATATGATCTCGACATGTGATGTAATCATATTATCAAATCGACACATATTGACTTGAAGAATTTGAATATTGCACACTTGTCTCAGACAAGTGAGAGATTGAAGGATTTATGTCTTCATCAAGTGCAATTACTAGATATATCATGGATCGATATTATGGAGATAATAAGTTCATTCTTTTGGGTCGTCATTATCTGTTGCTAGACATGATCAATGATCTTTGGGCTAGTTAAATAGTCCAAAGCCCAATAAAATGGATCCTATAAGGTGACACAAAAGGGTGATGGATTGAACAAAAGAAAGAAGCCCATTATTAAGCCTCATGGAGTGGTCGGCCATATGGGATTGAAGAAGGAATAGTTTGGGCTTGGTTTGGACTCTAATTGAACATATGATGTATAAATAGAGGCCTTGCCTAGGGTTTAAGATACAACACTATTAGCAGTCAATTGAGAATTGACAAGCTAGCAACCAAAACCCTAAGCCGCACGCACTTACTCTCTCCTCTTCCCTCACGTCCGCACATGCAGGTGGCGCGTGTGGTTCACGGTGGTGGTCGTGGTTGTTCGTGGCTCGATTTTCTCCTCCCCTCTCCATAGAAGGTGGTTCGAAGTGTTCGTGTCCGACTATCTAGCAGTAGTGGAGGTTCAATCCTATCCCGTGGACTAAGTAGAGGAGCAACACTTAGGGCTCTATCATCTCCCTATTTGACAGTCAATCACAACGTGGAAATCACGCGTCAAAGGTATGAACTATGTGATTCTTTATGTGTTATGCTTGTAGATCCTGTTTAGATACGAACGAATATGATTCGTGAAATTCCCCATTATATAGTACCTAAAACCCTACATTGTGATGACAAATTGTTAATGGCGTTTAGATGATCAATAAAATAAACCGTGGAGCTACTCTTATTTGTTGACTCGCTCTCACTATCTTGCCAATCCATGTAGGTTCTCACCACATCTTCAATGATTTTGACCACCTCTTCTTCCGTTCGATTCATTATAGGGCCTCCGGCACCCGCATCGAGGCATGACTTTCCTTGAAGACTCAAACCTCCATAGAAAATTTGAATTACTTGATAAGTTGAGATTCCATGATGAGGACACTCTTTTTGGTACTCCTTGTATCACTCCCAAGACTTATAAAGGCTCTCACTAGGATTTTGCTTGAAGCTTTGAAAAAGAGCTATAGCTTCCGTCGTCTTCTTTTGAGGGTAAAACCTAGACAAGAACTCCTTAGTAACCTTATCCCAAGTTCTCAATGAATTTGGCTTCACCTCCTTATCCAACTAATCCAAAGCTCTTCCTATGAGTGAAAAGGGAAAGAGCTTCAAGAGAATGAACTTTTGGCTCACACCATTAACCTTGATTGGTTATAATACTTCTCAAACTCCTTGAGATGATTTAGGGGGATTTCATGTTTAGCTCCACTAAATTGCCTTTTTTCAATCAATGTTATCATTGCCGAACGGATCTCAAAGTCATTGGCAGGAGTTGTAGGTGGTGCAATGCCACTTTCAAACCTATAAGCACCGGGAATACCCAACTCTTTCAAAAGAAACTCTTAGATTGTCACCCATGCTTGCTTGTTCAAATTCTTGTTGCACTTCTCTTGAAGGAATAGAACTCAAAGAACGTCTAGCAATTCTTCTTCTAGAAATTATCCTCTCTATCTCCGGATCAAAAGGAACAAGAGAACGATCACGTGCACTATACATACAAACTTAATGAAACAATTAGTAGCACGACTACAAGTGTAGCCTAAAGAGAAAACCTTTTGGTGCTTTTCAAATAAAAATGAAGTAGAAACTATAGTAAACAAACTACGCCATTCCACGGCAACGACGCCATTTGATAAAGGGGCTGAACACGTCGTTATATGCTCAAATCTCTATCAACAATATTTGTAAACATCAACTATCCTAACATGAGTATAAGGGTAAGTCAAGGGTCGGTCCATGAGGAATGGGAGTCGATGGCTAAAGTCTATGGTCAAGCTACTTCGAAGCTAAGATAGGGTTTTGTTGTGTAAGCTATGTTATCCAAGAAACTAAATCACTAGAGAAAATCAATATCACAAACACTAGGGATTAGGATCCACATGCAATCAAGATAGAAATGCTAATCGGGGGAAGTCAAATCAAACAAATTTTGCAAGGACTAATAATAATCGCAATCGAAAGAGTTCAAAAGGTTATCTCCTAGAAGTCAAACTAGGTTTCCTCTATGAATGACTAATCAAAGAGAATCACAATTCAAAGTCAATCAATAAATGCAATCCCTAAATTAAGTGGTCATGTCATTAGGAATTATAATGCAATCCAGCTTGGAAATCTAGGCTGATCACTCCTATCAAGCCAAACACATGCACAATTCTATTAATCAATTTAATTACAACATTCAATTAATCAAAATCACCTAATTCACAATTATCCATCAGTCATGCATGCTTCCCCTTCACCCTAGCAAAGAATCTACTCACTTTGAGCTAGCCATTCTTTGCCTTGTGAGCTACGTTTGAGCTTCCACCTTGCACTTTGAGTCTCTTTCTACTCGGAAAATCATTGTGTTGGGTCTCAGGCTTCACCTCATACCTACAAATCAAGAAAGAAGAACAAATAAAGGAGAAAACAGAAGAAAATCTACAAACATAATAGAAAGCACGAAATAAGCAAAGAAAAGACAAACTAAGGAACAAAAGATCAAAACTTAAGGAAAAGAGTGAAAGAAAGCTATAAAAAGAAACCAAAAGCATCCTAAAATACTATCAATTGAGTGCCTTAAATGACACTCATCATCCATTCCTTTGGATATATTATAAAGCTTGTGATTATGGGATGGTACATGCCTTTCATGATTTCCCTACTCCTTATGACTCATTCTTTCCAAAGCTTACAAAGTTCCAATAATATGCATTCAACAAGGTCTGAAAGTTTTGTGATGACAATAACAATAAAGAAAATCTTCAGCTAGAAGCAAGGGTGCAATGTGCGAATATTGAAGTTGTAGAAGGAAAAGTCAGTCCGCCTCATTATTTGATGATGTTTAAGAAAATGACATTTAGTAGTCAAGATCTCATACTAGTTTGTCAAAAGACTGTTAAAAATCCTACTGAAGCAAGAGCACAGGAAGTCTTCTACATCTCACAATAACTGAATGATTTTATAAAAAGAATCGAAAATCCTCCTGTTATATTTCATGTTTGTAATACAACAATTGTAGCACCAAACGAGATAAGAGAATATTTAGTAGATGGCATAAACAATACTGAGTCGATCTACAAATATTTAGAAGATGTTGAGAGTGGAAAATATCTATCGTTTGAAGGTCATGAGTATCTGTTTGAAACTTTTATGACATGAGATAAATCATATGTTGCCAAATGTGTTATAGAGCTCGGCATAGAAGATGATAATCCCATGTGTCCACTATGATGACTGTAAAGACGTGAGGGTGGGCTACAAGACATGATGATGGATGATGGATTCCTGAGCCCACAACAACAATCATGCAATCTACTGTAGCCATGTACTAATTTTTTGTATTTCTTTTTGAAAGTATATATCTTTGTAAAAAAGGAGTGGTTCTTATGAGCCTGCTTAGTCATGAGTGTCGGTAGAAGATAAGAGTCCTTTGCTATATAAAGGATGGTAGAATAAGAAGAGAGTAGAGTGGAAGGAGTTATCTAGAGCATTTTCTAAAAAAATTAGAAAGTCCTCTAAGGAAAAATCCTCCCCTTAAGAGACAGATTGGTTCTCCATCTCTCTTAAAGTAGAGAAAACTCTAATTCGGCTTATGTATGTTAGTTTAAGCTTTTAGTATGTTGTAAAATATGAGTGTTGTAATCTTTCTAAATTAAATAAAAGTTTCATTCATGAAGGGAATGTTATCCCCTTGAACTTTTATATCAAATGAGTTATCTTTTTATTTAAGAAGTTCCATCATAAACACAATAAAATTTATTTGATTAGAGATTACAGTCTAAGGTAGGAAATAATTAGATCTGTGATGAACCTAATCTAAGGAAGATAAGGTTGGGGTTAGCTACCTTGGTAAAGCCAAAAGCTGAAGAATGTTAGAGGTTCCATTGCCAACTAAGTTCAGGTATTGGTCAAAATTTTCTTATTAAACAATTATTATTGCAAAGCATGGTGGGCATTAAACTTGAAAAGAGGATTCATTATGGTATATAAGTAGTAGAGTAGTGATAACTAATACCAAAAGTGATTTTGTATTGATTAAACGCTAAAAACCATCAGTACTAGTAAAAATATTATCTTGATAATATTTATCTTGTCTTTATCAGTATTATTATTGTCATTTGCCATTTAGAAGTATCTTAAAAGTACAAAAGTTGGAGAACGGAGTGCCAAGGTGGACATTACAATATTATTGCAAAAAGTCTTTAATACCCCTTGTTAACATTAAGAAGTAGAGTATAAATCTCCGTTTGGAATTCCTCAAAAAGAAAGTTGCTAAGTTTAAATACTCAACTTTGAGTCTTAATTGATAAAAAAGTGGGCCCCTTATCAATTTTATATTGGTTTGTTTATTTATTTAACTTTTAATGTTTTTTTTAAAAAAAACTTAAAATTGTTTATTTAATTGGATATAATGGGCCATGTTGGAAAATGACTTTAGTATACTTAAGAGAGTTTCTATCATTGAAAAGTTGTATATCATATGAGTTGCTAAATTGAAAATTAGGTTAGATATCACCACTGGGTGCAAAAAACAACTCATTTTATATTTTAATACTCAAAGTTAAATTTTTTCGGTCTTAATATACGGTGTTTAACAGAGACAGCAGAAGGGAAAAACAAAAAGAGTTTAGACAGGAGAGAGGTGGGAATAGTTGGTTGTGTGATGTCTATGGCAACAACAATATCTATGGCGGGAGCCGCAGCATCATCATCCACCTTCTTATCCTCACCTTCTCGACCATCACCTTCTTCGCCACCATATATCCTTCAACACCACCGCCAACTAAACCACGGTCACGGAGGCAGTGTCAGCCTCAACCACCGCATTCTCTTCCCTTGCCGCCCGCTGCAGCTGCCACTCTCAGTCTCATCCACAACTACCTACACTGGCAGTGGAGAGGTTTTAGAAGTGAGCGAAATCAAAGAAAGATCCCGTAAATGGCAATGGAAAGATCGTTACTCTATCAATTACTTTGTTCAATCTCCGTTATCTGCTGATTCTGGTCGTCGTCGGCCTCCTCTGGTCCTTGTACATGGATTTGGTGCTTCTGTTCCTCACTGGAGAAGGTTTTCCTTTTCTTTTACTCGCTTATTTTGTTTTTGATTTGTGTAATTTTATTCTGTCAGCTATATTTGTTATGTAGTACTTGTTCTTTGCAACTTTGTTACATGGATTCCGTCGACATGTGTATGGACTATGGACTAGGGGTGATAATTGAGTGACCCGAGTGGCCGAGGCCGAACTTGAGTTGCTCAAGCTAGGCTCGTTGCACTCCCATTTGAACTCGAGCAGAGCTTACCATAAAACTCAACTTGATTACGAAATTACAACTTATTTTATGTTATAAATATGTTTGTGCTATTCATGTTTAATTTTTACTTTTGATTTGAGTTGGATTTTCTTAACCCAAGGAATGGTCATGAATTGATTGAAGGACCATGTGTATAATATGAGATTTGCTAGAAGTAATGCATAGGAAATATATTTCTCATTTAAGGATTCATTGCTTCAATAAGTCAGGTCATATTGCTAATTTGTGTGTGAAATGCAATGCTCTTGCTGTCTAGCTTGGTGCTGTTGTTCAATTCTATTTGGTAATATAATTTTGGATTTGTGCTCATTGACCTCGCTCAGTCTTACTGTTTGGAATACCTTCGATTGAAATGGGAAAAATTCTTGTTAAAAAATAAAAAAGAATGTTGATTGTCAAAGTAATAATTTCTCTATGTAGTTGTTTGGTATGGAGAAGAATACTATGAATTGAATTGCATTTTCTATTGAAAGATCTTTGTAGAATCTAGCTTCTAAACCCACTCGTCCTTCATTTCGTCATATAAGGAATACTTCTGGTAAACTACTCTAAGTTAAAGAATATCTATGTATTGAAATATATATAACAGTAAGAACATAGAAAAACTGGTTTAAGTTGTCCTAGAAAAGGACTTTTCTTCCAACAGAAGACAGTCTAGGTTAACTTGCGTTGCTATTTGAGACCATATAATGTGAGTATCATGCTAATGCTATAGGATAAATGACAATCACCTCAATCCATTCGTATGTATTAATTGATCGATTCCATTCATATGATGATTTGTAACCCTACTTTCATCTAGAATGATATCTGTTGTTTCTTTTTTGAAGTTTATTTATCATTTGGAATTCCTGTCCTTGACTTTTGTGGAACAAGTAATTTGGAAGTGTTATGGTGGCAAGCTTTCTGGTGACAAATATGAAAAAAGAGAGGCCAGAAGAACTATGAATTTGAAGTGTGTTTAGGATGTGTCCTGTAAATTTATGAATCCAGGACACATCCAATATGTGATCCTCATCTTGCTAACCTGGACACATCCTACGTACTGCTCCTTCAGTACGCAGTCATATCAGTACACGATAATTAAAATGATACAAGGGGGGAGAGGGCATCACAGTTATTTACATTTCAAAGGCATTTTTGTGCTTTAGAGACAGCTAGAGCTGCTAGACTGTATCCGGTGAAGTTGTAAAAGAGCATGCAGTACGCAATCCATGTGAAAACTATTATGTAAAAACTGTAGAACTTCATGGATTCGTTGTTACCAAAATGTATTTAGGTGATTCTAATTCTTTTCAATTTACCTGTAGGAATATTACAACATTGGCCCAAGATCACACGGTTTATGCTATTGATCTTCTTGGATTTGGTGCATCAGACAAGCCAGCAGGATTTATGTATACAATGGAAACATGGGCAGGGGTATAAATCATAGTTAAGCTTAATGTTTTAATTGCTATGTTAACATACTATTGAGTATACAGTCATTGCAGATTACTCCACTTGGCTCATTTTCAACAGTTGCTCTTGGATTTCTTGAATGAAGTGGTTCAAGAGCCAGCTGTTCTTATAGGCAATTCCGTGGGTAGTCTTGCCTGTGTGATTTCTGCTGCGGGTAAGTTTTCTTTGTGTTTTTGTTTAATTGATAAAAAAAATTTATTAGCAATGGAAAAAAAAATTAAACTTCATCTTGGATTTCGTTCGTGATTTAATTCTTCTGTTGGTCTTATTCCTCTACACAGAATCCTGTCAAAGATCTCAACCTCTGGTCAGTGGACTTGTCCTGTTAAATTGTGCAGGTGGCATGAACAACAAAGCTATTGTTGATGATTGGAGAATCAAATTGCTCATACCCGTGCTTTGGCTGATTGACTTCCTCCTAAAGCAAAAGCCTATTGCATCAGCTCTCTTTGAACGCGTCAAACAAAGGTACAGTTTACTTGACTGATTTTAGAATGTGAAAGCCTGTGCAAATGATATTCTTTCTCTGCAGAGAGAACTTACGAAATGTCTTATTGTCCGTCTATGGATGTAAAGAGTCAGTGGATGACACGTTGGTTGAGGTACTTTTCAGTTTCATCTCATGTGTCTTTTTCTGTTTTTTCCCCCCTTATTTTAGCATGGTATACTATAAATGGTACTGTTGCATACGAGATTTGATCATCTGTTGCTAGGCACCACCCTGTAAAGACCAGACTTTATCAAGCAATTTGATAAAAAAAACGCTTGGAAATAAGAAAAAACTAAAACAACTTTGTATATTGAAGTGCTACAGCACCAGTTGCAAGATTAAATGGTTATTTTAGATAACTCAGGAGAATTATTTTGTACCAAGGATAATAAATGTGTCCAAATTGAAATACTCCCTCCCTCAAAAGTTCGACTCACTTTCCATATGGAGTTGTTTCAGAACGTTAGACTCATTCTTACTTTGTTCTATCTTCGGCAAACCCCATTTACTACCTTACTTCAAACACTCCACACTATTTACACTTTTCCTCATACTTCTCATATGTTATCCACATTTGTCTTACACATACTCACTGACCTTTTTACTCTATTTCTCTGACTCTATACACCTTTATCTTCACCCACTCACTTTTTACGAACTTTTCTATGAACAAAAGTCTACAATAAATGAATTGAACTTATGGGAACAGAGAGATTATCGTATATTTCCACACATTCAAATACGCTGCTAGTTTCTTGATCCTTAGCTCATCATCCCACAAGTTTATATGAAGTACTGGTTTTACTATGAGTAGGTAATATTTAAAATTTTATACCATGTGAGGAGTGCAGATCATAAAGGAACCTGCAGATGGTGAAGGCGCATTGGATGCTTTCGTTTCAATCGTGACTGGCCCTCCTGGAGCGAGTCCAGTCAAGCTGATGCCAAGAATCACAATACCTGTTCTGGTTTTATGGGGTGATCAAGACCCATTTACCCCGCTTGATGGTCCTGTTGGGAGATACTTCACATCTTTGCCTTCTAGCTGCCGAAACGTGACACTTTCTGTTCTCAGTGGTGTTGGACACTGCCCTCATGATGATAGACCTGCTCTGGTCCACGAAAAGCTGCTTCCCTGGTTGTCAGATCTTCCTGCTGCTTAGTCATTTTTAGTTTTCATTATTTCAATTTGCACGCTTGAAAATTTTCCAGAATTTTTAGTGCAATTTGTAAGTTTCTTGCTTATAGAATGTGGTGTACAATACATTTTATTTTAATTATAGAAATGAAGTTCCTACGAGAACTTCTTTTTATGAATTTCTGATTATATGAAGGCCATTTTCTTATGAATCTCTGTACTTAAATAAGTGCATTACTTTGATGAGGGAATTTAAAGGGAGGAATGTTATATATTCGTAAATACATAACAATGATTAAGATATTCTAAAAATATATGATAGAGAGAGATAAGAAGACAGAGGTCTGTAGGTGGACCCTACCTATTTTTTTGGTCAGATTGTCTCACGTGATAAGGGTACCACATGCTGATTATTCCACTAAAAGCTTATATAATACCATTGAATTTTTAGTGGTACTATCTTTGCATAAATTTAGTACAGCTGAATCGCCTTAATGCATATATAATACCACTATATGTATATATAGTATCACCGTATGTTCAGTGATATTATTTTATCATCCAATGATACCAGAAAATGCATCATTTGTACATATGTGTAGTTTCTAAATGCATAACATTCCTGCATTACTACTTCCCCTTACTTTGATCGTTACATATGTTATTTCCACTTTGACATTAATATTTATAATAACTAATACTAAAGTAGCAATCGCTAATGTCATATTTCTCAAAGCTGTACATGTGGCGCTACTTCATGAAAAAATTCTCCGCTCAAATATTAAGTCCATCTATCTATATACCTAAACTATATTAGAGTTTTTTTTTTTTGGAGGGAATTTTCCCTCCTAAACTCAATTTCTTTCGTTTAGATTTTTGTAGAATTATTAATGTGTCTAGAAACTTTATACTCCCTTCGTTCCTAAAAGTTTGACTCACTTTGCATTTGTGCGGTCTCCAATGAACATCTTTGACCATGAATATCTTCGGCTATGTATAAGTGAAAATTATAAAAAGTTGATATTTGAAAATTTTATAAGGGAAATCTAATATGACCCCTCATACTAATTTATTTTTATTGTATAAATCATAATATGTGGTCAAAGTTATTTTATTTTTACCAGATGAATAGTAAATGAGTCGAACTTTCAGGAACGGAGATAATACTTTAATTTATTAATTATTATGATGGAATTTTATATCACATTTTCATGAGACTTCTATATTTAATTTCAATGTATACTATATATAAAAGACGTTTATAAAATTATTTATGTACCACGTGTATCCCTTCTTACGCCGGTATAATGCCACATCATTATTCAACAACCTACATCCAATGATCTTAATTAAAATCCATACAAAGAAATTTGAACCCCAAACCTCATTGAACGGAATCACATGCATTACCATCTTAGCTAGAATTAATTCATGCTCCATTAATCCAAATCATATATAACAAATATGTAAATCTAAACTTTTAGCCAGACCACGAGACAACGACACTTGTCATTTTAATTTGTTGCCAAGTGTCATACCACGTAAGCAACAATTAATTATTAGTATGACACGTAGGATGAAAATGTTGGATAGATGTAAATATATTTTGTAAGATAAAAAATGTTAGTTTAGAGTTTTATTTTCAATAAAATTTAAATAGATTTTAGGATAAAGTTACTGGTTTAGTGTTTTATTTTCTATAAAATACCATTATTTATATGTACAAATTAAATTATAACCCATTTAAAAAATAAAAATTATAACTTTCTATAATATTATCTTAATCATTTATTATTTTATATCATAATATTCGTGTTAAAGAGTATTTCAAAAAAAATTCATTTATAATATACTTTAAAAATTATAACCCACAACTTTATGATCGTAGTAATATATTTTTACTTTCAAACTGAGGGTTTCGAATAAAGTCTAGGAGTACTCAAATTACTAAATGTCAATGGAACCGTAAAATTAAATTATTAATTCGATTATGAACATTTAAAGCAACTAATATAATGTTTCAAACATGGATAGATTTAGACATTAGTAATAATGCCTTTGAGAAAATAATTATTCCTTATAATTATTTTATAAGTAGCCAATTAATGTAAGAATTTTTAAAGCATAAGGATATATAATTATGGAGGGAACCCGAGGCATCACCTGGGGGTGTGTACCAGTTTATATATAAATACATACATGTTTTAGAATGTAAAATTAAAACCATAAAAATCCAAAATAAATTATGTTGTCATTGTATTCTAATTTACCCATGTTAAAAAATTAATGAGTCTTTTGAAGCATCTAATATAATAATGAAATTATTTAAAGTCTTACTCGGGGTAAAGCTCGAGTCACACACTAGTATTTAATAAAGGTTAGGACTTGTGTCACACATAATAAGTTTAAGACATAAGCCCTATTCACCTTATAAAAGTTAAAAGTAATTTCAGTTTAGTAAAAATAAAAATATTAAAAGTAATATTCAATAAAAATAAGTTCAATTCATTAAATTTTAAAAAACAAATATAATAGGGAATTAATAGGATTAAGTTTTAATCAATAAAATTACATTCAATTTAGTAAAATTAATTTCATCTCAATAAAAATAAGTTGAATTTAAACATATAGTGTGCATGTACAATATTGTAAAACAAAGGTAATGTTCAATTTTACTCTTTTCTCCATAGTTTTTTTTTTTTTTTTTTTTTTTTTTTCAAAGGAATTGATCAGTCACTTCTCAACCACCAGTATCAAAAGAAGTTCATTTTAATTTATGACGACCAAAAAAAATAAAAAGTAAAAAACCAAATGTATATGTATCGCGTGTATGCTTTGCTTGAAGCCGAGGTTTCCAGTTGATTAACCCAAAATTGGCTCTTTACAAATTCTTTGCTTGAATCAGCCACATTCCTTCATATTCCACAATCTCCTTAATATAATACTGAAAATTTCACCAAAAATGGCAATATTATTTGAAAAGCAGCCATTAACAGAAAGTTGTCTAAGCAAATTGGTTGAATTAAAGATTGAATGGCAGAAGAAGAGTCTTTGGAGTATACTCCCACTTGGATAGTTGCACTTGTCTGCTTCGTTTTCGTTCTTCTTTCTCTTGCTGCCGAGCGAGGCCTTCACCGTCTTGGCAAGGTACTCTCTATTCAATTTCTATTTCAATGTATTTTCTTATATTAATTGTACGTATGCCACATTTTAATTTCTCCATGTTTATGCATGTATAATACTTGTACGTCTTTTAGATGTTCATAGTTTGACTTTGAATGTTTCCAAATACATGTCTGTGACCCCTATTTTCTCTTATTACGTACGAAGTATTAGTTCAAATTTAATAAATTGACATTTTTAGATAATAATTATGACAAATCAACAAGACCACATAGCTATGTTTTTCTATACGAAGTATATGAAAAATTGTAAGCAAAAATATCTCAAACTACGAATACTTGTAAGTTGCAAGATTCAACTAAAAACATTTACTCCGTAAAAGAAATGGAGGAGAGTACTGTTGAAATATATCCTACCAAATAACAACTGTTCCACGTTGAGAAAAGAAGAGAGAGTTAAACACTTTATAGGCTAAGTGACTACTCTTTTTATTGCCATATGATTTTGGGATGAAATCTCCTTTGAACTTGTGAAGTGGACTCTCTCTTTTAATTTGCGGGTGCAGCCCAAAACTGTATTTAACAAGTATAAAGTTAGAAGTTTTAATGTTTTTGTTATAATTAATTGATGGTTGAAATGTTAGCTAACTTACCAAAAAAAAAATTATAAAAAAATATCCACTTTTGCTGACCCTCTAGGTGCTAGTCTACTAACATATTGGATTTTTGAAGGAGGTTTTATTTTATTTTTTTTAAATATTTTTTTTAATTTAGTTGGCATAACTAAAAAATTACTTTTTCATTTTTACCAGGGGTTTAGATTGTATTCTTTTCACTTGAAAAAGGTGATCTAATTTGATTTTATTGAGGCATATTTTTTGTTTGGTATGATTTTTTGTTTTATTGAACTTTTACCATTATTCTATGATTAAAAGAATTTTATTTGAGCAAAAATAAATCATTTTAAAACAAAATTTAATCAATATAAGCAGTAACTTCAAATAACAAATATAATAAAAAATCAATAGTAATAATATAAGTTCAGCGGAAACAAATCAAGTTTAGTAAAAATAATATAATGAAAACTATTCAAGTTAAATGAGAATAGTTTAAGTAAAACAAAATTAAGTTAAGTTTAGCATAAATAATTAAAGTTCAAGAACAGGGTTTATTAAGCTTTTTATTTATTATTTAATTCTTGTTTTGTATTGTGTGGGGTCTTCTTATAATAATATCAATGTGTATTTTCAAAATATCAAAATTTCTTATTTTAATATTGGAGTTTTGCTCATTTAAAAATATTTGGTCAAGTAAATGGAAGTGCATTTTTTCAATATTACGATGACTAAGTAGTCAAATATTTTTCTGGGAGGAAATTACTTTACATCCCTGTTTTCAGTTTTCTAACTTGTTGATAGAGGTTCTGTTTTTGCAAATCAATGGTTTTCTGTAATATTCTTTTGTTTTAATATCTTTCCCTTCCTCAAAGTAAAGTTTCTTAGTCTTGGATGTTTGAATAAAACAACAAAGGCAAAGAAACAACTAGGATCGTTGTCATGAAGTTGTGTGTATATGATATATAGAGCTTAGCTTGTATGAATCCCTTTTGATTGGTTGGCATCACCATTTTACCATACTAAATGCAGCAGCATCATTTTCATTCCTAGGCTGGACCCTTGTACCCCATCATTTATTTTGGAGCTACAAGACTACGTACATTGCTGTTGTTCAATGAAATGAGTTAAACCAGTAGAACATCTTCTTACTCTGACCCTTTTTAATGTTAAAAATAGATGTTTTGGAAGGTGGAACTGGTATCAAAGATATTTTTTGATCTTTGGGTATAATTTCTACTAACCATTAGTGATTAACGTTTGCTGAACTTGTCATGACATATAGTGCTTGAAGAGAAAGGAACAAGAATCGTTATATGAGGCCTTGCAAAAAATAAAAGGAGGTTAGCTATATTTTGGTAGTGTTCTCAAACATGTTACTTTCCTTTAAAGGCACCATTGTTTCAGCAAGGCTCTGGGTGATGCTCTTTACATGTAGTCTGTATTATCGCACTACTTGTAGTATAGTAGTTCGTTTGTACAATTAATTTAATGTTTTGTTAGCCTATTAATATATCTTGCAGAACATTGTAATTTAATATGTAAACATCATTGTTAGGTCTAACTTCCTGCATTCAACCAAATGGCCTAGATAGTGATGATGTGTCCAATAATTATAATGCAGGGATGCAAAAATTCATCCGATTTTGGCTAGGTGGCTAATGGTTATAATTAAGTCTTGTCTGAAAATAGTTTTGGATGAGGTTAGATACCGTTGCTATTGCGGTAGCATGTCGATGTGCTGTGCAATCCAATGGTTACTAGTCCGTGAAGGTAATTGATAGGCTAATTTGTGTCATGTTAAACTTAAATATCCAAGTTAAACTATGGTTTATGTAGTTAGAGTATCACTTACGAGTTGAAGACTTAGCAAGAAACTACTAATATGGATCATTTGAAAGTAACAGCTGATGAAGTGCTAATGCAGATCAAGAGGGAGAAGATTATAAACATATTTTGTAGTGCCATGAAAATGTGATGCTTTAACCTTTTCTTCTGGGCCGCATCCTACTGTTTCATAAATATTCTGGCTAAACGTTTTAAGGTTTCATGCTTCTATGTAGTATTACTTTTCATGCAAATTTATATTTACTGTATACTTCCACCATTTTAATATATAATTGTGCCATATTTCAATTTCAGAAATGTTATAATAATTGCACCATTCCTTGTATATTATAAATAAATATTATCCTTTGAATTTTCCTTTCATGACCCAACTCCCATCTCTCCCGTCACCCTTTAAAGGGTAGTGTTGTCTTCTCACTCTTTTGAACACTCTCTTTCCTTTTTCTGAAACAGTGGAAGTAACTGATTTTTTGCTGTAGTAAATTTGGGACACTCTTTTGAACAGTTAAAATGTTCTTTCTTGATAAATTAGCAGTAAGTTGATGTCGGAATATATTCAGACATCAACTATTTTTTGTCCATGATTTCTCTCAATCTGATAGTTGTTTCTTAGATCATGTATTATGGTACAAAGTGGCATTCTTACTGTTGACTTTTGTGGGTCTTGGCTCTTTTCTTGTGCAAATCTTGAGTTGTATGCATGTTCCTTGGATGCCTTTCCCCTTAACGGTGTTTCTCTTTCTGGTGTATGCAGAGTTGATGTTGTTGGGATTTATCTCTCTACTTCTGACAGTCTTCCAAGGATTTGTAAGTGACATATGCATTCCAAAGCATCTCACAAACTATATGCTACCTTGCAAAAAGGAAAATGCTGATCATGAAGGCAATAGTCATAGCAAATATGCTTATCAACCTTCATGGAGTAAACGACGACTTCTTGCTGAAGCTAGTAGTCATTGTGAACTAAAGGTAATCAAAATGGTTTTCATCTTACCTGATGAATTCATGCCCTTACCTGAAAAAAGTTTATGCCCTTTCTTAAGACAACTATTCCGTGTTGCATTAAATTACCTGGTTAATGAAGGGTAAAGAAACTCCCCGAATGTGCTTGAACAATGAGAATCTTAACTTTTTAAATTTATCCTTCTAACTTTGTAAACTCCATCAGTCCCTTGCTATCTTTCACACTTTTGTTTCTTTGTTGTCCCAAATTTCTTTACACTTCTATATCGACTTTAAGACTTCGTTTCCTATTATTTGCAACTTTGGAATATTTATATCTCACAAATAATACCCCAAAGTTGCAAATAATATGAAACAAAGGTAGTATATATATTTTCCTCTCACCTTCCCATCAACTTTTTTTTTGAGTTAAAGCCAAATTGTATATAAATAAAAGTGAAACCTTTGTATTCGTGGTTGCAGGGAAAGGCTCAATTAGTATCATTGGAAGGGTTGCATCAACTACACATCTTTATCTTTGTCTTGGCAATTGTTTATGTTATTTCCTGTGCAGCAATCATGATTCTTGGAGGCTTCAAGGTATATTTTTATCAGTGCATAATTAGGTCTATGGTACCAAATTCTGTGAGGATGAGCAAATCTTAATCCTCATATTTGTTTAGCTTATTGGAACTTTCCAAGCAAAGCTGACACAATGTACTCAAGCCATGAGGGGATTAGCTCCAAAATTTACCCCCCGCCTTCCAGTATCCAGGCATCCACTTAGAGCTAATATAAAAGCAAAAACCTGAAAATTAATTGAGGGTGGGACTAAATGTATAACTTTACTATTTGGGAGGATCAAATAAAAAATTTAAATATATTTACGTTGATATAAAATATCCAAAATTAATGAAGGGTAAATTACTGAGGAGGGTGTTATATATGCTGTGTGGGATTTTGTATTTTCCATTGAACTCTCACTTCCCGCATTTTCCCTTAATTATGTCAACCAAACAAGAGGTGAAACAATAACATCAATTACTGTGTCATTCGCTGCCTTCCCAATCAGCCTTGAGTAACTAGAGAAACAACTGCCTTTCTCCCTTTAACATCTAAGTCAAAGCTTGGGTGTATAATGTGGTTCTGCACATTGGTTTGAAGCACAAAGGAAATTTGAAAAGAGGTGAATTTTAGCTATGTAGTCCAATACTTTATATAATGTGTCTGCTTAATTCTTTTTCTTGTATAGGTACGGAGATGGAAGCACTGGGAAGACTCATTACGACGCGAGATTTCAAGAGCACAAAAAGCCGAAAAAGGTATGAACTTGCATGCAAACAAAATCTTTTTTCTTTTTTTTTTTTTGGGAATGATGCTTATATTAATGGTGAAGAGTTGGATAGCATGCAAACAAAAATATAATTCTTTTTCTTCGTTTTTGAAAGAGGCTATTGCTAAAGGTGAAGAATCAGATAGGGTCAATCATATTTATACTCAACATCGCCGTGAGTTCTTTAAGACCCGAAGAGGATATTCAACTGTTTTAGGTGTAACGGTGAGTTCACACTTTTTGACAAGAAGATAGAAAATGTAATTTATTAATCCCCTGTAGTGATCTCTAAATTCATTATACGGTCTTTAGGAAGATAGCATGTATATCTTGGATTAATATAGTTTGTAATAAGTCCAACTCAACAAAATGTGACCTAATCAGCTTGTTTGTTGGTGAAAATTGGTGGTATTGGTAATGATCTTGCATGTAGTTGTTTAATAATAGTCCCATGCCAATGTGTATAACAATGCAGCTCTACTTCCAAGTATTCCCCAAATATGTGTTTTTTAATCTCTATTACAACATATTACCACCTATAAAGATGGTAGTGAATAGGAACAGAAGTAGGAATAAGAATAGTAATAGGAATTTCTTTTAGAAAATCATAGAGGTGGAGAAGCCTTACTATGGACCTTGTCATGAGATTTTCCAAGCAAGATTTAATTGAAGTTAACTGTCATATGATCTGGTACTAATTAATTAAATTGTATCTCTTACTAATTAATTACTTCCATGGGATGCTCAACATGATGGTCGTGGTTATTACAGAATATTTTCCTTAAGATATAATTGATTTTGGATAAGATAATTTGAAAAGTGAGTTGGAGGCTATAGAAACTTGGTATATACTCCCTCCTTTTTTTAATATTTGCATAACTTTGGCTTATGCACTATTCACATACTCTTGTTGACTGTTTTTGTTTTTTTTTTTAAATACTATTATATGAATTAGTGTTATTTTGTAATGTACTATTGGATTAGTTACAATTTCTATTTTCAAATTTTATTTATTTATTTTTTTAATTTTTACTAATATACAATTAAAGATATTAATGGTTAAAGTTATGTCTCGGAAAATGCGCCTGTCAAAGTGATGCAAATATTTTTTTTTTTTTAAAAAAAACAGGCAGTATTATGACACGGGCTCATGGTAAGGTATGTGTTATTGTGTTGTAGTCTTTCCAAGTATTGGAGATGTTCACTTTGTGATAATGTTAGAACATGCGTAGTGGTGATAGCAATTATCTATCATTAGCTTGAAACTAATTAATATAATCTTACTTTCTTTTGACGTTGTATACCTCTTGTGTGACTTGCTAGATGTCATTTTTCAAACAATTTTATGGCTCTGTGACGAAGTCTGACTACATCAACATGCGACATGGATTCATTATGGTAAATTTGTCATAATCTTGTTTGTAGGAGGGAGGGAATGGGAAGGAGAAAGGGATTTATTTGATAAATTGATATGTACTTGATCCACTTTTGATTGATAAAATAGCAGGCTAATGCATCTTTTCTCCATCCTTTAGACTCACTGCCCTACAAATCTCAATTATGATTTCCACAAGTACATGCTACGGACTTTAGAATATGATTTCAAGAAAGTGGTTGGCATAAGGTAGGTACGCACATAAGTATTTGTATCCTGTTGAAGCAATTGTATCGAGCTTTTTGACAAAAGAATACTTTCTTTCTGCAGCTGGTACTTGTGGGTATTTGTTGTGCTCTTTTTGTTGCTCAACCTGGAAGGTATCACCAATCACCCTTAAGTTATTGGCATTCCTCTGCTTTGTTCACTCATTATTCTTGCTCCTGCTGGTCAGCCTCACTGAGTCGCAGATGCTCAGCCTTCAGGGCCCAGCATTGCTCTACCCCCTTCCCGTCATCCCTGGGGGTATTTTCCCAGGGAGAGATCTAGACACAGTAGAGACCTGTAGACCTATGTCTCTTCCTGATTCGCAGTGCCACTTATTAATGTTATCTTGTATGATGAAATAATTTAATGCTTTGTACTTGTAGGATGGCATGCATATTTCTGGTTATCGTTTCTACCTCTCATTGTAAGTTCCCTACAGATTTGGGAGAAATTAATATGTACATCTGCTATACATTGGAAACAAAAAACGCATATTTTAGTCACTGTACTTTTGCTAATTAGACTTGAGTTGAGAACAGCTTCTGCTTATTGTGGGTACCAAACTGGAACACATTATTGTATGTTTGGCTGATGAGATTGAGGAAAAAGATAAGAAGAATATTCCAGTCCAGGCCCAGACAGAGGGAACAGATGAAAAAGAACGTTGGGTGCAACCATCTGACAAGCACTTTTGGTTTGGACGTCCCATCATTTTTCTGTACATGATTCACTTCATTTTGTTCCAGAACTCTTTTGAGATAGCTTTTTTCTTGTGGGTTTTGGTGAGCAGCAAACAACAAATCACTTTGAATGCTCCATTGCAAAATTAATTTCTGACGGCTACATTCTTTTGTTGTCCAGTTTACATACGGTGTCCATTCATGCATTCTTGACAAACTAGGTTTCATTATCCCACGGCTTATTGTTGGGTAAGTAAGATTTGCTGCTTAATTTTTCTCCTATTAACTGTTATTTGTCTTCTACATCTCTGTCTTTCTAGTTTTAGTTTTGTATACATGGAAATTGCTTGCAACTTCTAAAGTTCTGAACTAGAGAAAACAAAAACACCTTTTTCGATACTATAGCTGTAGGAGAGGTCACGTGCCATTAAATTTCAGGACTTACGTGTGACCATTGGTTTTCTGCCTTAAACATGCACATAACAGTCACCTCTATTGCAAAAGATAGATTTCCGGAAATCTTACCATATTCATTCTTGGATCAATGTGGACATATATGATCATCCTCAGTTCCATAGTATTTATTGTGAGGATAGATTAGGTGTCCTCTATTTGATGACCAGCCTAACTTTGTATATTTCTTTCTTTGAATGAAATGACAATTTTGAATAATGTTGATCAATGGAATGATTTGGGACCTTAGGAGCATAGGACTCTTTCTTCTTTCTTTTTAGGGTAGTTATTGTTTTGAAGATTTGTTGTTGAGAAATAACTTGTATTAGACCTGTAAATTTTAATTTACCCCTTAAAAATGCCGTATTTCTTGTGGTTTATAAGCATCCCAAGGATCTACAAATTTACGGGTAATGTCTAATGGTTGTAGGCGAAGAATAAAACTCTGTTCTCTTCACCTTATTCCTACTACTCATTATTTTTAAAACCAGACCAGACTAGACAGATGAGAAACATTTTGACCATACCACATCAGTAATATTTAGACTAGACTAGTCGACTTGACCCAAAAGACCAGACAACACCATACTAGACCTTAAAAAATTCACACCATAACTCTTCAAATAAGATGAATAGAACATAGCTTAATTATGCTCTACTCTTAAATGGGATTTTCTTTGACGTTCTAAACAGGACTGACATTCTTTTTGTGAAAAAGGAAACATATGTTGTGCTTATGTGATGAATTGATATAGCTATGAAATGACTAATTGGCAGAGTAAATAAAATGCTACGTAGTTTCTAATATGTTGTGCCTTTATCAAACACTGAATAACATTCTCCATGGTTTCCCCTCTAACACACTATATGCTGAGATCTGAATTTTCTGTTTCCCTCTTATCTCCTCAAACTAATTTCCTTGCTTTCTTAGTTTCTCTTCAATCCAATTATGCACTATCAATAGTACCTTCACTCTATACCCAACGCATTACATTATTCTAAGTGCTTTAGATGGAGAATGACAGAATTGTTATGCTCGACGCTTAAATTTCCATTGAAGTGTGAGCATCATAGAGTGTATATGGGAAGCATCTTGCTGGGCCACATATCTGTTTTGTTGTTCTGGTTAGCAATAATCATAGATCAACTGCCTTTCTATTGTTTTTGTTATCCTGTGAATGAGCTGCGTTTTTTTCTTTAAATGTTTCCAAAGTCATCACCTCTATTCGTGAGTTTCACATAGCAGAGACATTGGAGATGTATCATGAATTGCATAGGTAATCTAAGTTACTGGAAAGACACTATCAACTGCCTTAGTAGCTATTTTAAAAAAGAAGTACTATATCTGTTAATTTTTAGTTGCAACAAAGGAATATTTTATACCTCACAAATAATACTCCTTTGTTGCAACTAAAAATTAACAGAGGTAGTATAATACTTGGAATCCTGTTGATGTGTGGCTGCACTCTAGTGTCCAGCATAAACATTCTAGTCTGTGTTCGCTTTACTCTCAGCAGACAGGCATAATGTGAATCTTTCTTTTGTAGCTTTTAATCTGGTTTAGTGTAATGCAGTGTTCTTTGTATTTTGATCCCCGGCTTCAAGGAGAACTTTTATATACAACCGGATGTACATAGAAGTAGGTACACCTAAAGGTGTTTTTTTACTCATTTGGTATAATTTGCTCATTTTAGATTTAAAAATGAGTAAAAAAAAATATCAAATGAGCAGTTAACACTTGGGTGCACCTTACACCCGAGTGTATATAACAATTTCTAGGCTTCAAGTCCCGGGGTTTTTCTTCGTGCTATGTTGATTTCTTTGAGGGTGCTTTTAATGACGTGGGTCAGCTATTAATCTTATTATACTAATCACCGTCTCTATGTTCTTGTATGACAGCGTGATTGTTCAAGTGCTCTGCAGCTACAGTACATTGCCTCTGTACACAATTGTTACTCAGGTGAGCTATTAATATGCTTGTTATAAGGCCAGGCAACCATCTTCAGGCTAAAAAATGCTTGTATTTTATGTCACTACCTCTTCTATGTAGATGGGATCTATGTTTAAGCACGGAATTTTCAAATCAGATATCCACAATGCCTTGGATAGCTGGATTTTAGATGGAAAAGAAGCTGCAGGTGGTTCACATAGCTCACATAGAATTGAGATGCAGAATTTGGCCCCAGAATCTCGGGAAATTATTTCTGGTGCTGAAGAGACGACTGCTTGGGTTGAAAATTTTACAGCACCTTAGAATACTACTGCTCGTCCTAGTTCAACTTACAACTGGCAAACTATGCTTAATGTTACAAAAGAACTTTATATCGCGATTATATTTAGCTATTATCGTAGTGTACAATTGATTGTTAGTCATTCAGTAGTATGACATAGACCTATACGTTTTGATGTGAGGATTCTTGTGATGATTCTGAAACCCTCCCAATATCAGTTCTAAGTATATACAGTATATAGTACTCCTAATTGTGTGCTACGGAATATTTGAAGAACTTTTCTCTGAGTAATTTCAACATTATTGTCTAAAATTTAGTCTATTCTCTAAAAATTATCTCTCGTTGTAAATTTGATGTTTTTCCTTCTAAATATTTAATGACTAGATTCGTCTCAATGTCTCCACCTACATTAGTCTAGACATTTTAAAAGGCTAACGATGAGCCGCAAAAAATTTGTCCAACAAGAATAAAAAAAAGTCATTTGCCCTATAAATTTAGACTAGTATCATTGAGTGAACAAATAATTTCACTAGATATTCAATGGTATAAAATACACTCATAGTGTTGCTTAAAAAAATTTCAATAGTATTTTATATTTTTCCAATGATACAATATCACATTGCTTTTTTCTCCCTTTTCACGTGAAAACAACCCCACATAATGTGGGGTCCACAGCACTATTGTTTTTTTTTCTCTCTCTCTGTTTCATATACTTTTACTATATTTAATACATCTGAGGTGCCTCACCACCCTATATTAGTACTTCCTCGTAGTTTAGTGATATAAAATAGTTAATCTTCTTTGCCCACAACTAATTCCTATTAGAATTAGACACACATATTAGGGATAGGTTATATGGTGGTATAGACTTTTTAGTAGAGATAGTGAAAAAAAAAAAAAAAAAAAAAAAAAAGAATACAAATATAGAGAGTTAGAAAGATTTAGTAGACATTCCACATCATATTATATTAGAAGAAAGAGGGTGAAAGTTGGAATTTCTAAAGCTATGATAGCTTTAGTCATATATTACTATAATAAACTCCGTTGGTGTTAAATTGTACATTTTTCTATAAGGGTAAGAAAAAAGAAAACAATAGGACCCCTCCTCATGAGGGGAATTCCTAATGCATCAGAGGAAATAATAGGGTACAAAGATGAGGAAGTACAAAGAGTAATGTCCATGTTATCACTAACAAGATGACCTACATTCGCGATCCAATCTGCTGCTCTGTTTGTTTATCTGTAAACATGGTTAATATCCCATTGCTGAAACCTTTGAAGAAGATTGAGGATGTAAGCGATGATGTGATCGATTTGCTGGCGCGGAATGGAATGAATGGTTGGTGGTGGGTATGAGTTTGCGATCTCTACATAGGTGATCCCGAGCTTAAAAAGGTATCTGTGAGAGTACGACATTTCCACTCATTGAACGCAAATTGCACTTTATGGAAAGTACGAGGGGTATCTAATGTTTCATTTCGAAAGATTAAAGAATTTCGCTCTTTCCATATACCTCGTAATAACAAGATAAACTTTTTAAGAATGGAGTTATTTTTTCTGAGGTTGTTTAAGGTAGGTAGAAGGTCCCCATATGTAAGAGAACTGCTCAACCAACTCTTGGTTAAAGGATGAAGCCAAATTTCTTTTGCTTTTTCGCAACCGAGAAACAGGTGATTGATTGTCTCTGAATTTAAAGTACAAAGGCTACAATTGCTAAAAGGAATAATTTTTGTTTTGTGAGGCTACCATGCATCAATTGCCATAAGACGATTTGGACCTTAGGAGGGATATCGAGCTTCCATATCCAATTGTAGGGCCATTTAGGCATGTCAAGTTTGAGATTGTGTGCTATCTATGGGTGTTCAGATCCGGGTACCTGAATCTTCGGATAGTTTAAAACTTGGCCCATGACTCGACCCGGGAAAAACGGGTACCCGGATATCAGGTACCCGATTTTCTCAGGTTGGGTCATATGGTACCTGAATTTATTAAATCCATGCGTTTTTAAAATCCATGTCTTTTTTTAAAAAAAAAAAAAATCTCATTACACCAAAATTATAATCAATTAAAAATTTAAAACAAATGTAGAACAACATTAACAATTACAAATCCATAAAATCTAAAAAATCGAAGGATGCTTATAATTTGCAATACTTTATCATAGTTTAGCATAGGCAAAAAATATTAAAAATTACAAATAAGCATCTTTAAAATTCATAGTTGAACTCGGACCCATCTCGAAGCATCAATATTAACATTGCAACTTATATCTCGGGCCTGTCTTTGTGTGCTAGCTGTTTGTGGTACTTGCGGTAGGATATCTGTCGGCCGCTTCGGTGCGGTGTGGTACGACTGTGTGAACGGTTGTATGAGATGGTGTGGTACTGTGGTCTATGGAGAATGAGAGAGAGTGAGAGACGAGAAGGAGAAAGGGGATGGAGAGAGGAGAGAGAGACGGGATGGAGAGAGAATGAAAAGTGGTGGCTGGCTGCTGCCAAAGCTTTGAAAGGGAACAAAAAAACCTACTTACAATATATACCCTATTTAAAAAAAAAAAAAAAAAAAAAAAAAAAAAGGCTTACTGGGTCAGCGGGTACCCGCCAAGCACAAAGGGCGGCCCATGACCCGACCAACTACACTTCGTTTTTCCCGAGTCGGGTACCCGGCCCGTTAATTTTGGAAAAAAAAAAAATTACCCGGTTAAAATTTACCGGGTCGGCGGGTCATCGGGTCGGGTCAACCAAGTCGGATTTTTTTTAACACCCCTAGTGCTATCCAAGTGGCCGACTTCACTAAGAAATTTCCAGAGGGGGTAGGCCCCCGTACTGGTGTAACTATTATTTTTGAACTGGGTAGAGGAATGCCCAAGATGAGTTCTACAATATGTTTTGGCAATAGGGAAGTGAGTTTAGGTTTGTCCCACTAATTGTTTGGCAAAATAAAGTTTGCAACTTTTAGGTCAATATCCACTTGGTGTCCTTGTAAGTTGAGAGTCTCTAGCAGGCTTTTATTGGTGGTCCAATTGTCTATTCAAAAATAAATGTCAGAACCATTACCAATCTTCCACCGAATACCTTTTCGTAAAATTTCCCGTTGGGCCAGCACCAATTTCCAAATATGAGAATCTTTTGGTTGATGGTGGTATTCGAAAAATGAAGAATTATGAAGATACTTATCTCTTATGATTTTGACCCAAAAATTAGAAGGTTCAGAGAGAATATTCCACCCAAAGTTGGCTAAAAAAGCTTTATTTAGAGGCAATGTCCATCTTAATCCTAAACCCCCGAGAGCTTTAGGTCTACATTTTATTCCATGCTACTAGAGGACTCCCATTTTTATATTTTTCTTGTCTCCAAAAAAAGTTTCTATGGAGGGAATCTAATTTCTTGGCGATGTCCGTGAGGATAAGGGAGGAAGAGCATAGGAAAGAAGGGAATGCTTCTAAATTGCTTTGAATTAGCGTGTGACGATCTGCTTTAGAGAGGTAGCCAGCTTCCCATTGTTGTATTCTATTTTGCGTGTTGTCAAGTACTTTTTTGAAATCCTTTTTCAAGGGATAATAAGAGCTAAAAAAGACTCCCAAGTAACGTCCGAGCAATGAATTCGATGTCATGTTAAAATGGGCTGCAAGGCTTGGACGTCGCCTATTTTCAATTTGCCAAGAAAAAATAATTGAGGACTTGTGAAAATTAACAAGTTGCCTTGACATACTACAAAATTCATCAAGTATCCTTTTCAGGTTATTGCAGGCAGAAGAAGTGGCTTTACAGAGGACAAGACTATCATCTGCAAAAGAAGGCAAGTGATATTGAAAGACCGAAATGTAATTTTAAAGCCTATTCCAGATTAGCGATTCTTACTTTCTAGAGATAATTTCCTTATAAGAACCTCCATGCACAATATAAAAAGATAAGGCGATAAGGGATCTCCTTGTCTTAAACCTCTTGAGGGCTTAAACCATTCGGTAGTCTCACCGTTTATCTTAAGTGAGTAAGAAACTTTGGTCACGCACTCGCGGATCCAGTGGACTTAATTCTACATTGAAAGGAGTCAAGTAGCAATTTATGAATCTTTTCACGAGATTCTACTATAACACCCTAGAAATTCCTTTCCTTTAAAATACCTGTTTTGCTCTTTTTGAAATACGAATTAGGAAATTCTAAGGCATTACCGCCACCGTGAAAATAACTAAGGAAACTATCAAAGACTCACAGCAGAAGACTCGGTTCAAAAATCATTCAAAACAATTTAACTTAAAAAGTCAAACCAAACGAAAGTAAAGTCAACCCAAAGTCAAACGAAGTCAACCTACAACTTGGAACCATTGTAGGCCCTTATCAACCCAAAACAAATTTTAAAAACATTTGTGTTAGTCTCACAAGCAAAATATATGATAATCAAAACAATAAACCACATCATATCCTTATAGAAACTAAGCACGATTCGCTCTTCACTCCTGCCCATCATGAATATGCTTCATCACCTGAAAGACTTCTCTTTACTTTGTCCCCACTACTCGCCATTAGAAATGGGTCATCGTAGGGCCAAGATAAAGACAAGGCCAAACAAACATCCAAACACACAATCAGCAATGCTAAGTACATAAGTGTAAACAGTACACACTAACATGCTTTCATTTTATCAACACACAACTTACCTTGTTGCACCTGTTTACAAGCATACAACACAACCAACCAATACATAGCTAAATAAATTGCTTATTTAATTTGATTACACATCCAACGGGTTTCCCACCAAATCCCTGCCCCAATTAAATTGAGGTAAACTACACCAGGAGCGAACCGGGTAGGCAAATGCCACATGAAAGTGACTGGACGTCCTGCGCATAAAATAAATAAAGGAAAATACAGCGTCATGTACTTCTAGTAGAAGTTATGGTCAAGTATAAAGTCGCATAAATCCCCCCATATGTTCATACTTGAGGTATATACGTTGCAAGAGTTTTGGTGCGTAATCTCTTTCACTTTACGTGATTTACATATTTTTAGACTTGGTGATGACTCTCAAACCATAATACGATTAATCATATTAAATCATTCAAGCAATCAAACACACCAATTTAATTCTTGAATAATTAGTGACCACATAAATTTAATGTTGAACCCTTTTTAAATTACCTCGGCGTTAAATTACACCTTAAGCGCATAAAGCACCGCAAAATCCTATCCCTCGGTGTTTAGAACACCTTAAGTGCACTTAGGTAGCGCAATACATTTTATTCCTGTGTATTAAGACATTTGATAGCTCAATTCCCATGCTTAAAGCATGAATAAAAATTATATGAATCATCATAAAATTCCCTTTTTATATTCCAAACCAAATTAAACATTTAGTTTAATTAAACATGCTCTCAATCATGCCAATAATAAAAGTGTGGTTCATAATCAACATGCCAACATAATTAATTCCAATCATCAATTCACCACAAATAATTCATACTTCACAAATCAATCACCAACATAATCTAATCAACATTTCCAACCAATACCTATCATGATACTACCTTGGAATTAATTAAACAACGCCTAGCATGCTTCTATACACTTAAATAATTGCCGAGTAAGCGAACGTACCTCGAATATGATCTCAAAATTGCCACGACTACACGAAATCACTCACTTGGGAATCTCCTACAACCAAAAATTACAAAGAGACATTAATACCTATTCAATATAAATTTCCAGCAATATATACACTATTTAAATCACTTATAAACCCTCTAAAACAAGCTGAAAATTAATTTAAAACCCCTACTTTTATTCCCGATTAATGGGTGATTAAAAATCCTTTCAAGAAACATAATTCTAACCTTTATATAAAAATTAGAGCTTTATAAAAACATGTAAATTGCTGTAATTATGTTTAAAAACACCTATTCAATAATTCCAACCAACTACAATTAATTTCCATCAATATACATTAATTTAGAAACCTAGGGTTTTCAATTTGGGGCTTTTAAATTCAAAAACCAAATCTGAAATTTATTTACATAATAATCATATTCAAACATCATAAAAATCATCACAACACCCAAAAATAATAATTAAATCAAGGCTAGATTAGGATTAAAACAAAATGATTTTTTTTTTAAAAAAGAGTCGCACACCACACGACAGGGAGGGGGTTGCTGCCACCCTCCACGCCGGTGGCTGGCTAGTGGGAGGTGGTGGTGGCGGCCGGCCACCTTGTTTGTGCATGTTGGTGTGTAAAAATAAAGGGGATGGGAAAAATTAAGGGAGAGAAAATAAGAGAGGAGAGAGAGAGTTTACCTTGGGGTATTCTCCAACTTGGGCAAGATCTAACTTGCTCATAAGATGGGTATTCATACCGCCTCTTAAAACCCTCCTATTATTAAATTCCCTTTCTACCCTTAATGATCCCTTCTCCTTTTCAAACTAGTCATTTGACTTTCTTTAAATACCATTGACTTTAAATTTCATTTTATAAAATAATATGCCCCAAAGTTTCTAAATAATAAAATAAAATATTTTCAAAGCAATTAAATAAATAAAAATGGACCTTTAATTAAAATAATACTTTTTAAATTAATAAAATACCATAAATAATTCATTTCAAATTATTTAAATGCTTCATAAAATAATAATCTAAATTAAAATACGGGGTATTACAGTCTACCCCCCTTAAAAGAAGTTTTGTCCCGAAACTTGGGTAACGAAAATCAAATTTTTTTTCTCACTTTGAATAATATTGTTGTACTCTTTTGACATACTTTTACCTTTAATGTCTCCTTGAAATCAAAAGTACTTGAAATAATCGTTAAAAATGTGCAAAAAGCACTAAAATAACTAAAAATAGAGGGAAAAAGCGCGAAATTCTACCGCATTCGACCCCCCCTTGAAGGAAACGAGTTATGTCCCCGTAACGCAACATACCTCAAACAACTCAGGGTATTTCTTTTTCATCTCATCCTCGGCTTCCCAAGTTGCTTCCTCATATTCTTGGTTAGACCATAGCACTTTAACAATCTTAACTTCCTTGTTGCGTGTACTACACACTTTACTGTCAAGGATCTTGACAGGTCTTTCCTCATAAGTTAAGCTTTGATCTAACTCAATTGTTTCAAGTTGTAGCACATGTGACTTATCAGGTACATACCTTCTTAACTGAGACACATTAAATACATCATGCACTTTACTTAGTTCCATAGGTAAGGCCAACCTATAAGCTACTTTTCCTATCCTCTGTAATATTTCATATGGACCAATATACTTTGGACTAAGTTTTTCTTTATTCCCAAATTTCATGACACCTTTCATTGGTGATACTTTCAACAATACTTTGTTACCAACTTCAAACTCTTCTTCCCTATGCTTCAAATCTGCATAACTCTTTTGACGATCTTGTGCTGCTTGAATCTCTTTTACTTGCTTAACTGTATCTTCAATCATTTGAGGCCCAAAGATCATTGTTTCACATATATCGTTCTAACATACAGGACTGCGACACTTCCTTCCATATAATGCCTCAAATGGAGCCATGCCAATGCTTGCATGGTAACTATTGTTATACGAAAATTTAATTAAGTCCAAGCTATCTTCCCATCCCCCTTGGAAGTCTATGACACAAGCTCTCAACATATCTTCCAAGGTTTGAATAGTTCTCTCAGTTTGTCCATCCGTGGCAGGGTGAAATTATGTACTCATCTTTAGTGTTGTACCAAGGTTTTCCTGCACACTCGTCCAAAACTTTGAAAGAAACCTAGAATCTCTATCAGACACGATATCCTTTGGAACTCCATGTAACCTCACAACATTCTTGATGTAAGGTTTTTTAAGTTGCTCCATCTTCCAGGTCTCCTTCATTGGTATGAACACTGCATATTTAGTAAGTCTATCCACCACGACCCAAATGGTATCATTTCCACTCTTTGACTTTGGGAGCCAAGTCACAAAATCCATCGAAATGCAGTCCGACTTCCATATAGGAATTTCCAATGATTGCACGGTTCCTTGCGCTTTCTTGTGCTCTATTTTTCCTTTTGACAAGTTAGACACTTTGCTACAAATTCCGCAACTTCATTCTTCATTCTAGGCCACCAATACATCTTTTTCAAGTCTTTGTATAGCTTTTCCCCTCCTGGGTGTACTGAGTATGGTGTATTGTGACCTTTTCCATTAATTTTGTCTTTGTTCCTCATATTTTTATGGTACACACCATCTACCTTTGTACCTTAAACTTCCATCTTCATGAATTTTGAAATCTATGGCCTTTCCTTGCTTGATTTTCTCACGAATCTTATCCAACTTAACATCTGCTGCCTGATTTTCCCTTATCTCATCAAATATTGTTGGTTGAATGCTTAGATTCGCTAGTATACTCGCTAGTACTCCCTATTCTACCACTTCTAAATTCATTTTCCTACACAACTCATCGGCCACTATCAAAGTGTTCAGTCCATGACTAGTCTTACGACTTAGTGCGTTTGCAACTACATTTGCTTTCCCTTCATGGTATTGTATGTCCAAGTCGTAGTCCGTTGTAAATTCTAACCATCTCCTTTGGCGTAAGTTTAGATCTCTTTGGGTGAAAATGTACTTCAAACTTTTATGATCTGTGTAAATTTTACATTTTACCCCATACAAGTAATGCCTCCAAATCTTTAGTGCAAAAATGATTGTAGCTAATTCTAAGTCATGAGTAGGGTAGTTCACTTCATGTGGTTTCAACTGTCTTGATGCATATGCAATCAACTCCCCATTTTGCATAAGCACACATCCTAGACCATTCTTGGATGCATCACTATATATATCATAGATTCCACTATCATTTGGCAATGTAAGCACTGGTGATGTAACCAACTTTTTCTTCAAGAGTTGAAACGCTTCCTCACACTTCTCATCCCACTCGAATTTCTTGTCCTACTTCATTAGAGAGGTCATAGGCTTAGCAATCTTAGAAAAGTCCTTCACAAAATGCCTATAATACCCTGCTAAACCTAAGAAACTTCTAATGTCAGACACCGTCTTTGGCGTAGACCACCCTTTCACTGCCTCAATCTTTGCTGGATCCATTTCAACCCCATCCTTGGACACAAAGTGACCCAGAAATGTTACTTTCTCCAACCAACACTCACACTTGGAAAACGTCGCATAAAGCTTGTTTTCCCTTAAGGTTTGTAGAATTGCCCTTAAATGTTCTACATAATAAAAGCCATCCTTCGAGGATATGGCCTAGGCGTATGGCAGTTGACCCCAAACTCCCTGGTCAACATTTTGGGCTACATCATCGCCTGTGAGATGCAAAACCTCCATCCAGGCTGGGAGGCTTTTGCAAAGATGCACTATCTGAGCCGTAACCCAGGCGGCTAGCGGGCGTGGTACACACTGGCCACCTACCCCGAATACCTCATGACCTTAGACAAGCCATCTAAGTGGACTGGTTGAAGGAACAAGCTTTATCTTGTCTCCTTCCCCAAACAGCGGGAAAATCATGAATATCTTCGTTACAATAAGAAGCAGGATTTACTGATCCAGAAGGGTGCCATGCCCCGGATCCCGGATGAGGACTTTGAGGCAATAATAGAATCGGATTTCTTTGGGGTAACCACCATGCCCTTGTCAACCGGTAAACTAATAAGTGTACCCAAAAACTGGGTACCAAAGCCTGAATGGCTGAGAGACGAATGTTTTTTTTCCGCCTGTGGTCTCAACACGATGATTGACAAATGTACGTAGAATAGAAATCCCACATTTTCATGCCGTCACCATTGTTTCTACGTTTTTTTAGTAATTTTCTTATTTTGCTTGGTGATCAGACTGATGGTTTTTCTTTGCAGAAACCGCCAGGAGAAGGCTTCCAAAAGACAAGACACTTGCCCGTTCTGCAGCTCAGATACGGAAGTACAATGTTGAGAAGAAGAAGGCTCAGCCGGCTGCCAAGGGTCAAGTATGATACGCCTGCCATAGTCTTTGTTCATTTTGCCATTCTAACATAGCCGACTATAATCGGCTGTTCCTTTGACACTTAAATTTCTTTGTTTAGGGTAGAGACAAAGGACCTCCCTGGTCCTTCTCCAAGCTGTTCAAACGGAAGCCTGAAGATGAGCCTAAAAGCTAAGCCAAGTCAAGGAAGGTGTCTTCCACTCAATTGGTTCCTAATCTCCTGCTTGGAAAGGGCTGTCTAACCTTCGAGTGCCTCAAAGGTGCCAAAGGGTGGCGAGCCACCCAAAGTTGCAAGCAGTTCTGCAGCGGCTGTAGGGGATTTTGAGCCTTCAGGAAATATCCCAAGGTACGGATGACCCATTCGATAGTGCTTTTGACCTTCCTTGGCCCATACGGGTCAAGTCGCACTCTCAACAGCAGTCAAAAGGTTCTTCAGGAAGCCGACAGTCTATTGGTGGCGCCTATGCTGCTTTCTCACCAAATCTTCCTTATGCTGCAGATCAATCCCTAAGATGGTCGGATGTGCAGCAGTTCTCCAAGAACATGATGAGGTCAATATCCAAGGAGGATAAGGAGGCCATTCCTGGGGTGCATATGTTCAATGTTAAATGCATCCTTACCTTGCTGTCTGAGGTAGCTTAACTTAAATATTAGATATTCTTCTTAATATAATGCCGGTTGTATTTCTAACTTGTCGTTTGTGCAATACAGGCGATGCTGAGAGTAAATGGACTGAAAAATTCGTACGCCCGTAAACAGGAAGAGGTAAGGAAGGCCAACATACGGGCGAATGAGTCCGCCGACGTTGCCTAGTATTAATGAACAATAAATGATCTTGAGACTAAGGCTGAGTTACTGACGCAGGCGGACTCCATCAGGAGTTTGACGGATGCACTGGATGAGGCAAATAAGAAAGCTTCTAACCTTGAGGCGGCACTCAAGAATGCTCAGTTGGACCTCAAAGGCTTTGAAGAGCGCTGACAAGGAGAACACCACTCTTCGAGCAGACGTCGACCGCCTGAAAAATGAGTTGGCGGCTTCCCACTCCAATTACCAGACGGCTCTGGAGGTTGAGCAAATCGCCTCATTGAGGAGAATGAACAAGACTGCGAGGACTGGATGAAGATGGCATGGGACCTTGTGCATCTGGGAACCGAATGGGGTGTTTTTGTCTTAAGATACCAATATGCAGATCTTGTTCTCACAGCAAGGGCGGAGGGGAAGCCGGAGCCTGAGCCATTTGAGGAATGGTCGAAAAAAGAGGTCTCAGACGATGAGGAACCGGTTTAAGGCGAGGAGGAAGGAGAGAAAGAGAATGAGATAGAGGAAAAATAAGTGAACTCTACTCTACCTCCGCCTAGGAAAGACGCGTCGGTGGCCCTGCCTCTGCAAGATTAGCTTTTATTTCTTTCTTTTCGGCCTTGAGCCATCCGCATTTCAGACGTAGATTCTATTTGACAATCTCTTCCGACCTTTAGGTCGGGTTTTATTGATGAAGTAGTCGACTGAGTCGGTTTTGTTTCAATTTTGCTTAAATTTTTAATTTTGCAATTCTGTGATTTTTGCTATATATATGCTTTAATTTTTCCTAACTAGTTAATTGCATGCGACAATTAATAAATCGGCTGACCTCTTGCCCCTGGGCAGCTGTGTGGTTGGTTTCAAAAAGTTGATTGATTGACTTTGGAACTTTTGATACTTTAAAGAGTATGTCAAGTTACTTGCTCAATCAATCACTACCGTGGTTGCCTTAAACCAAGTACACAGCCGTCCAAGATTCAGGCGGTAAAAATTTGGATACCCAAGCGTTCTCGTAATTTCCTAGTCCATTGAATAAGGAAATCCTTCTTCACCGCCTAGGTCATTTGTCAAGGTTGATTAAATATACATAAGCGTCCTTTTGTCCCATTGGGGGAGCGGAAATTTTTAATCTAAGTTGGAATATCGGCCGGATACCGCTTGATGTCTTACGGACATGCGGTTTTTAGGCTTCATTTTAGATTATTCAGGTCAAACGGCTATGATTTAACCCTTATTGGGTCAATCAATTAGGCCATTTGTGTTTGAATTTATAGAGCAATGTACCACCCAAATGGGAGATGCTCTCTGCGATAAATTCACCCAGATGGGCGTCACCGAATGTCTTGCTCTTGTTGGAGTAGACGATGGGTTTAGATTTGGCCGCCTGCACATTGCAAAGATGGTGTTCCCATTGAGAGACATATCTAATACAACAAAAATAATCATATTGAAAATAAAAAGCGATTTTTCATTGATAAGCTTTTCATTTACAAATAATTTACAAATATTAGAAGTAGTACTTCCTTAAGTTTTCTACATTCAAATTTCTGGCTAGCTTCCTGCCGTCTAGTGTTTCTAGGTGGTAGGTGTCGCCTCTTACTTCTTCATAGATCCGGTAGGACCTTTCCCAATTGGTCATCAACTTGCCTTTCTCGTTGACCCTACCGGTTGCCTCCATTTTCCGTAACACAAAGTCCCCAACCTTCAAGGGCCGTTTGTGTACTCTCCTGTTGTAGGATCTTGTCATTCTCAAACGGTAAATCTCATGACGCAAGGCGGTATTGCCCTTGCATTCTGGGAGTGAGTCCAATGCTGGCCGCATGGCCTCCTAGCTTGCCTGTTCATCATACATCATGACTCGAAGAGTCGGCTCATAATGCTCAATAGGTTAGACGACTTCAGCACCGTATACCATGAGGAATGGGGTTTCATTGGTTGCCCCTTTTTCTGTTGTTTTGATGGCCCATAGGACATGAGTTAACTCTTCTGCCCATAGACTGCCAGCTCTTTCAATTTTCTTCTTCATGCCGTCTGAGATTAACTTGTTGAAGGCTTCAACCTGGCCGTTTGCTAGGGGTCGGTCGACGGATGCAAAACAGTGTGAGATCCCTTGATCTCCCAACCAATTCTCGAGGGTTAGCGTCTCAAATTGAAGGCCATTGTCAAATACCATAGACATAGGTACCCTAAACTGGGTGATGATGTTCTTCCAAATGAAAGAGATGACATCCTTTTTCTTGATGCCTTTGACTGCCTCTGCCTCCACTCACTTGGTGAAATAGTTAACAGCAACTATTATATCCCACTATCCGCCTGGCGCAGTTGTATACGTACTAGAATGTCCATGCCCCATTTGGCGAATGATACTGGGCTATGAATAGCCGTCATATCAGTGGTCAAACGGTGGATAAGCTTGCCAAATCTTTGACACTTATCACACTTCTTCACCATTTCCATGGCATCTGCTTCCAGAGTCGGCAAGAAATATCCCTGCCGCCTAGCCCTAACTGCTAGAGCCCTACCGCCTATGTGTGAGGCACAGTAGCCCGAATGTAGATCTTTCAGAATCTCTTGCCCCCTTTTTGGGATGATGCATTTCAAAAGAGGCTTTAGAAAGCCCTTTTTGAAAAGTTCTCCATTGTGAATCTCAAAGTTAGCCGCACGTTTTTTCATTGCGTCCATTTCTGGATATGCATTTGGTAGAGTGGCGTCTAGCAGATAGGCCCTGATGCCGTCGATCCTGGTTGAACTTCGGTCCAGTACTCCAATAGGATCCTCTTTAATACTTCGTTTTTCCATCACTTCCCAGAAGACTGACCGAGGTGTATCACAGGAGGCGAACGATGCCAGTTTTGACAAAGCATCCGCCTGATTGTTTTTTGACCGAGGCACTTGACTTAAGTTGAAATTGTCAAGTGTCTCGGCCTCTACCTTGATCGCTTGCAAGTACTTGATCATAGCCGGATGGGTGGTCTCATAGTCACCATGGTATTAGCTAACAACCAATTGAGAATCAGACAATCGTCAATTTTCCTTGCCCTTACCGCCTTACACATGCGTATTCCGGCTAGCAGGGCTTCATGCTCAGCCTCATTATTCGAGGCCTGAAACTTAAACCGTAGTGCATACTCATATTTTTCTCGCTCAGGAGATTGACATATTATCCCCGCAACACAGTCGTTTATAGTAGAGCTCCCGTCTACATACACCTTCCAAACGTGATCAAGACTTTCCGGTTCATCTGGCCTTGTCATTTCAACAATGAAGTCGGCGAACGCCTGTTTCTTCACTGCCTTCCTTGGTTCAAAAGTGATTTCAAGACTTTGCATTTCAATATCCCATTTGAGCATTCGACCGGATGACTCTAAAGTTGTCATTAGCCGCTTGAGAGGTTGCTCTTTGTAGACTACAACCGGATGTGCCAAGAAGTATGGTTTCAACTTCTGATCGCTTGGAAAAAATAGAGGCACTTGTTGCCTGACCGGCTGAGGAATCTCCTCAATGCCGCCAAACAACCGGTTAATTTCTGAACTTCCTTTACTGTGCGAGGTGACTTCATGTCAATAACCGCCAGTATCTTCTCTAGGTTGGCCTCTATCCCCCTTTGATCAATCAAAAATACGAGGAAATTCCCAGACTCTATACCAAAGACACACTTCTTGGGATTGAGCATGACCTTGTGTCGCCTGAGTGTGGCGAAGGTTTCTTGGAGGTCAGCAAGATGATCCATCTGTAGCTTGGATTTGATTATCATGTCATCAATGTACGCCTCTAAATTTCTTCGTATTTGATTAATGAAGACCGTATTAATCATTCGTTGGAAAGTAGCAGGTGCATTTTTCAAGCCAAACGACATCACAGTATAACAAAATAATCCTTGATCAGTGACGAATGTCGTTTTCTCTTGATCATTCTTCCACAAGGGAATCTGATGAAAGCCATAATAGGCGTCTATAAAACTTGTAAAATCATGTCCGGCTGCAGAGTTGACCAAACTGTCGATCTTTGGAAGCGGATAACTATCCTTCAGACATGCTTTGTTCAAATCAATGTAATCAACACACATGTGCCAGGTACTATTCGACTTCTTCACAAGAACAACATTCGCAACCCAATTTGGGAAGTGACATTGTCGAATAAACCCGGCGTCTAATAACTTCTTTACTTTGGCGACTGCCGCCTGACTTCTTTCCTCGCCATGATTTCTTTTCTTTTGCCTAACAGGCTTCTTTTTTGGATCCACGGCGAGCTTATGGACAGCGAGATCCAGGCTGATGCTTGGCATCTCTTTCACTTCAAAGGCAAAAATGTCCTTGAATTCTCTCAGCAAATTCTGTAAGTTTGCAGCCAATTTTACAAAAGCAGCCATCCCAAACTTTACAATACACTCCGAATGTGTGTCATCTAGAACGATATCCACATGTTCTCCAAGCGGTTGGGGACGGATGTCATCTGACCGTTCCCTGGTCAGTGATAGCTATTGCTTCTCATTTTTAACAACCACCAGCTGATCGACCTTTCTCTTCTTGCCGTTGGTGGGGCGGGATCTACTTCCTTGACATTGTCAAGGTCTATTGGCTCCTCACCCTGGCCGACTGCTGCCGCCGTAGGCTTGACATCTGAGAGATAACACTCTCGAGCTGTCTTCTGTTCTCCATTTAGGGAGCCAACAGAACCATCATCTTTCTCAAATTTCAGCTGCATGAGGGATGGAATAATGACGACCTTGGATTCGTTCAGAGTTGGACGACCCAAAATGTGATTATAGGCGGTCAGCTTCTCTACAAACAAGAACCGGACGACCAAAGTGAGTAACCTTGTGCATGCTGCCTGGCTTGTACTTCAACTTGGATAGACACTTCCAGCTAATGATGTTAGACGAGCTATCGATATCAATAAGGATACGACTAACTCTTTGGTTGGCCACCTTGCATTCAATGACAATGGGGTCATCATGCGGCTGCCGGCCTTTGCCCCAGTCCTTCTATGAGATAATGACCTTAGGAAAAGTGTCGGTAGACGCCTTTCCCTCATCAACCGAGCTGACATCCAGCTGCCTGACATGGTCCTTGGTGCCTTTGATAGTTGAGCCCCCACCAACAAAGCCACCTGCTATGGTGTAGATCGGCTCCTTATCTGTGTCCGAACTACTAGTAGACTTTGCTTGCTTTTTTTACAGCTGTCTGGGGTCCGTCTTCAGGGTCACCCTTGGACTTGAGGATGTAGGATTTCAGTACCCCGTTATCATATAATCTGTCCAACAACCGCTTGAGGTTATAGCAGTCATTGGTATCATGGCCAATATCCTCATGGAAATGGCTGTACTTGTCTTTATTTTGGTTTTTGGCCAAACCTTTCATTGCTGTGGGTTTCTCAATAGTCACCTGGTCTTTTATCTCCATGAGGATGGAGTAACAATCCTTGTTAAACTCATACCTGGGGACGTACGGTTTAAACTCTTTCTTTTTCTTCTAGGATGGCTGATCAGAATTGTCAACCGCCCAGATCTCTTTTATCTTCTTGCTCTTTTCAGCTTTCTGAGTTGGCTGCTGGTAGAGCAGAGCTCGGTCGCCTATATATAGGCTTCTGCCTCCATCACCGCTTCTTGAAGAGTGGAGATTCTCTTCCGGCCAAGGTCAAACTTGAAAGTCGGCCCGTCTTCCATACTCTTGAAGAAGTCTGTGTAAGAAACATCATCAAACAGCCCTTGGATCTTGATTCTCACCAGATTGAACCGCCTGACGTATGAACGGAGCCCCTCCCTGTCTCCCTGTTGTACCGCGCCCAAGTCAAGGCTTGTCTTTTTGGCGGGTATGTTCATGGAGAAGTTTGAGGCAAACAAGAACGCAAGAGTTCTAAAATTGTTGATGCACCAAGCCGGTAAATTGCCGAACCACTGCTGGGCAATGCGCTTCAGCATAGCTAGGAAACACCTGCACCATGCGGCATCATCCAACCCCTGCAAGTACATGAGGTGGGTGTATGCCAACAGGTGGTCTTCTGGGTTGGTGGTACCATCATAAGTACCCACCATGACATTCTCAACCTTGGTCGGTTGTGCTGCCTCGGTTATCTCCTTGGAGAACGCAGAAGGTTATTCTCCAAGTTTATGCAGACGGAGCTGCCAGTCTAGTGGATGGACGTTATATGCCGTCTGATCCCCAAAGAGGGCAGGCTGCTGGTAAGGCTGGGAAAACGACATGTATGGCTGCTGGGGCACATACGGGACCGAGCCTATTATCTAAGGACTTGTATAGATGGACGAGCCGCCTGATAGGCTCTGCTGTACAGATTGAGAATACCTCATCGAGGTATTTTTGAAGCTGTTTGGGAAAGTCGACGTTGAAGCCGAGTCAAACAGTTGCTGGTTTTTCTTCTGCTTAATGAAGAATTGAGCATTAGAGTAAGTCTTTTTGCAGCCATCCGGCTGAGTATGCTTCTTGAAGTCGTTCTGGTTACCTTGCGAGTTTTCAGAGTTTTGCCCCATCTCTTTTCTATTCTCCTTCACTTCCACCTTAGCTAACTCTTTCTTTTTCTTCAACTCCAACGCATAAAGGTGTGCGGACTTCCCATACACTTCATTCAAGGTTTCAAACACTTGTCCACACAGCTTTATCTGTAAATCAGTGGTCAATCCACTCTCAAACTTCCTAGCCTTTGCCTTTTTTGTAGCATCAGACTCTTTGGCAAATCATGACAGTTCAATAAACTTGATATAGTACTCAGTGGCTGACATATCTCCCATTGCTAGGTTGGAAAATTCCTCAACTTTTTGTTTTTGTAGGAAACTGGGGTAAAACTTGTCCCTAGCCTTCTCCTGAAACATAGTCCAGTTCACTACTAGAAATAGGCCGATTTCTGACGGACAGTTTTTTACGAACACGTATTTCTGTTGGAAAAATCAGAAATTCCAACGGATTTTTATTCCGTAGGAAATCCGTCGGAAATTTCGGACGGAATATAAATCTGTCGGAATATATGGGCATTTCGACGGAATATTAATAAAATCCGTCGAAACTTTCCGACGGAATATTCCGTCGAAAAATTTAATTTTCGAGGGAAATAAAATCCGTCAGAATATAATTATATCTAAAAAAAAAAACCAACCCCTAAAATTGAAAACCCTCCTCCTTCTCTTCCTCTACGCCCCTTTTACTGATTCTCTCCTCCTCCTTCTCTTCCTCTCTCCTTCTACTGATTCTCTCTCCTCCTCCTTCTTTCTCATTTCATCTTTTCTCTCTACGCCCCTTGTCTTCTTTTTCTCTCCTTCTCCTTCTCTTTCTCTACGCCCCTTGTCTTCTTTTTCTCTCTTTCTCCTTCTCTTCCTCTGCGCCCCTCCTCCTTTCTCGTTCTTCTTCTCTTTCCGTCATTTTCGCCGACACCACCAACACCGAAATCAACAACAACAAACACCAACAATGCCGACATCAACAACAAAAAAATTTCGTCATTTTCGCCATCAACATCAACAACACAAGGTTTTCAATTCAAATAGACCATGAAAACTCTAGATCTAGAGTTTTCATGGTCGAATTTTCCCTCGTAAACCCAATTTCGAGGTTTTGTGTGGTTGAGTTAAGGTATGCATCTTTTTTTTTTAACTAATTTTGTTGTTTTTTCGGTTTTTGTTTTTTTTTTTTTTTGAAATTTATGGTGGTGGTGGTGGATGTTGGAGTTTGAATTTTGGTGGCTGGGTTGGCGAGGTTGTGGTGGGTTGATCCGGATTTTGGTCGGAATTTTTTTATTTTTTTTGGGTGGTTTCGGTGGTGGTTTAGGAGGGTGTGGAATGGCGAGGTGGGTGGTGGTGGTTTGTAGATCTGGCGAGGTGGGTGGTGGTTTCTGTGGTGGTATTTGGGTGGTGGTGAGGGGATATGGGTTAGGGTGGTGGGTGGGTTTTTCGGTTGGACGTGGTGGTGGTGGGTGGTGTGGAAAAAGAGGTTGGACGTGGTGGTGGTGGGTGGTGTGGGCTGGTGGTACGGGTTAGGGGGGCTTGTAGCTGGTGGTACGGGCTAGTGATGGGGGGGGGGTAGGAGCTGTTTTTTTTATTGAATTTTCCGACAGAAATTTCCGTTGGAATATACCTCTTCCGACGGAAAACCTCTCCAACTCCTACGGAAATTTCCGTTGGAAAATTGCGACGGAATTTCAATTAAAGTAAAAAAAAAAAGCGCCAATAGAAATAAATACATTCGTAACCAGCCTTCCGACGGAAATTCCGTCGGAAAAGGTCGAATTTCCTACAAAGGGTTTTGCGACAGACTGATTCCGACGGAATTCCGTCGGAAGACCATTTTTAGACGGAATTTCTGATGTTTCTGACAGATTTTTTCCGTCGGAATCAAGTTGTTTTCTTGTAGTGGTTGAACCTAGGTAGTGCCTTAATAGTACCCTCATTTTTTGCCACCAAAAGTATGCTTCCCCTGAGTTAATAGGTAGCACAACCTACTTTTGAATTTTCTAGGCACCCTACTGCCCCAAATAGTTTCTCGAACTTCCTTAACTAGCTCAACCTTCTTAAATAGCTCTCCCTGAGCATCCCCATTGTTGGTCGAGTTTCTTCCTAACTGCCTTACAACCTCACTCAGCTCATTCCCTTCGTTATTGTCCCAGTTCCTCCTGCCATCTTTCTTCACCTGAATTAAAATAAGGGGTCTTTATTAATTACGATCATGGTTAGCTCTCAAGTTAGACAACCATCTAACTAACTTATACCTTTTATACACACACATTTAATTTTTAAGCTAACAAATTGAGATTGCAAAATTACAATTCCCAAAATTGTAGCTTGATTAACCAAATTTTGATTGCTAACCAACCATACATTTTATAAAGCATAATAATAATAAATAAAAATAATTCCCATGATTTTCCAGAGTTTAGAAATGAATTATTGGAATATTTGAGTAAGAAATGGCTCATTAGAGTAGTGACATGAAATGAATGATCTGGAAATGAAATGAATTATTTGACAGTAAAATGAATTATTTGGCAAGGAAATGAATTAAAAATTTTATCGCTGAGTAAGAAAATGAATAGAAAGATGAAATCAAATGAGTTTGAATAACCTACACAACTCAATAGGTTCATTGACTCACTGTGGCTATGCCACTTATTACTTTACTACAAAGGAATTAATTAAAACTACGAAAATGAAACTAAGGATCCTAAAGGAAATGAAACTACAAAACTCTACACTTTTCGAACATTGTCCTTCTTGTCCATCGATTGTTTGTAGCTTCCAGGATCAAATCCAGGGTCATCTTCCTCCTCCATTGGTTCAGGTGTCTTTGGATTTTTCTCTACTTGAATGAACTCTTCATCTTCCTCATTGTCAGATGAAATGTCAATTATAATTGGAGTTGGGGTGGATTTGGATTTGAAATTTCCATAATGGAACTATCAACAGTATGGTTACTCTCATCCATTAGCTCTCCTTCCTCTTGCCTTCCATTCGCTCCTACTTGATTACCCTGTGGTGGAGAAGAATTTCATGATTGATTGCTAGTGGAAGGGGAATTATTCCCTACTGGGTTGTCATAGTTGTTTAGGGTAAAAATACCCCAACACGTGGTCCAATCTAGGGGTGAGCAAAGACTCAGGGTACCTGGTACCGGACCCGAAACCGGTTAGGACCTGCCGGTCAGGATCCGGCATTGGTCTCACCGGTTCCGGGACTGGGTCCTGAAATTTCGAACCCGGTACCCGGTGGGTACCCAGTTGTTTAATATGTTTAATTTTACCCTAATTTAACCAACCTAATACTTTTATTTTATTGTTCATTTCAGTCTTAATTTTAATAAGTTCACCCACTCTTTTTTAATGTCACTCTATTTTTCTCTCCCTTCAAGCCCATTTCTCCATTTTCAAAGTTCCACCACCATATATAACCACCACCTACCACCCCCAGCTTGCGGCGACCCACTCCACCACCACCCTCACTTACTCCACCAACACCCCACCACACCGACACTACCCCCACCTCTTTCACCGACACCACCTACATCCCACCATTCTCATCAGACCAACCCACTTTGACATATCACCACACAATTAACCCGATACTACCTCCACCTCTTTTATTAAGACCACCGACACCACCACCACTTCCACCCAGCTCACCGACACTATCAGTCCACTTTCACATATCACCGCACAACCTGACACTACCTCCATCTCTTTCATCGAGACCACCGACACCACCACCATTTTCAACCGAGTTCGAGTTGATTTGAACAGCCAAATTAGAATTTGTTGATGATGAAGAAGTCGATTTAGCAAGACGAGCAGGAAATGCGGTAGAAAGTGAGGAGAAGAAGAGGAGAGAGAAAATTAGAAGGCAGCCATTAAAATTAAGGCTACCCATTTCAGCAAGGTTCAAACAATGGTGAAGATCGAAAATTTGGGTGGATCTCTGTTTAATTATTATTCTGGTTAATTTAATTTCTAAGAAAAATCAATTGGAAATTGAAGAAGATGAAGAAGAAGAGTCATTAAAATAAATTAGGATGAAGATTGAAGATCCGAGTACCCGTTTTTGGAACCGGTTCCAAAATTCCTGGACCCGCTTCAACCAGTTCCGGGACCGGGTCCAAGATGTGGATACCCGGTACAATCGATTTCGGAATCGGGTCCTGTGAACTCAACCGGGTTCCCGGTTCCGCTCACCCCTAGTCAAATCCCATAGTGACACGTGGCCCAGTCAAAGGCGACACGTGTCCCTATAGGAAGATGACATGTGTCAAGAAAATAAAAAGCACCTGAAATGAGAGCAAAGGGCCTCCTTACATCAGGAGACCCAAATCCCGAGAAAGCCGCAAAACAGCGCCCCTATTTGGACACGTGCCTTCTCCTAATTGTATCGCCAATTAGAGCACGGAATTCTAGGGCACTAACTCTAAAGGGGCACACTTTCCCACCCCTATAAATACCCCAATCATTTATGATGGGAGGGGTGGATTAAGACATCATTCTATCAGAATTATGGCACAATTCTATCGCCTGCTCCCCCTGTCTTTGGACAGTACGAGCAATATGGCCAGCCGTATGACCAGACAGCTTACCTGGGCAGACCGGTCGCACAACCTCAGCCCATTGATTGGTAAATGCGATTGTTGAATCTTAGTGACAAGCCGCCTCCGTTTTCTCAAGAAATTCTCAACTCTCTTTAACCAGCAAAAGTGAAGAGTGTACTTTTGGGTGCCTATGATGGTACGGGCAACCAAGAAGAGCACGTCACCTCATACGAAAACTTGATATACCTTCAAAGTGTGGATGATGCCACATGGTGCAAATGCTTCCCGGCCACCCTCAAGGGTGTGGCACAAGACTGGTTCAATAGTCTACCGGTCGGGTGCATCAACTGTTTTACAACTCTCAGTCTGTTATTTGTTGGAAACTTCTCCTATAATATTCCACCCCAGAAGACTAGCCTTAACTTGGCAACCATTGTTCAAGGACAGAAAGAGGGGTTGCGCTCGTACTTCTAAAGGTAAGGTGAGCTTGACTTGGTCAGAATCTGCCGGATGAGATGGCCTACTCGGAGTTCCTTCGAGGGTTAAGGCATAAGGGTTTCAAGTTTGACTTGGTCAGGAAAAATATTCGGACATACGTAGGTATTTTGCGGGAGGCCGAATCATATATAGAGACCGCTAATTTTTGTTCACTTATAAATTCAGAAGAGCCGGTCAAGGGGGCCGAGAAGAAACAACTTTCTCGGCAAGACTTGGTTGGAAAAAGAAGGAAGGGAGCAACAAAAGAAAAGAAGTCTGGGTGGCCGACTGCCAACAGATGAAATCAAAGAAAGCCAACGTACGATCCCGGTATGAGTACAAAAAAGAGTGCTATTCAATCTTGATGAAGATCAAAGACAAGTTCGAGTTTGAGAAGCCTCAGCCCTTAAGAGGGTCGGCCTTGTACATAAATAAGAACAAGTACTGTCATTACCACATAGACGTGGGGCATGACACGAACGACTACAACCATTTGAAGAGATTACTAGATAAGTTGGCCGAGAAGGGCATGCTCAACTCGTACATTCTAAAGTCCAAGTTCACCTACTCTCGAACAGACAACAAATCCGAGAAGAAGAAAAATAAAGAGAAAGAAGGTGATGGAAACAACACTGATTCATGATTCGTGGCCGTTATATCAGGCGGCTTTGCTGCAGGCGGCCCAACCATGAAAGGAATTAAGCAAAATGGTTGGAATTTTGAAAATGTAATGCACACTGAAAGGGTGAAGGTGGAGCCCTAGCCTAAGTTGACAGTCTACGAGGCAGACCGAGGTCTGATCAAAGCCCCTCACAATGACCCCATGGTGTTCATCTTGAAAGTTGCCAATTTGAAGGTCGGCCGAGTGTCGATAAAAACAGGAAGCTCGTCCAACATAATCAGTTTAACTTGTTTGAAAAACTTGAAGTTTCCAGACGATGCCCTCAAGGATATTTCCCACCCGTTGGTCGTGTTTAGTGGGAGCATTATTCACCCGGTTGGACGGATAGACTAGCCCGTCCGACTTGGTCCAAAGGGACAGGGATAGGATATGGTCGTCCGCTTCCTAGTTCTGAAAGAATTTACAGGCTACAATGTCATCCTTGGCCGCCCCACTTTGATATCAGCTAAGGCAGTAATCGTCCCATTTTAATGCTGATGAAGTTTCAGCGATCTGATGGGAAGATAGGTTCCATTCAAGGAAATCAAAAGATGGCAAAAGATTGCAATCAGTTGGCCGTGAAGCCAACAGCTCGTGGACGAGGAAAGCGTCTGAGCCAAATTCCGAAGAAGGGTCACTCCAAACATACCAAATTGGCCAAAAACGCAAGTCAATTAAGAAAGAGAAAACATAGTAATTAATGACCGTCGGCCGGCTAGAGGAGTTAAGGCCATAGCCGGCTGACGATCATACGGACATAGTGCTCGACCCAGACCAGCCTGATCGGACGGTCAAAGTGGGCCCTATGGCCATGAGTTTGCTTGGGGATGACTTAGTGAATTTGCTAAGACAATTCAGATATGTGTTTGCTTTGAAGTTCATGAGATGTCGGGTATTAGCCCAGACTTAGTTGTTCACAAGCTAGCTGTGAATCCGGCTATGAGGCCTGTTCGGCATAAAAAGAGAAACCATGGTGAAGAAAGGAATCAAGCAGCCGCAGCTTAAGTCAAAAAGCTGCTGGATGCCGGCTTCATTCGGCAATGTTACTATCCTAATTGGTTAGCAAATGTAGTTCTTGTAAAGAAGTCAAATGGAACATGGAAAATGTGCGTAGACTACACTGACCTCAAGAAGGCATGCCCTAAGTATAGTTTTCCCTTGCCTAAAATTGACCGCCTAGTTGATTCAATGGCCGGGCATGCCTTGATGAGCTTTATGGACGCATACTCCGGATTTCACCAGATCCCATTGTAGGAAGAAGATCAAGAGAAAACAACATTTGTGACTGAGTAGGGGCTATATTGTTTACAAGGTGATGCCATTCGGTCTGAAGAATGCCCCTGCCACATTTCAAAGACTAGTGAATACGGTCTTCAGAGATCAAATAGGCCCGAACATGGAAGCTTATATAGATGACATGATTGTTAAATCAAAGAGGTCGGCCAATCATCTAAAGGACCTCTGAGAAACATTTTCCAAACTCAAGCGACATAAGATGATGTTAAATCCAAAGAAGTGTGTCTTTGGTGTTGAGTTCGGCAAATTTCTCGGATTTTTAATTGATCAGCGCAACATTAAGGCTAACCCTGAGAAGATCCATGTGGTCTTAGACATGAAATCGCCTAGAACCATGAAAGAAGTTTAAAGGCTGACCGGCTGTTTAGCTCCTCTCGGACGATTTCTGTCAAGATCACGGGATAAGTGTCGTTATCTTTTCTAGATTATTAAGAAGAAAGCAATGTTCGAGTGGACAGAGGAGGCCGAGGAAGCCTTTGTACAGTTGAAAAATCATTTGCGTACCCATCCTTGGCTCGTCAGTCCACTCAAAGATGAGAAGCAATATATGTATCTTGCAATTTCAGATCATTCCTTAAGTGCCGTCCTACTTGCTGAAAGGGATGGCCATCAGATCCCTATGTATTTCATCAGCCATGTCCTGCATAATGTCGAGCTTAGGTATCACCCATTGAAAAGTTTGGCTAGGCATTGTTCATGGCATCAAAGAAGTTAAGGCCTTATTTTCTTGCTTACTCAATTGTGGTCTACACGGACCAACAGTTGAAGAAGTCGTTCACAACATTGGAGGCTAGTGGCTGAATGCTTAAATGGGCCTTAGATTTAAGAGGATTCGATATCACATTCGAACCCAAAAAAGCAATCAAGGGCCAAGCCTTTGCAGATTACTTGGCCGAAATGACACGGACTGACTTACAGCCAGCAGGGGATCAGATCTGGAAGGTTTTTGTGGATGGAAGTGCAACAACGACTGTATGTGGCGCTGGTATCATATGCCAATCTTCGGAAGGAGACAAGTTTGAATAGGGTCATCTCTAGGTCGGTTCACGTTCGGGTTCGGGTCTCAAATACTCGGGTTAACTCGGGTCTAGCGTTGGTTTTAGGTCGGGTCATATCGGGTTCGGGTCATCATTTTTCCAGGTTTAGACAGGTCGGTTAATAATAGGGTTCGGGTCGGTATTTCGGGTCGGGTCAGCTTTTGACAGCTCTAGTAGAGATAAAAAAGAATTAATGGTGTAGATTGAGATAGAAGACGATTTTTAAATAAGCTAGTCTGTGGTGGTGGCGGCGGCGATAGCGGTAGGGAGGGAATTCTAGGGTTTTCATCTGGGCGGAGGTTACAAATCTGAGGTATCTTTTTCTTTTTCATTCTCTCTCTAGGAAGTCTTTTGCATATCCTTAGAGTTAAGTCCTACAAATTACCAAATAAGTAATCTAAGATGGAATGCAAATTATGTGTACTTCTCAATGCCAAGCCAAAGGAAAGTATTAAAGGAGGGTTTTGCGTATGACGTTAAATTGTATTTAAGTGGTATCATATTATACCAACATATTACTTCATTACTACTAACAAGAATTTTAGCTTTGTTTGTAGTTAGTACATTTTTTCATTCCAAATTAGTTGACAGGTTTCTTTTATAAAGTAGAGAAATAATAGAACATCTTTTATAAAGTAGAGAAATAATAGAACTTTTTCAGGTACTCGTAGTGGGAACCTTGCTTGATTGGTACCACATTTTGGCATAACACCTTTATACAATATATATATATATATATATATATATATATATATATATATATATATATATATATATATAAATATAAAGTAGGCTTTTTTTAGAGCATTCAGCGCGCCACATAAGCAAAGGTATATTTTCGACCAATTAAAAATTAGACTTCTATTTTATTTTGGAATTAAAAAATTCATTTGCCACCTAAACAAAAGTGACGAATGAGATTTAAGAATTTTTCCACGTAAGTAAAAACAACAAATATTGATTTATTAGGATTTAGTTTATTTAAAAAAACTAAAAATTATCTTTTAAAACAATAATCTTTAGATATAGGATTTATATACCTACCATTATAAGATAAATTTTAATAGTGTTTATGATAAGAAATAAAAATTATTCCTTAATTATAATTAAATTAAAATTTGTGATATTTACCGTTATAATTGACGCATCATATGACACCAACAAAATTTCGTATCAATACAAAACCAAACCAAGCAAATTTTGTGTCATTAATTTTGTGTCAGTTTTATTAGGTTATCAATAGCTGGATAATTGTTAGCCTCATTTTTATAACTCATGTTTAAATGTATATTTGTGATTATTTCTTAAATTGTGTTTATTTGGGATACTTAATGAGTATATGTTTATGTTTTGTTTTATTGAATTTTGTTTTTACATGCAGATCTAATATAATTAGAGAATTATATTCGAGCAAAAATCTTTGGAATATCAAAGTACGAATTTCTTGCCTGATGATCCTATTGGATGAGGAGGTATTATATCTTTATAAATCGTTTACATTTATTAAATCTTTTAATGAACCTTTTAGTTTTTATCAATTAATTTGTGATTTAAACAAATTTTTTGTGATTTAGGTAGCTTAATTAAGTCATAAAATTAACTTAATTTTTTATTTTTAATTATAGGGAAATTACATTCTTGCCTCAATTAAAGTCAACTTTGTTCTACAATTTTATTCAAAATTTATTGAAGGAAAGGTTTACTCCATTAGATATTTTTCAGTCGTTACAAATAAGAAGCAATATCACACGCATTGTCAGCGACAACAAAATAATGATTCAATTATCCAAAGTACTATTGTTTGGGCAATTGGGGATGATGAAAAAATTCCAATGTATAGATTTAATTTTGTATAATTACAATTTTTAGATTAATTTCACAACAATTATTCACTTTCTGGTAAATATTTTAATTATTTTATAAGACTATAAAGATTAATTTTATATAAATTTTATTTTTGGTAATAACATGTTCTATTTATCCACTTTTATTAGATGGAAGAGATATGGGTGTGAACAAAGTTGGTGATCCTATCAAAAAAAAATTTTAATACAAATTTCACTACATCGAAAAATTACATCTAATAACTATTATTTTTAATGTTCTTATCAAAATATTTATTAGGGGAATAAATTACATAAAATTAATAAAAAATTATCCTTAGCAAACAATACTAAAGTAATCAAAAATATTATGAGTATGATCTAAATACAAAAATTATTTTTATGACATTTTATGTATAAAAAACCGTGGGATATTAGAATTTTTTTTATTAAAAAAATAAAAAAATATCTTATGAAATTAATGGTTTTATCTAAATACCCGACTAATAAGATGTTTTTTCATAAAAAAAATTTAAAACTTATAACGCAATAAAAAAATTTACCTTCTTTAAACATTTTATGTCTAAAAAATTGAAAAAACAGATAATTTGTTAGAGATCAAGAGATCACAAGAAATATACAAAATGATATATAGAATTGAGAGTTTAATTTCAAGTGTAAAAAGCAACAAATAATGATTTGGGATTTAAATTATTTTAAAAATAAAAAATTATTATCTTTTCACATTAAAGATTTTATCCTAATATGTAAACAATGAAATATCATATTTACAATTTTTTTTTAAAGATATCATATTATTGTCATATAACTAACAACAACGAATAAAATACAAAACAACAATAAATTAAGTCGCATTATAATTACATTAAAAAAACTATACTTTTGTAATTGGCAATATCATTTAAATTAAATTATTTATTATTATTTTTTTTTTGTCTGAAATTATTAAATTGTAAAATAAATCAAATAATTATTATAAATAAAAAAATTTAAAAAAAAACTTAGAGTATATAGGAAAATATCTTTTCTTGAGATATATGTATGAAAAATCATGCATCACACGGGCTAATCCACGTAAGAAGTATACTTACTTTGACCAATAAGAAGAAAGATTTGTATTTTATTTTTGAATTAAAAAATTATGTCGCCACCTAGATAAAAGTAACGAATTAGATTTGATATATCTAAAATTTTAATGCCACGTAGATTATAATCCACGAATTAATTTATTTTAATGAAAAAAATAAAGTAAAAATATAGGAAAAGATAATTTATTAATAATACTACGAGTATAAGAAATCCAAAAAAAATGTACTAAAAAATATTTAAATGATGAACGCTTATAATAAAGTTTGATACCTATCATTATAAGATAAATTTTGATAATATTTATGATAAGAAATACAAATTGTTTGTTAATTATAATTAAATTAAAATTTGTGATACATACCGTTATAAATTGACACATCATATGACACAAACAAAATTTCGTATCAATAAAAAACCCCATCAAGCGAATTTTGTGTTAATTTTTTGTCATCAATGGTCGGGTAATTTTTTGCTTAATTTTTAAAATCCTATGTTTAAATTAGTATTTCTAATTATTACTTATATTGTATTAATTTGGGATGCTCAACGATTGTATGTTTATGTTTTATTTACTAAATGTTTTTTACATGCAGATGTAACACATCATACGACACAAATAAAATTTCGTATCAATACAAAGCCTCATCAAGAGAATTTTGTGTTACTAATTTTGTGTTAGTTTTAAGTCGTCAATGTCCGAGTAATTTTTAAAATCTTATGTTTAAATTTATATTTGTAATTATTAGTTACATTGTATTTATTTAGGATACTTAACGATTATTTGTTTATGTAATGACATACGATTAGGTGTTGTGTACTTAATATATGGATGGCTTTGGTTATTTTTGGAGATGATAAAAATACTCCAATGCATAGATTTTATTTTATATCGCAACACGGTTCAATTTATCCAATGATGTAGTAGGTTGGTTGTGGACGAGGTTGGTGATTTTATCGAAATAAAAGATATGGTAAAACAATGAATAATGATTTAGGATTTAAATTATTAAAAATTTATCATTTCTCATTAAAGATTTTATATAACGAAAAAAATATCATATTTACAATTTATTTATATTTAATAAATTCATTATAAATTATAGTAAAAAAATAAATTTAAACTTTTGTAATTTTGTCTGAAATTATTAAATACAATAAATCAAATAATTAAAAATCTTAGATGAAACAAACGTGCATCGCACGGGCTTCCATCTAGTAATTAATATTTCAAAGCATTAACAACAAATATCACTCTATGACACAATTATTATTTTTTTTATCAATACTTATGGTGTGTTCTATTCACCTGATTTTTACTTATCTGAACTTACCTAAATTTATTAGAATTTATTAAAACTTATTTTAGTTGTAATTTGTACTTGGATAACCCTTATCAGAACTTATATTTCATGAACTGAACTTATCTGAACTTATTACACCTGAAATAAGGTGAACAGAACAATCCCTTAATTATTTTAGTTTCCAATTTAATTATCACTTAATGACTTTTAATGGTATTATTTATCATCACTCTATAGCCCATCATGTTTCACAGTTATAACTTGGGGTATGTTCTCTTCACCTTATTGGACATAAACTTATCTGAACTTATCTTGTCTGAACTTAACTGAATTTATCTGAATTTTAATAGACCTTATCAAACTTATTAGACCTTATTGAACTTTTGGATCTTATTAGACCTGATTAAATTTATTAGAACTTATTGAACCTTATTGTAACTTATTAGACCTTATTATTAAACTTGATTAGAACTTATTGGAACTTAGTAGACCTTATTTAACTTATTGGAGCTTATTAGACCTAACATATTAGAACTTATTAAACCTTATAGAACTTATTAAACCTTATTAAACTTATTAAACCTTATCTGAATTGATTTGAACTTATTTGGATTTATTAGACCTGAGACTTATTTTTATATGGTGAAGATAATAAGCCCTTTATTTTACAAATTAGCTTTAATATATAATAGCCTGCCATTTCACAGTAACAACTTCATTTATAGAGTTTTGACCAATATCATAGTCAACAATGGAACCTCCGACATTTTCAACTTCTAGCTTTTCTAAACTTGTAATAACCTTTAAACCAATATCATAGTCCTGACATTTATCCTTCGATTGCACAAGGTTAATAGCTATTTCGCCTCTAAAAAAATTCTTTTTTTAGCGCTTTCGAATTATCGGGTTTTCGCATTCATGGTTTATTCATTTTGGGGTTTATGGCTTTTGATTTTGGTTGATTAAAATAGGGGTTTTTTTCTTTCAATTAATTGAGCTAGTAACTAGGCATAATATGTAATTTGATATGAGAAAATATTTTAACATATACAAGAAGAAGTCTATGTTTAGGGAGTCAAGTTCATTAGTAGGCTGCAAATGCAAGTGTGGGTTGAAGACATCAATTATGAAGTCATAGACCAAAGAAAATCCAAGAAGAAGGTTCATATCTTGTCTAGATTCTGTGAGTAGAGCAGAAGAGTGTTCTTCAATTTGATGGTGAGGTTGAAAGTCAGAGGTCAAAAAATAAAAAATAAAATAAAAAAAATGCGCATAATAGAGAAAATTAGGTTAGTTTACCTTGGGTTAAAAAAAAATTCTTTTTTTTTTTTTGGGTAGTTTAGGTGGTAAATGAGAGTTAAGGGTAGTTTAGGTGATGGTGAAGTTGAAATTCAGAGGTCAAAGAGCAAGCATTGGAGAGCAATTTAGGTTGGTTTACCTTGGGTTAAAAAAAAAATTTCTTTTTTTTTTGGATAGTTTAGGTGGTTACCTGGCTTAAAAGAGAGTTAAGGGTAATTAATGACGTTACTATTGGCCAAAATTAATGTTTAGGAGTAATAGTAATTTTGTTAAAATATTTGCAAAAGTAATTTACAAGTTTTTTAATTTGCGGTTAACTCCCAAATAGGCTTTTAGTGTACGGTAATGATTGACAAATTTTCCTTAAATTTTGTATGTATAAAGCACTAACATTGTTCTAAATTATTTATGTGGATTATGTAAAATTCAAATTATGACACTTACCAAATGAGGGAGTGACATACGTTGATTTTTCGTTAAAAGTTGTTAAGCTGATTACAAATAACTTTAGGTTGTGTTTGAAAACATGATATTCATTTCAAATGTTGGAATTGAATTTCAAAATTTGAAATCTTGATATTCAATATTGTTAGGTGTTTAGGAAACATTAGAATTTCAATTCCAGAAAATTCTAACTCATGTTTGGAGATGAGTGAAATTTTGAATTAAGCAAATAAAATTTTCATTAAGAAAAAAATTACATCTACTTAATCAATATTCATGAGTCATGATAGATAATTAATATAATAAAACAAGCAGAAAAAAAATGAAAACACATTAGCTAAACAAGCTGTTTCAGGTACATTCGATCTTTTCGAAACTCTTTCTAATTGATTTCTCTCTTTCGTAGGGTTTATTCTTATTGCAATTTCCAATCATATACCTAAATTTTAATTAAGAATTAAATTCAATGGGCAAGAACGAATTTCTAACTCCAAAAGCAAACAATCACAAATCGAATCAAAACGAAAGGTCTCCAGACACTTCGATGGTATTGTCAAATGTGTCAAAAACAATGTCGAGACAAAAATGGGTTCAAGTGTCATTGTATGAGTGAGTCTTATTAGAGAGAGAACTTACACGCCGTTTCAATGGAGGAGAGAGAACATCATACACCACTTCAATGGAGGAGAGAGAAAAGCTCTAACGCTGCCTTAATGGAGAATTAAGAGTACACTTTTACGGAGAAGACAAATTAAAGCTCACTAGTCGCTTTAATGGAGAATTTGAGTACGAAAAACCACATCAATCTTTAATGGAGAGAGCTCAAAAAATGTTTCAACGGAGGAAAGAGAAACCAAGCCGAGGAGAGAAAAAATCAAGAAAAGGGGAAATCGAGTCTAACCCTAGGAGAGAGAAAGTCAGATTTGTTTTTTATTGAGAAAGAAAGAATTTGAAATGATAGGCTTTGGGATGGAATTTGCAATTTTGATAAATTGGATATAATTTATTAAGGGCTAGATTTGAACCAAATACAAATTCAAATTTTAGTATTACCTAAACAACTTCTTTGCCTAAATCCAGCATTTCAAATGAAATGCTTGAAACCAAACAAGCCATTAAGAATAAACGAGCATGACACGGGTACTTTTTATAGGATACATATACTTCGTTAAAGCAAATGGAGCACCATAACCTTCTTAGATTTTTTTTTAAGAAAAAAAAAACTAGTAATGAAAAATTGGATAAAAATATTAGTATACACCATCAAGTTAAATCAACAGGCCCAAAAAAAACTTCTCAGTATTTTTTTTTAAGAAAAAAGATAATTCTTAATACCTACACCCCCTTTAGGCATCATTGCCCATAGCCCCCCCCCCCCCCCCACTAAATTACCATAATATCTACCCCCTCCCACGTGTACTATATAACTTGAACATTAAAAATTAGTTTCCCACATTTTCTCTCTCCTCTTATAAATCAATTTCCCTCATAATTTTACTAACATTTAAAATTTCTCTCTCCTCATAATTGTACTACTTTCTCTCTCCTAAACTACCAAAATCTTTCAAATATTTCTTGAAAAATAAATCAAAATGTTCTTAGATCTCTACTTGTAAAAGACGAAATCAAGAAATCGAAGAACATTTCTACAAAAGAACGACCAACAATCAAATTGTAAGTCGATGATTTTGTTTATTTTTCGAAAAAAAAGTTCAAACCCTAACTTTTTATTTGCCTTATTCTTCAATAATAATATGAAATTTCAGTACTAGTAGTTCATGATTTCTTATACTTCTTATCATAATAATGATTTCTTATGATTATAGTAGAATGGTGTTAATATACTCTTTTTAAGCTGGTTTAACTTGTGGTGTGTGTTATATATTAGCTTATAAAATTACTGGCCAAAAAAATTAAAAATAGAGTTAATTGCCCTAATATAATGAACAATTAGATTTATTTCATAGGATTATAGAAACGTAAATTTAGTTAGTAGTGGATTTTTTTTTTATTTTGGTAAATGTTCATTTTTATATTAGTATATGGTCATTTACATATTAATAAATAATCATTAGAATTCTTCACAGATCTAATAAGAAATTTCAATTAAAGTTTGTGATTTCTCATAGTTTTTATTAGAAGTGATTCTTATTATAACAATTAAATTATGTTATAAGAATCATCCATAATTATATTATAATTTAATTAAAACCGTTATTCGGTGAATTTTGGCTAGCACATTTAATTTATCGTAAATGTTTATTTTAGATGGACTTTATGTTCATTTGTAGAAGGATTAATATTCAAATTATAATTGCCAAAAAAATATTCAAATTATAAATTTCTAATAACTAAAATTAAAGACAAATCATCAACTTGATTTATGAAATTGAACCATCAATTATCATTTCATATTACTTATTTTGTCACTAAAAACTGTTATTTGACGAATTTTGGCTAGTAAATTTTAATCTATCGTAAATGTTCCTTTTAGATGGAAAAAACTCATTTAGATGGAATTCATATTCATTTATGATCATTTTCATATTAATACATGTTTATTTAAATTTGATACATGTTCATTCTCTTTGCATTACATGTTCATTCTCATATGGAAAAATGTTTATTTATAATCTAATACAAAATTTACTTTTATATCTAAGCATATTCATTTAATTAGTTTTATACTTGTTCATTCTCATATTAAAAGATATGTGTTTCAATTTTTAATACTTGTTTGTTATTATATTAAAAAATGTTCAATTAAATTTTTATATTTGTTCATTTCTTGTAATGAAGATGTTCATTTGGATTTTGGTATATGTTCATTTTTCGTTGAAAGATGTTCATTTAAATATTAATATTTGTTCATTCTCAGAACTATGTTCATTTTCTGGCAATGTAATCAAATTTATTTTTGTAAAAGATTTAATTATCATATTTTATTTATAGTGTATTTTGATTGTTACTAACATTTTCCTTTAAAATATTTTGATCTCTTATTACACAGGACAATGAATAATAAAAAACAAAAAAAAAAAAAAAGTTGAAGACAATTATGTATATATTGAGAAAAAGATATGTATGAAGGAGACCGCACTAAAATCATAAGAGTAGAAGGGGTACAAGTTGTACAACCGTATGACAAGGACAATAATTCTATATACTTTTTATTTATATCAAATGTATTAAATTAAAAAACGATAATCATTTTGTAAGACACATTGTACACACACGCGCGCGCCCACACACACATATATGATATGTGTATTGTTTTTTTGGAAGAAAATGATGTGTATTTAATTTATTGCTTTTAAAATTAAGCATGTGTACATTGAAAAAGTTAGAAGAGTTCCCTATTATACTTAAAAAAAGTGAGTATGTATCAATTTAAAATGATATTATAATTATAATTAAATTAATTTTATTTTACATTGAAAAATATATTTTCAAACAAAGCCTATAAGTTTAACTAAATAATTAGACAAATCAATAAGAAAAATTGGCTAGAAATAAAAATGGGGAAAAAAATATACTAAATTGACTATAACATGTCGTATTAACAAGATTGAACATTATATGATACAAAATTGAACATTTATATATATGTAAATGAACATTTTATATGTGATTCAAATCCGAAAAACTCTAAGATGACGTCATTATGAATTTATGACAGAAAAGGTGCAGGTAGAACTACCTACGTAGGAATGTAGGTAAAAATTTGTAGAAAAAAGACTAGTAATGAAAAATTGGATTATAAAATTAGTATACACCATGATGTTAAATCAACAGGTCCCAAAATAAAAAATAAAAAAAATAAAAAAAAGCACTCTAACTAATACAGAGAATAAGATCAGACGCGTTTTCCCACGTTAACAATGTGCGTATGATGATACATTATGTGATATACAAACATTTCATCCCCTTGTACCCAAAATTATACCCATATAGCAACTCCTTATTTACAGCGCTAAACTTATCTTGCTGCCTACATTAAGAATTGTAAGATGTCAAATCTTGATGCCTGGGTCTCTCGAGAGGGAGACTGTCCATTTGTATCCGGAAATCATGGGTTGACGAACCTCCTTCTCGATCTCCCTTGGCATCTGCCATCTTAAGTTCATCTAAGGCTCTCTTTGCATACATAGTGAAAGCAACAATGGTGAGTATAGTAACGACGAGGGAGATTATATTGTACACAATCTCCACCCATGTTAGATGATGATTCCCGTACTTGACATCAGCAAATGTCCTTATCAATCGGCCACTGCAATTATTATTTTGTTGATCAATATACAGACCAGCATTCAATCATTTAACTGCTGCATGAACCAAGATAAAAGCACTAAAAAGAGAATGGCGCCTTTTACAATCAGAACAAGCTAAGGCATTTTCTTGTTTGTCCTCTCTTTCGCACTTTAAAATAAAGAATGAGTATGGTCGATTATATAAACAGTAACTCACCTGTATATGTATATAAAAGCTTCTGGCACCATTCCAGCAATTGATCCCCACAGATATGGCCAAAATCTCATATTTGTTACCACAATAGCATAGTTGAATATAGTATAGGGAAATGGTGAAACCCTAAAGATTGCGACCACACGAAACTGATGAAACCAACTGCCTTCTGCAGCCAATCGCAGCATAGCAGCCTTATCTGGCCATCTATTTAACCATTGCTAGTAACAAATGATAAATGATTAATGATCAAGAAAGAGAAGTGACCAATAATTTATCAAAATAATGAGTTCTCAGCATCTTACATGGATTCTATCCCGGAACAGCAATCCAATTGCATATGGAAGAATCATCCCAACAGTTGTTCCAACCATGATTATCACAAAGCCTAGACCATAACCAAAGATCATGCCTGCTAGCCACATGGAAGGTCCGGAAGGGATCAAAAGTACAGGGAATATTGCCAAAGAACCAACAAGCACCAAAGCAAGTACTGGACGACCAAAGGCAGTGGCTTCCCATTGCATCATTGGTAGAAGAACCTGCACAATAATAGATGCCAAAACATGAGGCAAGTGAATTCTGGTTAAACAAACAAAGAACACTAAGCCAAAGACAGTGCTAAAAGATTTATGACTTTCTGTTTTGAGACAACGCCTTTTAATTTAAATTACTAATAACGTAAGAACTCTAGCGAGGTACACTCTTGTGATCATTCACCATCATATGGGATCTCATATTTATTTGTATGTCATAGGTTGTGATATCTTAAGACAACAATACCTGGAATATGCTAAACTTTGTCATTCAGGTAACTTATTAGACAAACAGAATTCACTCAGAGATTTGATGTAATGTATGCATGTCAAAATGACAATTTCCGAGGATCTGCTCATGATAATCTCCATTATCAAGAGCATTAAAGGATTTATAAATTAAAATTTGCAGGTAAGATTTTGATAGAATTTAATATCATTACGGTAGGATTAAGTTTTGCCTTGCATCCATTTTTAAAGCAACTAAAAGTCATAAACTCATAATTAGGAGAGTATTTACTATTTCAGATACAATTAACTAAATATATGCAAAGTGTAAGAGAAGCAACAATCAAGGTCCTTGTATGTTGAAGAATGGGGTGGAGGGGGAGGAAGGGGTAAACCTACATGATGTGATGTTTTTATTTATGTATTTAATTGGTGTGTAGCTCCTGTAATTCTTTCCTGGCATTGATTTCATGAATTTCAAGGCATTTCTGGTTGGGTAATACTTCAAACTATTCCTTTTTCATTTCTATAAAATCATGATTCCACACACATGTTAACTTTTATGTGCATGGGTGGCAAATGTTGGCAATTAATAAAAAGTGCAGCAATAAATGCTCTCAAGTCTCACCCGCAATCTGTTCTACTTTTACATTTGCAAAGAGAAAACAACTTTTTGGGATGGGTAGGTCATTATAAAATACTTTATGATCCTTGATTCTCATGTACTTTACGCCAAAAATAAACATAAATCAATTTAAAAGAAAAGAGAACAAAAACGCACAGTTTTAGGGAAAAATTGAAAAAAAACAAACAGGACATACCTTCTCAAAAACAAAAGGAACTCCCCATTTCAATAACACAAGAACACATGCTACAGAAGTACTGAATAATATCAAGGCTTTGATCCACCAGGTGAAGGACTTCGATCTGACTTCAGCTTGGGAATGTAAGGCCCCAGCTTCAGTCCTCTTAGTTAAATCAGATGTCACCAGACTTACATATTCACTGTCTTCTCTTATAGCAGGTCCGACATCTGTCTCATGCTTAGCTAACTCCAACGAGTTTGGCATCTCAATGAGATCTCAAGATCTGTCCAAATGTAAACATGTCATGTAAGCATAAAAAGAGATCATAACAATATAAATTCAATAATTAATTACAAGATTTTTTCCCACTTAACTTCCCCAATCATGCACCCCTTACCACCAAAATTAAAGTTACAGAAAAGCACAAGTAAACAATTTGACTCAAAGATCAACAAAATCACAGATAACTCCCGCAATAACCCAAGTTGGACACTATGCACCAAGTAGAACTAGAAGATTAAGGCTCTCACTTCTCAATATCTAAAGCTGCAACTCCATCTACTTTGGCAGTCCAACCAACGACAAAAGGGTATTGGAGACAATTGGGGATAAGAAGAATGAAATTCCATCCAACCAATCAAAGCACTTAATCAAAAAAAGGAAAAGAACAAAGAAAAAAAAAATGAAGAACCTGAAGAGAACAGCATCTACACGGAAACCTATTAGACAAGAAATGAAAACAGCAGCTAAAAAAGAAAGTCCATGAGTACAAATATAACAAGGGTATGCCTGAGGTAATACCCACTGACTGGGTCAAGAGGAAGGGGTGTGCCACACATAAAACTGAAGGATGGGTATGCAAAGCAAAGCAGGTAATAATGCAAAACCTTAAAGGACTTTCTCCTATCAAGCTTAGTTAAAGCTATTCATCGTCAAGAATATTCTACAACCCAAAACAATATAAGATCACTCTTAAGCCACTTATTTTACATCTATTTACATTCAACAACTCAGCTTGCACAATACAAGCCAATCCTATCCTTTTAGGATTAAGGCATTGGAAATGTTCTTGTCGAGCTAAAGAAGCAGAACACTGTAGTTATTTATGAATTATTGATAAGGAGAACACATGATAAATCGATAGTTGAAATAGCAGCTACAAGGAGAAGAAACAACACAGTACAAAGGGTAGAAGTAGGAAAGATTTTGGTTTTGTTCTTCTCACTTTATTCTTATTACTTGATCATGTTAGAATCAAATGAGACCGGACAAGAAAATCAGACCAAATTATAAGGATAGAAAACCTAGATATGGATACACCCTCCAGAATATGGAGATAAAGTCAATTTCAAATACGTTCTAAGTGTTATATAAACTGACTAAAGACTCCGTGTTTCACCAACTACAAATTCTACTACTTATAAGTTGAGTGTTGCTATTTTAAAACCAAATACATTGTTATGACTGAACTGCGATGGTGGACTAAGCTTCTTTCCAATTTTTCAATGTTGGGTTATGAGTATGTTACCTGGACTCAGATACCCATGTCCGACATAGGTACGTGTCCACGTGTCCGACTCGGCTATTTTTTTATTTTTTTTTATGATTTTGAACTAAGATGAAGTGTCTAAGCATCCTGAGTGCGGGTAACATAGTATGACTATTAAACTAAAGCGAGACTTCAACAAGTTTGATTATACCAGCATGTAGGTCTGACTAAATCTATCATACCCCTAATTAGACTCAATCGTGCAATATAATTAAAACAACTTCTCTATAGAGTCTTTACTAGTAACCCTCTTAAATCCACCATAATTCTTTCTATTAATGTCAGAATCACATTTTAGTAGATACCTTGAAAGAAACTAGCTACAGAAATCTGTTACTGTATCAATTAATATTCACGTTTTAAAGACCACCCAACTTGTAACTGCTCGGGATTTTATGCCTCATTTGACTTGCCATACAAGAGAATGAAGAGATCTTTATAAATAATTTCCAAATCATTTTCACATGCTAATAATACCTACCAATAGAATAAATTTAGATTATACAAAGATCAATCATGGTACTGAGTTAGTAGTCATAGCCAATCATGGCTTTCCATTTAGATTCAATATCTGCTATATATCAACCAAAACACGCACTTTCCACTATACCAATGACCGACACAACTATGAGTCTTCAATGGATATTCAATGACAGATCAATAGAGAGAATGCATAAGTTCAAATATTCAGATGCAAGGAGTCATCAGCCAAGAGGTTGTGTCTCATAATGTATTACATTATTGCCCTTATGAAACATAAAAGTAATTTCCCCACACACACCCCAACCGCGATCATTCCAATTTCCTAAAACCTCTTCTCAGGTTGTTTCGATCGTCCCATAAAAATACCACGATTAGGCATCCAGTTAATTTCCCATTCACATACATCAACTGATATCAAGTTGGACAACTACTGTAAACAATTATCCAAATCCAAAAACCTTTAACTAAATATAAATCTTCACTAATTAAACTCAATATTATAACCCCTCACTTCCGTTTCAAAGAAATTTCTAAAAATAGCTAAAAAAATGAGCCGAATAACATCAATCACAACATACTACAAACTAAACAGCAACTATTTTAACCAATAAAATTAAACAAAATCCTTAACGGCTACAATTACATCATTAGAGGGAAATTTTTTTAAATCTAACAACAACCAAACATCACAAAAGATCCAACCCACAATAAATTTAATCAAAAAGGGTATCCAAAAAACCCAAAATACCCAAAATCCAACATATAAAAATATACAAATCAAATATAAATAATAACAGCAACTTGGGTTCAAATTTCTTGCACATCTTAAATAAACAATAGTAGTATTAAGTATTAATTAGGTGATATCAATAATAATTAATAAAACGTGCAAGAAATGGTAAGAGGGAATCTTTACCAAAAATAACCCACAAAAAATTAGTGATGCCCCGAAAATTCCGGCAAAGAAATCGGTAGTTAGAGCTCGAAGTTCACTTAGTTGATCGGAAAAATAGTTGTTGAGTTAGTGAAATTGATGAAATTTAGAGGAAGAAGAAGGTGGTTTTGGAGTAGAAGAATCGAAAAAATAGAGGAAGAATAGAAGGAAAGCAAAGATTAATTAGTTAGCTTAAGCAGCTTAGGCGTGCCAACGGTACTTGACTGACTGTTCCCATGCGTGTGGGGGAGAACGAATGTTGTTACACGTCATATAAAAAATCTTTTGAATTTTCATTTTTCAATGTTACTAATGTTGAAAATTTTGGGGAACAACTTGGGTTCGATTCTTGTTCACACTTATAGTTTACTTTTCTTTTAATAAAATGCAAGGTTTTGGGTGGAAAGCTTGGTAGAGTTAATTAGGTGCATGGGATATGACTCAAGTTATTGAGTTGATGTAGTGTCATTAGAAAGGATTTTAATTTCGAAAAATTGAAAAGAATAATTCCATTTTTGACATATTTTTTACCTTTGTGTATTTTAAAAATATTCCCACTTTAGTACCTCATATTCTCAAAACAAGCTTTTTTACCTTCAACCTGTTTTACAGGTTAATTTTTTTTTTAATATTTTTTTTAATCTTCTTTTTCTACCTCACCCCTTTCATTCAACCACCATGACCATCCATCACCACTAAACTGACCAACTTCCCACCATCACCACCAAATTGACCAACTTAGATGGCCACCTGAGCCACGCCCACCCAAATCTCACAACACTCTTGAAAAGCCACCATCCCTATCCCTTACCTAATCTCAATCGCCATTACAGCAGTGCGGAGAGAGATTGAAAAGATGAGATCTCAACCGCCATTGATTCCGTTTCGGTCAAGCTCCGAGGTTTCAAAACAACAACCGCGTTTCGTAACCAATTCTCAATTTTCAATGCCATTTTTTTTTCGTCTTTGTTGTTTTTCCATGGATCGTTGCTCTGTTTTCCGAGCATTTCAATGGGGGAATTTGACAATTTTCGGTGATTCACCTCCAATTTCAATTTTTGGGGAAGGGGCTGCCATGTCCAATCCCCACCCCAAGTCCCCTCTTAACCTCCAAATCGAAACCTACTTGAATCGGAAACCTCATTCAGGTGTGGTGTCTGGGCCCAAAAGCGAAGGGAATCAGACCTTTATCCGGCCTAGAACTCGATCAATGGCGCCAATTGGGCGGCGGAGTTTCTTAGCGGCAGTGGAAGTGGAAGGGGGACGGGAAGGGGGAAGAGGAAGTGGAAGGGGGAACGGGGAAGGGGAGGGAATCAAGGAGGGCAGCTGGGTCCGGCTGGTCGGCGGGGAGCTGGGTCCGGCGAGGGAGGGGGCTCCGGAAGGGTAAGGAAGAAGAAGCTAAGGATTTAATTTTTTTTGTTTATTTCTTTGTTTTTTAAAAAAAAATAACAGAAACCAATTAGAAAACGACACGTGGCAAAAAACCTTCTAAACAAGTTACCAATTTCATTAACAGGTAAAAGGCTTGTTTTGAGAATATGGGTATAAAGGTGGGATTATTTCTGGAATACACAAAGGTGAGATTATTTTGAGAAGATGTGTCAAAAGTGGGATTATTCTTTTTAATTTTTCCTTTTAATTATTATCTAATTTTAGTTTTATTATGGTAATATTGATTAATCTCAATTGCACTGATTTTGTCTTGTTGAGTGGAGGGAGAAGTATTACTTTTGAGTAATAGTAAGAAAATTAGCAACTATTATTATGGGTGCAATGCAAATATTTTCCTTCATAAGAACTTATTATGAAAAAATGGATCCACTTTACCCTAAGTTAATTCCAACATAAACCATAAGATTGCAGCGAATTAAAAGTTGTGTCAAACTTAACTTCTTATGGAAGAATGACACTCTACTTTACCCTAAAACATTCATGTTAGCTAGGATAAGCTAAGTATGTGTTGGACTAGACCGGTGTCAGCTTGGTCAAGCATGAGTTTGTAGAGAAATCAAGCTACTAATAATTTGTAATAAAGTCGTTGGCCAATTAATTGAGAGTTAGATTAAATTCCCTTCAAGTTAAGTGTTTTTTTTAACTAATGTATGTCTCTTGCATTATCTATTTCCTCGGTTTATGTTCCTCTAAATTCAACAAATATTGACTAGCAAATTCATTCCATACTACCATACATTTCATTCCAGTCTTACAATATTGCATCAAAATAACAGTGCAATCAATTTTTAAAAATACTATATTTTTTATCAAATACAACGACCAAATTAAAGCTAATGCAACGGCACATTGAAAACCGTTGCATTAGGATGATCAAATGTAATAGTTACACCCTAATATATTTCCCCACTCATGAGAAAAATCCATGAGATCAAACATGGACTTGGTTCCTTGAACTAAAATGTGATGACTTGGTCTTCTTGGCATTCACATACTAATACTTCTTACTTATTCAAGTTGTCCTCAATGAAAAAAATTTAGTACAACACACTTGAAATGATTCAACTCATGATGATTCATTTGTTTCATTACACATCTCCTTGTCTAGTTGTCTTTCGTAACATCTAATAATTATATAGTGTCATTGCTTGTTTGGCATGAGCGTGCGAACAAGCTCGAGAAATGTCGAATCCCAAGTCTTTTATTATGAGATTTGATGAGGGGATTTTTCCCTGCCACGTGGACCAATGTAGCTCTACCACATGTCATCCACGTGGACCAACTAAAGCCCGCCACGTGTCACCTCGTGAGAGGTCCAAGGTGGACCAATCAGGCCACGTGTGGCAGATTACAAACCAGGAAAGTGGTCTTTAATGGCCCAACTACCTAGGCAAGCCCAGTCAGTCTTAGGTTTTTGAAAACCTAGTACTGGGCACACATTTTAAGACCCTATAAAAGGGAGATGTTCACTCCGAGGAACATCATTCAGAAATTTCGAAACACACGTGTATATTGATGGTTGCGCATCAAACCCAGCATTAATTGCACTCTTCGAGAGCTAAGGCTCGAATATTGAGACTGTCTCAGACAGTTGGGTGATCACTCCCCCTCCGAGAGGACCCCTCTGAGAGGAGCCTGATCCCCTTTACTTTCCGCATCTTTACTTCCGAACACGTTCTAACTTGATCGTCGGAGGCGGAACTCCCACCCACAGGAGTCTCCGTTTTTTTGCAGGTACAGGCGTCCAGAACTCAGTCTTGGTGTTGTAACTCTCCCGCAGGACATCCAAAAAACCCTGAAACATTTGGCGTCGTCTGTGGGGAGAGTACTTCTAAGATGACTTCACAAGAACCTGTACCGCCTCTTAATGAGAAACTGCCTATGGTCGAAGTCCAGGTCTATACAGACTAGGATACAGATGACGACTATGAGGTCGACTCACACACGACCCCTGACGGGTCCCTAAGAACTCAGCGCATCCGTCCCATCGAAAGGAGGGATCGGAATTGCGAACAGGCGGGCCCTAGTGAACCAGTCGGCCATTCTACTGGTCAACCCCAAGCGGCCGAAGGCTCCGTCCCCATCACCAGAAACGAGCTCATGACCCTCATGACAAGTTTCAAAGGGGAGATTAAGGACATGATCGATAAACGGACGGCTGTCCCTACCAAGGAATAGTCGGCCAAAAAGCTCTCTCATTCTGGGAGGAATAAGCCAGTCAAAGATCGAGAGGCCACTCTTTACCCTAAATCAAGGGAGGGACTGAAGCTCTTGATAAATTTGGCCAGACTTCGTTTCCCTGAGCCAGGGAAGAGGAAGGCCATCCGGCATGTACAACCGAATGGTTCAAAGAAAACTTATTCTGATGCCCGGATGTTAATCCAACAAAAGAAGAAGATACAACTGTCGGAGTCGGCTTTAATGTCGAACTTGCAAGAAAGCTTTCAGAATACCTCAATGAGGTATTCACAATCAAACCGAGAGAACCAGATAAGCGGCATGTCCGCTCACTCTAGTCCTCAGATGCTCCATGCAGCCCCGTATACGCCTCAACAGCCGTACATGCCGTATGGGCAGCCTTACATGCAGCCGACCTTCTTCGGGGGGCCGACGGCACATAATGTCCAACCTTTGGATTGGCAGCTTCGACTGCTAAGACTTGGAGAACAACCCTCTACACTCTCTAAGGAAATAACTAAGGTCGTACAGCCGACCAAGGTGAAAAATGTGTTGGTAGGAGCCTATGATGGTACCACCAACCCTGAAGACCACCTGATGGCATACACCAACCTTATGTATCTTCAAGGGTTGGATGATGCCGCATGGTGTATATGCTTCCCGACCACATTGAAGGGCGTCGCCCAGCAACGGTTTGGCAACCTACCAGTCGGATGCATCAATAACTTCAAGACGCTTGCATATTTGTTTGCGTCAAACTTCTCAATGAATATCCCTACAAAGAAAACAAGTCTTGACTTGGGAGCTATAGAGCAGGGTGAGAAAGAAGGGCTACGCTCGTATATCAGGCGGTTCAACCTGATGAAAACTCAGATTCAAGGACTGTCTGATGAGGTGGCCTATGCAGACTTTTTGAAAGGTCTGAAGGACGGGTCGGCCTTTAAGTTCAACCTTGTCAGGAAAAGGTTTGCTACCCTCCAAGAGGCGCTGATGGAGGCGGACGCCTATATACAGGTGACCGAATTCTGCAACATCAGCAAACAGTTGGACTTAAAGAGGTCTGACAAAAGAGAGAGCCGGTCATTACAACCGGCTAAGAAAGTAGAAAAGAAAAGAAAAGAAGTCTGGGTGGCTGATACTTCTGAACACCCGTCCCAGAAGAAAAAGAGAGAAACAATAAAGTACTCCCTAAAGTACGAATTCAATAAAGACTGTCACTCCATCCTCATGGAGATTAAGGATCGGGTCTCCATTAACAAGTCGGCTGCTATGAAAGGTTCCGCCAAAAATCGGAACAAAAATAAATATTTCCACTACCATGAGGATATTGGCCATGACACCAACGAATTCTTTAGTCTCAAGCGGCTGTTGGACCGTCTTGCTGATTGATAGGCCATCGTCAAGCCTACCAAAGATAAATCCTATCTTGGTCTCACTAACTAATCGCAAGGGTAAGAAAGGGTCGAACCCAAGAGAGGCGTTGAATTAATCACCGAGTACTACCGTTTAAATAAGCTAAATGAAGTCGAAATTGGGTTCGTTTTGAGTAACTTCTACTAATTCGATTCAACTAAAACTAAGAGGAGATTAACAATATTTAGAGGAATCTAGGGCTCGGGTTATACCACTCAACTTCATTACAAATCGCGATTAACATGCAACAATCAAGGTAAATTAATGGGATAAATTAGGGGAAGTCATCCAAGGCACCCAACTACTCTCTCAAGCCAGAGGGATTACTTGAATCATGAATACAACCTACTCTCGTGGTTACAAAGCATAAAACAAGTGTTAAAGCATAATCACGATGACATAAATATTCCCTTGACCGGAAATTCCTATTCTCGTGGCATTTCGGGTCAATCAAGCATAAGGGAGCTAACTCAAGTTCATATCTCGATCCTTCGTTGAGAAAGCTTGGATAAATAGTTCAAGCAATGGCCATATACAAGAACTAAGCAATTAAACCACTTAAGCTCAACTAATCAACATCCCACAACAACCAAATTAGCACATGCAACTATTTATTAGTGACTACATTGAGGGTTTTACCCAAACCCTAGAAATTAGACTACTCACAATCCATGGAGGTTAAAGCAAATAGAGATTTCAAGCAATTCATGAACAAGTTCAAACTAAAGATTAAGCTAATTAACAATCTAAGCATGCAAGAATTAAGCAAGTAATTAACAACAAAATAGAGAGTAATGGAAGAGAAGAGTAAGAAATAGTTACTATGAAGCTTCAAAGTGAGCAACAATGGTGGAACTTGTCTTCTAAAATGGTTGAATTTGAATATTTCCAAGCTAATAATTAGAATCTAACTAATGCTTTGAGAATTTAATGTTCTAGGATTGCAAAACTAAGAGAAAGCTCTAAAAACCTTGCTGCCCTGTACAAATGAGCTCAAAGGGGGTATTTATAAGACCCCCCAAATAAAAAGGACGGAAAAACCGAGGAAAGAGTTCAATTGCAGGTCTACACGGGCATGCTAGATTTGGCACGGATGTCCAAGGCGCAGCACGGACGTCCAAGGCGCAGCACGGACGTGCAGAAAGGTTTGAAAGGAGGCAGAAGCTACTCCCAAGAATCGAGCAGGTCTGCACGGACGTGCAGATTTTGGCACGGACGTGCAGCCTTGCACAGGCGTGCAAGATGCAGAATGCCCTGTTTAGACAGCTTAACTTTGGGAGGCTGTAACTTCTTCGTTTCTTGTCGAAAATGGACTTGTGACCAATCGTTGGAAAGCTCTTGAGACGAACTTTAATCTCCAATTTGAATCGTTTTATAAGGTTGAGTAGATCAAAAGTTATGGTCAGTTGAAGTTGACGCTTACGCAAACAACCTTTCAAGATTCTCCAAAAGCTTTTCATATCCCTTTAAGGCACTCCTCCTTCTTTCTCCATGGCTCTATCAACCAAGCTTGCTCCAATCCTTGCTCACTCATGTTTGATCACATCCATAGTGCTAAAAATAGCTACATTACATTAAAAACACAAACAACCCGTGAACCATGGATAGTACAAAATTTGCATAAAAATAGGATAAATAATGAACTTTGATGCCGATTAATAATGAAAACAAGGTTCAAAAGTACCCTAAAATCATGCCAAATAAAAAGTTATCACTGATAAAGGAGTTCTCAAGTCTTATATTTTGAGGTCCAAGGTTACCTTGCAATGGGCAGTCGTCTAAGAAGAAGCCTCACTATGCTAATAGTTCGGACACTGATGAAGAACCGATCCATACAATAGCAGGTTGCTTTGCTGGAGGCGGCCCAATGATCCGGGGTAACAAGGACTACATCAGACGGCTCGACGTCAACTCGGTCGACGAGGGGCAAGTGTCCAAGGACTCCTTTCCTAAAGTTCTAATTACTGAGGATGACAGGGGCAAAGTCAGGAGGCCGCATGATGACCCTATTGTCATCGAATGCAAAGTGGCCAACCAAAGAGTTGGCCGAATCCTCATTGACACGGGGGGTTCGTCTGATCTCATCAGTCATAAGTGCCTGGCCAAGCTCAGGTACATGCTCGAGAGCATGCACCTGGTCTCTCATCCCTTAGTGGGATTTGGGGGTGACGTGGTACATCTGGTACGACGAATAGACCTACCCATTCGTTTGGGCGAAAAAGGGGAGGGACGCCACATGGTGGTCCGGTTCTTAGTTGTTGAAGAGCTGACGGCCTATAACATGATTTTGGGGCGACCCACCTTAAATGAATCCAAGGTTGTTATCATTCCTTCTCTTATGCTCCTCAAGTTTGAGAAGGATGATGGAACAGTCGGCTCCCTTCGGGGAAACTAAAAGATGGCCAGGGAGTGTTATCTCTTTGATGTCAAACCCACTGTGGTCGCATCCTGCCCCAGTGGAGAAACTAATGACCTTGACCAAGTCAAGGAGGCCGCGTCTGCTGCCATAGCAGCCGGCAAGAAGAGAAAGGCTAGCCACGAAAATGAACATTTATCAAAACGAGAATGAACATTTATCAAAACGAGATTGAAAATCTATCAAAACGAGAATGATCATTTTATCATAAAGAAAAAATTAAATTCTAAGTCATCCTACAAAATAACTCAATTGATCTAGATAATTACAAAAATTGTAAATAAATTTAAACTTTTTGAGTCTAATAATTTTATAATTTAAGAACACACCATAAATTAATTCCACACAAAACTAGAGAATTCCAAAGTCTAACATAATCCAACCATTTTTATATTACTTTCACATAAAAAGAAAAAAAAAATAGAAATCACAAACTCTTACCAATATTTTTTAGATCTAGAGAAAAAATTGAAAAAGGCAAATATTTCCGGCGAGATGATTCCGACGACAAATGTGAAAAGATTTCAGCGACGTTGACAACAATGGCAAATTGAATTTCAATCGGTTTGCAATTTTTTTGAAGTAGCACGACAAATACATGGTTGTTTGAGGAGAGAGTAAATGAAGAATTGTGGTCTTTGAAAGTTTAGAGAGAGAATAAGATTTGTGGTCTTTGGAGAGAGAAAATAAAGATGATGAAGGAAGTTTATGAAAAGAGAATTTTTTTTTTAAATATCTAGTATATATATTTACGGTAGGGGTGTAGGTAGTACTACCTACACTAGGGTGTAGGTATTAACTATTAAGATGCTCCATTGATTTGCAATCTTGGGCCATTAATTATAGGCCCTAATTATCTCTTTTGTTCACTAATTCGTCAATTATAATAAACTAGGTAAGAACCCTGCGATGCACGGTTTATATAAAATCTATTTTTGTAATTTGTACATTTTTTTAAAAAAATGGATAAATATAAATAAGAATTATGCACATTGTATAAATATATTTGTAATTTTAAAATTTTAGATTTTCATTAAAATTATAATACCTGTTCAACGTCGCCTAATACATATAGGTTGTAGTTATAATGTACAAGCTTCTAATATTGAAATTTCAAAATTGTTAAATGTGGTAGTTCCACAAAAAAAACAAAAAAAAAAAGATGACATAATCCTTGCATTTAGGCGGGAAAAAAATTATTATGAGAGTGACATGTGGACAGTGATTATGTCAGCTACTATTTGTTTTAGTAATAGTGAATAGATTTGGTATGTCATACTTGTTTGAACTCATGCTAGTAACTTGGACCTTCGTAGCCTACGCACTTAATCGAGCCCTTAATCACCGAACCAAATTCATCTAGCTCGGCCTTGGGCTTCTAATATCTGGTCATAAAACACGATCCGACTTTAATGTTTCGTAGTGGTTTAATAAGCTCGGGATTTATCGTAGTTCTGCAAATTCCTACAAAATAATATCAACTCTACAAAAGCACTAGAAAACGTATATTAGTAATAAATTTATCCCCGCATAGCTCAAATAAGCACAAATATGACCGCGGGACGGGGAATAAATATATATTACCGCTGTTACAAGTTATGTGCAACAAACTTATTATTTCCTAATATAGTAAATTTTTTTGCTGAAATTACAATTCTGCCCTTACTTTATTTTTTTAAAAGACACTTAACAGAATTAAACAAAATTGATTATATTCCAAACCTAAGTTAATTAATCAAATGACTCCAGAAAAAATTAAAACACCTCCCTCCCAACTACCCACATTCAATTCAATCAATCCTCATTAAATCATCTCCCAGCTTCATCATTCATCATTCATCTCCAAATCCCAGAAACCCTAACCCCAGTTCATATGAACCACATGCCCCTCTTTCTCTCTATTCCATCCATCTCTCTCCTCCAGATCAAATCTTTCATCATTTTCGCACTTTTTGAGTAGTTCGTCCGTTCAAATCTGGACGATTGTCATCTCTGATTCTCTTCAAAGTTTGAGAATTTTCTCAGATCTACACTCGAGTCCCTAAAAATGGCTAATTTGACCCTATTAAACGATGTCTATTTTGCCAGTACTAATGAGGTAGGACTTGATGTTCTTGATGAGCTTATCAGCTCGCTTGAGGATGATTTACCTTTGCCTCTTGAATTTTACAAATCAGGTGAGCCAAGGAGGTTTTGTCTGATTTTTCATTCGAATGTCTGGGAAGGGCCCTTAATTCTGTTCAGGAGGCAAAAGGGGAGGAAAAGGTGGTGGATTTCCAAGAGACTGCCATTTTAGCGTACTAATTGTGAAACCGACAAGTCCCACCTTTAAACCACCAAAATTAGGCAGAGCAATGATTATGAGGAGGCTTAGAGGGAAGGGGGTGAAAATTTGTGATGAAGATGAAAGGGGAAACGGGAAGAAGGGAGGTTCAAGTGGAAATGGAGGGGGAAAACAACGGGGAAAGGGGAAGGAAACTAAGATAGGGGGAAATGGAGGGGAAAAGAGAAGGGAAATGGAGTGGAAAAAGGGGAGGATGGTTCTGGTGTGGAAGAGTTCCGGGGTTATACAATGATAAATCCCCCAACCAAAATTATCTTCACTTTGAAGAAGCAAAAGATGGAAACAAAAGGATCAGATCTGGGATTGTGGTTGATGAGGACCAAACTGATCCAGCATACCTCGGGTTTATGAAGTACTTGATCGAAAATTTCACCCCTCTGAGTGAATGGGCAGCGTACAATTTTCCTCACCCTAATTTAATTTCTACTTCTGATTTTTTGAGTTCTCTTGTTGCTTGAGTCCCTACTCTGGTTGTTATATTCTTCATTACATGTTTTACGTGAGTTTTATTACTACAATGAGATCATGTTTTGTCCGGATTATATTGTGATGAGATCATGTTGATTTACTCCCTATTCTACCTTATATGAGTTCTTGTTCATGTTGAGATCATGTTGATTCGAGTCCCTATCTTGGTTGATTTTAGTTCATGATCCTATTGTGAATATATGACTGCATATTCTGACTGAGTTGAGATCATGTTATTTTAGATCATGTTCATATTGTGAATATGATTGCCTTTTCTGGTTGATTTCAGTACCTATTCTTGTTGAATTCTGTCCCTTTTCTTGGTGATTTAAGTTCATGTTACTGTGATACTCTTGCCTGAATTGAGTACCTTGTACTCTTGTGCTTTTGGGTTTACTGAGTCCCCTAGTGAACAAAGTTGGAGAAGTTGGTTGATGAATGATGAATGATGGCTTATATGCATGTGTGTCATTGAATGGGGGAGGTCCTAGTAATGCATATCGGTCTTAATTTGGTTGATTAGTTTGACTCCTTAATTGATCTCAGTGATAATTAGTTGAGAGATCAGGTTTAGTAGTCTGGACTTCCTAATGATGAAGGGACTCAATTGACAAGTATGGTACATGTGTTTGACTTTGCTCCATCAAATTGTGTTTAATTTGATGTTGAGGTAACAAACCATGCATCATTAACTGAAAAAAATACCTTTTGATGGAAACCATTTAAAAAAAAACAATTAAATTGATTACAAAACAAAGAGTCCCTTCTTGATTGCTTACATGCCTTCAGTTTGATTACACACAAAAGATGGCATAACCACATAACTATTTTGTCAAGGGGCCCTACACTAATTACATTCACAAAATGTGGTTAAATGTGGCAATCAACAATTGGTACAACTTCATTGTCACTTGATTGCCTTGCCTGTACTTAAATTTACATACAAAAGAGCATAAACACATAACCACATTGTAAGACCCTACAACAATTACATGCACAAAATGTGGTAAAAAATGGCAATCTCCAGTTGTGTTGGTAGCTTTCGTTCAATCTGCATCCACCTCATTCCCTCCTTCTTGTTCTGTATTTGCTTGATTTGGTTAATTTGAGGGCCTGAACCTTTTATTAAGGTACTGCACTGCCTCATCCAGAATTTCCTTGTCCACTGCAACATTTCTGGGCAAAATACCTGCATTTTCTAACCCTTCTTTTTCCATGTGTGGAGGTTTGAAGTTGTTTCCCCTTTTATGCTTTAGAATCTTAAGCATTATTTTTTGTAAATTCAGCCAACTGTTTCTGTTCACAATAGGGTCAAACTCATTGTATGCATCCTAAACTTCCTTAATTAACTTAGACAAATTAGTTGGAAAATCTTACATTGAAGTGACTGAATTGACCTAAATAGATCTAAATCTAACACATTAATTGGGTTGGTTGATATACCATTTAAATGTTGAGGCCATTTTGGGTTGCTGCTGCTACAAACTCTACATCAGTTGGTAATTTGTGTGGCTTGGCATTGTCCTTGAATGTACACATTCCTCCCTAATTATCTTGGCCACTTCTCAAGAATAGTTGGAATAACCTTGTTCAAAAGCATGTCCCTGATGATCTCTTTTGTGACACTTTAATGTGCTTTTGTTTCCAATATTTCTGCTTGCCTGTTCTGGCTACTTCTTTTAGCCAGTTGCTGGTACACAAATGGGCAAATTCCATACTTCCCATCATGAATTATTATGCCTTGTTGATCTTGAAGTACTCTGCCAATAAGTCCCATGAACATTCCTTTCACTTTGAACCTTTTACTTTGTTGACATCTGTATGGATCTTCTTCTGGACAAAGGTAAAACTTCCTTGTCTCTAGGTTTAAATAAAACCATTTTTCATCTTTGCAGGGATGATATGGGATAAAACCCAATTCATCTTTGCAATCTTGTGATCTGCAGTGAGAGCTGGATGATTGTTGCTTGTATGTGGCGTTAATTTGCCTTGTTGAATCAGCCTATGCAGTGTGACATGTGAATTTCCCAAAGCAGCCATGTACCTTCTTTCGATTGTCCTCAACCTTGGTGAGACTGACTGTAAGACTTTATCTGACCATTCTCTTCGTTTTGGACCTGTCCTCCCCAATTTCTTTGTCCTGACATCAATTAGCTCTCCATTTTGTCTTTGTTTCATCATGTCCTTGAAAACTTGGTTGATTGTTGATCTGTGAACATGAAACTTGGCTGCTAATTTTTATTGGGCGCCACGAGGTAAGTTGTCATCATCCTTTAGCATTGCTAAAAGATGATCAACAATGCCCCTCTTTTGCTCGAGAGTTAATTGTTTCTTGTTTATTATATGATGCCCGTGATTTATTTCTTCTTCATATGTTTCCATATCATCATACTCTTGATTTTCTTCATCGTTTGACATTTAATTGTTCAATACCCCAATATTCATCATCAATGGCCTCTTCCATTCGTTTTGTCTTTTTTCTGGTTATGTTTTTTGTTTTCAGATTTGTTCGACAAAGCAGAAGGAATCTGAAGTTGTTTTTTGGATGCTGATGAAGCTGAGCTTGAATGCTGATGTAGGTGTTTTTTTTTATGTTTATTTTTGGAAAAAAAAAACTTGGTCTGTAATGGAGTTTAACTCATGGTGACTAATGTTATGTAATGGAATAATGAGGGGAAGGGGCTGCCTCTTTATAAAGGGGGTTGTCTTTTGGGAAAAAAGAAGAGAATTTTAAACTTTTCAAATTCAATTTGAAATTTTTGTGAAACGTGGGGCGGGAAAACTTTTCCCCCAATTTTTTTTGGTAAACTTTTTATAAGTAAACCAAAAAAAAAACAAGCCCTATTTTTCTCTCTCCTCAACCTAATCACATGCACTTATCTTATTTAATCACCCTTTCCATTTTTTTTCTTGGGAAATGTGCATACCCCTTTGTTGCACTTAACATGTAATGGAGGTAGTATATAAAAATATAAAATAAACTTATTAATGACCCTTTGCCATTCCACAATCTCTTCATCAATCCATTCAAAATACTTACATCAACGCCTACCAATAAAGGCATCATAAAACTTACAGGCAACAAACCTTCTTCCTGGATTGGTGCTGGTCCATGAAGTCTCTACACTTTAGGGGATTCCACAATAGCATTTGAGAGGAAAAGGACGAGCTTATTCATAGGATGAATTGGACATGGTTCAATTCAATTCGCAACAGTATTGCGAATACATGGAAAACAACCAATTAATTAACTCTAATTTGAATAATTCCATTCAATTTACCCGGCCCAAATCGCACAAAATCGCAAAAACCTAATTTCCCCAATTTCTACTCACCAAGAACCCTAATTCACATATTATATTCTCAAATTAAATCAAATGTAAATCAAATCTAAACCACCAAATATGACCCCTGTTGACCGAGGCAACCACAACCAAGTTCGGCGGCAAGGCGAGAATCAAGCTTCACGGTACTATAAGCAAATGCATGCAGCAAGCGGCAACTGTCGTGCCCGACTTAAATCGTACAATGGGCGGCACGACGGAAACACCGGTGGTGATAATGAGAACCGAAGCAAGATTATGAAATTTCATAGATCTAATCCTATTGAAGCAAAAGATCTAAAAAAACTTTTGTCTAAACCCTTTTAAGGGAAAGGGAAAAAGAACAAGGAGAGGTGGCGTGAGGAAGAGGCCAACAACTACCATGGCAAAGGAGACGAGAAAAATTGTAGATTTATTTCCATGAGAAGGAAAGAAAGAAAGCAAGAAGAAAGAGGCAAAACGTGGGCGGTGGAAAAGCACATAAAAATTCTAGAGAGAGGGCAGAGCCTCTCTGTAACACCCTAGAAATTCTTTTTCTTTAAAATACCTTTTTTCCCCTTTTTAAAATACGAAATAGGAAAATCTAAGACATTACCGCCACCGTGAAAACGACTAAGGCAAATATGAAAGACATACAGCGGAAAACTTTATTTTAAACCATTCAAAACAAGTTAAAACCAAACGAAAGTAAAGTCAACAAATTCAAACCTACAACTTGGAACCATTATAACCCCTTAAAACCAAACAACACTGAAAACATTTACGTTAGTCTCATGAGCATAATAACATAAATAATATTCAAAGTAAATAAAACACATCATATTCCTATGAGAACTAAGAATGATTCGCTCTTCACTCATGCCCATCATGAAAATGTTTCATCACCTGAAAAACTTCTCTCTACTTGTCCCCACTACTCGCCATTAGAAATGGGTTGTCGTAGGGACAAGGTAAAGACAAGGTCAAACAAACATACAACACACAATCAGCAATGTTGAGTACATAAGCGTAATAAAACACACTAACATGCTTTCATCCTATCAACACAACTTACCTTGTTGCACTTGTAAACAAGCATACAAGACATTCAACACTTAACTAGACAAATACCAATGTCCATTTAATTTTCATTATGCATCGAACGAGTTTCCCCCTAACCTGCTCAAATAAAGGGGTACTAACACGGGAGCTAACCGTGCCAGTATAAAAGAACCACTCATAAGTGGTAGAATCCCTGCGCATAATAAAAAAAAGGAATATACAGCATCCTGTACTCCCATTTTAAGTTTTGGTCAAATATAAAATCGCATAACTCTCGCCATATATTCATACTCAAGGTATATACGTTCCAAGAGTTTTGGTGCGTAATCTCTTTCACTTTACATTGCTTTACATATTAACACTTGGTGATGACTCTCAAACCATAACACAATCAAACATCATAATTCATTCAAGCAATCAAACATACCAATTTAATTCTTGAATAATTAGTGACCACATAAATTAAATGTTGAATCCTTTTAAACTACCTCGGTGTTAAATAACACCTTAAGCGCATAAAGCACCACAAATCCTATCCCTCGGTGTTTAAACCACCTTAAGTGCACTTAGGCACCAAAATATAATTTAATCCTCGTGTACATAGACACTTAAATAGCTCCTTCCTCATGCTTATAGCATCAATAAAAATTATATGAACCATAATAAAAATTCTTTTTCATATTCCAAACTAAATTAAACATTTAGTTTAATTAAACATGCTCTCTATCATGCCAATAAAAAAAGTGTGGTTCATAATCAACTTGCCAACATAATTAATTTCAATCACCAATTCATCATAAATAATTTATACATCAAAAAGCATTTACCAACATCAATCCAATCAATAAATTTTCAACCAACACCTGTCATGATACTACTTGGAATTAATTTGTCAAAACCCAGCATGCTTCTACATATTCAAATAATTACCAATTACGCGAACGTACCTTGAATATGATCTCAAAATCGCCACGACTAAATAAAGTCACTCCCTTGGAAACCTCCCACCAACCAAAATTACAAAGAGGCATTAATACCTATTCCACACAAATTTCCAGCAATATATGCACTCTTTAAATCACTTATAAACCCTCTAAAACAAGCTAAAATTTAATTTAAAACCCTTACTTTTATTCCCATTAATGGGTAATTAGAAATCCTTTCAAGAAACATAATTATGGCTTATATATAAAAATTCCAGCTTTATTAGATCATCTAAAATTGCTGTAATTGTGTTTTAAAACATTTATTTCAATAATTTAAATCACCCATAAATAATTTCCATCAATATACATAAACTTAGAAACCTAGGGTTTATAATTTGGGGCTTTTTAATTCAAAACCAAATCTGAAAATTTATATACACCATACTTAAAATCAAACATCATAAAAATCATCACGTAACCCAAAAACAATAATTAGATCAAGGCTAGATTAGGATTAAAACCAAAAAGAATAATTTTCTTTTTGTTCGTACACCAACAACCACGACACACGGTTGGGCCCGCTGCTGCTGCGCCCGCCGGTGTTGCTGCGGCTGGTGGCGTGTTCGCTGGTGGTTGCGGTGACCGGCCGGTGGTGTGTGGTGGTGGCCGGTGGTGGTGTGTGTGGGTCGTGGTGATGAAACAAAATAAAAATAAAGGGGAAGGGGAAAAAAACATAAGAGGAGAGAGAGAGAGAGTTTATTTTTGGGTATTCTCTACCTTGGGCAAAGTTTTATTTTGCTCATGTGATGGGTATTTATACCCTCTCTCAATAACCCTCCTACTTAAAATTCTTTTGCTACCCTTAATGATCTTTTTCCTATTCAAACTAGTATTTTGACTTTCCTTAAATACCATTGACTTTAAAATTTACCTTTTATAAAATAATATGCCCCAAAGTTTCCAAATCATGAAATAAAATATTTTCAAGATTGTTAAATAATTAAAAATAAACTTTTAATTAAAATAATTCTTTTAAAATTAATGAAACACCATAAATAATTCATTTCGAATTATTTATATACTTTAATAAATACTTATTTAAGTTAAAATACGTATAAAAATACGTGGTATTATAGTCTACCCCCCTTAAATGAAATTTCGTCCCGAAACTTGGGTTACAAAGTTCAAAATTTTTCCTCACTTTGTATAATATTGTTATACTCTTTTGTCGTACTTTTGTCTTTAATGTCTCTTTGAAATCAAAATTACTCGAAATAACCGTCAAAAATGTGCAAAAAGCACAAAAATACCTGAAAAATATAGGGATAAAGCGCGAAATTCTACCACATTCTACCCCCCCTTACTGAAATCAAGTTACGTCCCCGTAACTCACCATACCTTAAACAACTCGGGATATTTCTTTTTCATCTCATCCTCAGCTTCCCAAGTTGCTTCTTCATACTCTTGGTTAGACCATAGCAATTTAACAATCTTAACTTCCTTATTGCGTGTACTAAGCACTTTACTGTCAAGGATCTTGACAAGTCTTTCCTCATAAGTTAAGCTTTGTTCTAACTCAATGGTTTCGGGTTGTAGCACATGTGACTTATCGGGGATATACCTTCTTAACTGAGATACACGAAATACATCATGCACTTTACTTAGCTCCATAGGTAAGGCCAACCTATAAGCTACTTTGCCTATCCATTGAAATACTTCATATGGACCAATATACTTTGGGCTAAGCTTTCCTTTCTTTCCAAATCTCATTACACCTTTCATTGGTAACACCTTTAAAAATACTTTGTCACCGACCTCAAATTACTCCTCTCTATGCTTCAAGTCTGCGTAGCTCTTTTGGCGATCTTGCGCCGCTTGAATCTTAGATTGAATCTCCCTTACCTGCTTAACTGTATCCTCGATCATTTGAGGCCCTAAAATCATTGTTTCACTTATGTTGTTCCAACAGATCGGACTACGACACTTCCTTCCATATAATGCCTCAAATGGAGGCATACCAATGCTTGCATGGTAGCTATTATTATAGGAAAATTCAATCAAGTCCAAGCTATATTCCCATCCCCCTTGGCAATCTATAAAACAAGCCCTCAACATGTCTTCCAGGGTTTGAATGGTTCTCTCAGTTTTCCCATCTGGGGCAGGGTGAAATGTCGTACTCATTGATTAGGGGATTTTTCCCTACCAATCACCATCTGACAAATGGACCATTCAGGCTCTGCCAAGTGTCCGTCACATGGACCAATTGGAGCCTGCCATGTGTCAAGTGTTGACTATTCCACCTTGGACCTCTTATGCCACGACAGTGGCCTCCCCCATGCCAAATGGGAAAACCGGCCACCTAGGCCCAAAGTCTTGTGGAAGCCCAATTAGCCCTAGGTTGACCTAAACCTAGGACTGGCACACATCCCAAGGCATATAAATACCCTCATTAATCCTCATTAAAGAGGATTCAGCAATTAATTACTCTCACCTAGAGAACCTAAACACACTGATCACTCCTCCCCTAGAGGAACCAGATCTCCCAACCTTTACTTTTCCGCACTTATTACTCCTCAAACAAGTACTAACTTGACCGTCGGAGGCGGAACTCCCACCACAAGGAGTCTCCGTTATTTTGCAGGTACAGGCGCAAGGAGACCAGTCCCGAAATTGTAACTCTCCCGCAGGACATCAAAAAACCCCGAAACATTTTGGCGCCGTCTGTGGGGAGAGTACTTTCGAGGTGGAATCACAGTCTGTATCGAATAAGAGCGAGAGGCGTCCTATGGACGACCCTCAGGTCTATAGTGACCAGAACACTGACAATGAGGTCGAGGTTGAGACTCATACGGCCCTAGACGGGACCTTACGAGCCCGACGAACTCGTTCCTTTGAAAAGAAGGAATGAAAGGATTTCCAGGCTGGCTCTAGTAAACCTACCGACCAGCCGCTTGATCACCAACAGGCGGCCGATGGATCTGCTCCCATTACCAGAAATGAACTCATGATTTTCATGAATGGCTTCAAAGGGGAGATTCATGATCTCATCAATAAGAAGACGCCTGCTCCGTCCAAGGAGCAGTCGGCTAGAAGTCCTTCTCACTCTGGGAGGAAGAAACCTGTATAGGGTCGAGAGGCGACTCCTTATCCTAAGTCTAGGAAGTGGGAGCCGCCTGTGATCGAACTAACAAAGTATCATTTTCCTTCACCAGGAAAGAGAAAGCCCATCCGTCATGTTCAGGCAGATGGATCAAAGAAAACTTACTCAAATGCTCGATTGTTGCTAGAGCAGAAGAAGAACGACTGACTGTCGGAGTCGGCCTCTACTTCAGATTTTCAAGACAGTTTGCGAAATACCTCCATGAGGTATTCACAATCAAATTATGAGAGCCAGACAGGCGGCACCTCCCGTCGGTCCGGATCCCATAAAGACCAGTCGGCTCCGCATGAGCCACGCCAGCCATACGTGCCGCAACAACAATTTTTCTTGCAGCCTCCTCTATTTGGAGGACAGGCGACAAGAAACGTCCAACCTTTAGACTGGCAACTACGGTTTCTAAGACTTGGAGAACAACCGTCCGCCTTCTCCAAGGAAATTATAGAGGCCGCCCAGCCGGCCAAAGTGAAGAATGTATTAATAGGCGCCTATGATGGCACTACTAACCTAGAGGATCATCTAATGGCGTTCACCAACCTTATGTACCTCCAAGGGTTGGATGATCCCACATGGTGCAAGTGCTTCCCAACTACTTTGAAGGGCATTGCACAACAGTGGTTCGATAACCTACCGACTGGTTGTGTGAATAGTTTCAAGACCCTCGCCTACTTGTTCACCTCCAAATTCGCCATGAATATCCCTGCTAAGAAGACGACCCTTGACCTAGGGACTATACAGCAGGGAGAAAAGGAGGGACTTCGTTCCTACATCATGCGGTTTAACCTGATGAGAATCCAGATACAAGGGTTGCCGGATGAGGTAGCCTATACTGACTTCTTCATAGGTCTAAAGGATGGGTCGACCTTCAAGTTTGACCTAGTCCGAAAGAGAGTCGCTACTCTCCAAGAAGCATTAATTGAGGCGGAAGCCTACATACAGGCGACTGACTTGTGTAATACTGGGAAGCAGTCGGATGGAAGAAAGTTCGACAAAAAAGAGAGCCGACCAAAGCAGTCGGCCAATAAAGATGAGAAGAAGAGAAAAGAAGTCTGGGCGGCCGACTCCTCTAATCAGCCGTCCCAGAAAAAGAAAAAAGAGTTTAAACCATACTCCCCGAAGTATGAGTTCAATAAGGATAGCCAAGCTATCCTCAACGAAATCCAAGGCCGGATGACCATTGAGAAGCCGCCCCCCATGAAAGTTTCTGCGAGTAATCGGAACCAAAAGAAATTCTGTAATTTTCATGAGGACATTGGTCATGAAACCAATGAGTGTATTAGTCTCATGCGCTACCTGGACCGCCTGGCTGAAAAAGGTGATCTTGACTCCTATGTCAAGAAGTCCAAGGGGAAGGCTCCTCTAAAACAAAAGCAGTCGACCAAGAAGAATCATCGACCGGCCAACAATTCAGATACTAACGACGCTACTGTCTACACTATAGCAGGCAGCTTCTCAGGAGGCGGCCCCACTATCAGGGGCAACAAAGACAACATCAGGCGGTTAGATGTTAATTCCGTTCACCAAGGACGAACCGCCAAGAGTTCATTCCCAGAAATTGTCATCACAGAAGAGGATCAGGGAGGTGTTAGGGGGCCGCATGACGACCCCATTGTCATTGAATGTAAAGTGGCCAACCAAAGAGTCGGCCGGATCCTCATAGATACCGGCAGTTCCTCTGATCTCATCAGCAACAAGTTCTTGGAAAAGCTCAAGTACAAATCGATTGCATACACCCGATATCTCACCCTTTAGTAGGGTTTGGAGGAAGTGTTGTACACCCAGTGGGACGGGTGGACCTACCCATCCATCTGGGTGAGAAGGGGGAGGGCCGCCACATGGTGGTTTGGTTCTTAGTTGTTGAAGAACTCTCGGCCTACAATATGATCTTGGGACGACCCACCCTGAACAACTCTAAAGCTGTCATTATTCCCTCTCTCATGCTGCTCAAATTTGAGAGGGATGATGGAACAGTCGGCTCTCTAAGGGGAGATCAAAAAATGGCACGAGAGTGTTACCTCTCTGATATTAAACCCACTGTAGCGGCTGCTGGCCTAAGTGGAGAGAACAATGACCTTGAACAAGTTCAAGGAGGATGCGCCTGCCCAAGCAGCAGGCGCCAAGAAAAGAAAAGCCACCCAACTGGGGGTCGAGAAAAAAGAAAAAAGATAGCAATCACTGGCAGGGGAGCGGTCAGACGAATTCCGCCCTTAGCCGGATGGTGAGCATACGGATGTCGTCCTGGACGACTCACGTCCTGACCGAACAGTTAAAGTTGGGACGACTGCTCTTGCGGTACTGGGTGAAGATTTTCACCAACTCTTAAAGGAATTCAAGGATATCTTTGCATTTGATGTACATGAGATGTCATGCATCAGTCCAGACTTGGCAGTGCATAAACTAGCTGTAGATCCAAAAAAGAAGTCGGTCCGGCAAAAGAAACGAAACCATGGTGAAGAAAGAAGCCAGGCGGTCGCCGCCGAGGTTAAAAAGTTGCTTGATGTAGGGTTCATTCGGCAATGTTATTTCCTAGACTGGGTTGCAAACGTTGTGTTAGTAAATAAGCTGAATGGTACCTGGCGAATGTGTGTGGGCTACACTGATTTGAACAAGGCGTGCCCCAAGGATAGCTATCCATTGCCTAAGATTGACTGCCTGGTCGACTCAACAGCCGGCCACGCTTTAATGAGCTTCATGGACGCCTACTCTGGCTTCCATCAAATTCCTTTGTGGAAGAAAGATCAGGAGAAGACGGCCTTCGTCACTGATCAAAGGTTGTATTGCTACACGGTCATGCCGTTTGGTCAGAAGAACGCCCTGGCCACATTCCAAAGAATGATAAACAGGGTCTTCTTTGACCAAATTGGAAGGAATGTCGAGGCATACATAGATGATATGATTGTAAAGTCCAAGCTTCAGATGGACCATCTGGCTGACCTCCGAAAATCATTCACCACACTCAGGCGGTACCATGTCATGCTCAATCCCAAGAAATGTGTGTTTGGAGTTGAGTTAGGGAAGTTCCTCGGATTTCTCATCAATTAGAGAGGTATAGAGGCGAACCCTGAGAAAGTACAGGCGGTCATAGACATGCAGTCGCCTCGAACAGTCCGAGAGGTTCAGAAGTTAACAGGTTGTCTGGCGGCCCTGGGAAGATTTCTCAGCCGGTCAGGCGACAAGTGCCTTTACTTTTTTCAGGCAATAAAGAAGAAATTCAGGTTTGAATGGGGGCCGGATCCTGAGGCGGCCTTCCAAAAGCTAAAAGTCCATCTGCATTCCTTACCAAGGTTGGTTAGTCCCTTGCCCAAAGAAGTTCTTTACATGTATCTCGCAGTGTCTGACCATGCTCTAAGTGTCGTCCTCCTTGCTGAAAGAGACGGCTGCCAGATCCCGGTTTACTTTGTTAGTCATGTATTGAAAAATGCCGAGTTGAGGTACCCCCTAGTGGAAAAATTCGGTCTTGCCCTGTTCATGGCAGTTAGAAAATTGAAGCCTTACTTCTTGGCACATTCAGTCGTCGTATACACAAATCAGCCAATCAAGCGGCCACTAACAACCATGGAGTTGTCAGGCCGAATGATCAAATGGGCGATAGAGATTCAGAGCCTTGAAATCACTTTTGAGCCAAGAAAAGCAGTAAAGGGACAAGCATTTGCTGATTTTATTGTGGAGATGACTTGGCCCTCTAATTCTCAAATTCCAGACCAAGTTTGGAAGGTCTATGTGGACGGGAGCTCCACTTCGAATGGTTGTGGGGCAGGCGTCATATGTCAGTCGCCAGAAGGCGACAGGTACGAGTATGCTCTACGCTTTAACTTCCAAGCCTCGAACAACGAGGCGGAATATGAAGCTTTACTGGCCGGACAACTTGGATGGACGACATCCGAGCATATTTAACATCCGGCACCTTGCCGAATGATCACTCCCAGGCGGCTCTGCTGAAAAAACGAGCGGCCAACTTCGAAATGTGCAAGGGTGAGATCTTTAAGAAGGGTTATCTTCTGCCCCTCTTAAAGTGTGTGACCCCAAAAAGAGGACGAGAGGTCTTAGAAGACCTGCATTCAGGGTATTGTGCTTCGTATGTAGGCGGCAGGTCGCTTGCTCAACGAGCAAGGCAGCAAGGTTACTTTTAGCCTACCTTAGAAGCAGACGCCATGGAGATGGTGAAAAAATGTGACAAGTGCCAAAGGTTTGGCAAGTTAATTCACCGTCCAGCTACTAATCTCACGGCCATCCATAGCCCACTATCGTTTGCTAAGTGGGGCATGGATATCCTAGGTCCCTATACGCCTGCTACAGGCGGTAGGAAGTATATACTTGTTGCAGTCGACTACTTCACCAAATGGGTAGAGGCAGAGGCTGTTAAGGGAATCAAGACGAAGGATGTGATCTCATTCATCTGGAAAAATGTCATCACTCGGTTCGGGGTGCCCATGTCTATGGTTTTTTATAATGGTCCCCAATTTGAGATGCCTGTTCTCAAAAATTGGCTGGGAGACCAAGGCATCTCACACTGCTTTGCATCAGTTGGCCGTCCTCAAGAAAACGGCCAAGTAGAAGCTTCCAATAATATCATCTCAGACGGTCTTAAGAAGAAGATTGAACGAGCAGGCGGCCTATGGGCAGACGAACTACCACATGTTCTCTGGGCCATTAGGACGACTGAAAAAGGGTCGCGTGGAGAAACTCCATTCCTCCTAACTTATGAGGCAGAAGTTGTTCTTCCAATTGAACACTACGAGCCGACTCTTCGAATAATGTTGTATGACGAAGAGGCAAACTGGGAGTCCATGCGTCTAGCATTGGACTCACTTCCAGAACGAAGGGGCAATGTAGCCCTGCGCCATGTAATCTACCGCCTGAGAATGAAAAGGTCATATAACAAAAGAGTGCACAGACGTCCACTCAAAGTGGGGGACTTTGTACTAAGAAAAATGGAAGCAGTCGGTAGGGCTAATGAGTCAGGAAAATTAACTCCCAACTCGGAAGGACCCTACCGAATCTATGAAGAGGTCCGGGACGGCACCTACCGCCTGGAAACACCAGACGGCCAACCCTTGCCTCGAACCTGGAATGTAGATAATCTAAAGAAGTATTATTTTTTAATGATGTAAATAGCCAAGAGCTACTAATAAAAGTTTGCTATTTTGCTTCATCTATTTTGTACTATGAAGGGCATGCCGCCTGCTCTATTAACAGCCGGCTACTCTCCATCTTCTCATCAATTGAGGGGCATGCCAACTGGTAAAACAGTCGGCTACTCTCCATTTCACTGAAAATATGCATTCAATTAAGAGGGGCACGCCGCCTGTAGCTATACAATCGCCTACTCTACTATACTTAGTTCACCATGAACTACCTAAGGCCTATGGCCGAATGGTTAGACCAGGCGCCCAGCCAACTGATCCAATCTTTAAACTAATACGACCTATCCCAACATCATAGCAGGCGTCCGGCGGCATCCCTCCGGATGAAATTCGTCGCAGAGAGCAGCTCCCTTTTGGGTGGAACATTGTTCTATAAAATAATTACACGACACCCAGACGATTGTCCCCAAGGACAACCACGTAGCCATTTTTGAGACAAGGATAACTCTAACACTAAACCAGACAAGTGTTAGCAGTTAACATCCGCGTCGGATGACCGTCTGTATTACTTGGGATAAGTACAGTCGGTACCTATTGAGTAAATAGCCAACAAAAATAGGTGAATCAAGGGGATCAGCCGGCCTCCGCTGCCTGGTACCTCTACTACTCAAGCATAAAAGCTGACGAGTAAGTCACTCTCTCATACTTAGTAAGGATCCAAAAAGGTATGACGAGTCCGCCTGTCTAAAGGTGAACCAGAGCTCTCGTACCACGACCCTTACTAAGATGATTTCTTTTCAAACCAAACATGTTTGAAAATATGGTTCATAGGTTGACTGGTTTTTGGCAAACAGGGACTCAAGAACTATTCCTATTTAACAAACAGGCGGGCTGGTTATAAGCGGCCTGTTCCTTTCTTACTTGAAAAAGTTAAACTTACCTAACGTTTTTCCTAAAATACGTTGGGGGTCCGACTGGGTAAATGGCCGACTGATTGCCTAACCAGGAACCAAGACAACCAGTCATCCAAGGGCATAGGCAGTCGGTACCTAGTACCTGTTCGCAATCTTTGGCTTACGATAAGTTACAAATTTTAAAACATTTTAACCAAAACAGTCGGTATGACATACAAGCGGATAGTAGGATGCTATACTTTGCAAAAATAAAGCTTAAAGCAGAATTCTGTGAGCAAAGACGACCAAAAGATGGTCGCCAAATTCATATAAACAGTCAGCCATAAAGACAAGCAAAATATTCAATACCCCGGCCCCCTGGCCGGGTAAAGTGATACAAGAACAAACGGCACGCAGGCCGGAGAAAAGTTTGACAAAATGAAAGCTTTAAACATTGGGAGGAGCTTGAGTTTCAACTGCCGCCTGGTCGAGCTTAGCGTCGGGTGCTTGATTCTTCAAAGCCCCCTCTTTTGACGACTCGCCTTCAGGGGCAGAAGCTTTATGCGCATCCACCTCAATCAGTTGCAGGGCCACCTCCTCTTCCTCCTCTGAGCTGGAGTCAACCGCCTCGTCTTCCTCAGTCGCCTGCCTCATGATCTGTTGGTTGTACGTTTCAGTACAAGCGTTGAACTTTTTCTCCCAGGCGGCATAGTGAGCTTTTGGGAAGAGGGCTGTCCAGGTCATCTTCATAATCTGAGCCGAGTCCTCCATCATGGCTTGAACTAAAGCCATCTTTTCAGCCTCGGCCTTCGTATTAAGATCTTTGATGGTGGTCGCCTCCTTCTTTTCCAGACGCTCCTTGAGTGTGCCAAGAGACGTCTACAGACCTTCAGCCTTATGGGCAATGTTTTTAAGGGGCCGCAGATCATCTTTGAGGCTCTTGACCGCCTGCTCCAGCTCGTTGTTCTTCTTCTTGGCCGCCTCCAACTCAGCGCGGATAGTGGAAGTGGCCTGCGCCTGATAATAAAGAATATCAGTTGTCGAATTTTCATTTCAGGCAATTTGAAACATTGCCTTATCAACGTCAGAGGCGGCCATAGCTTTAGCAGCCTTTACCTCTTTATTCTTAGCGCTAATCGGCCTACGGAGGCCGTGTACACGCAGCAAGGTCTGAAAAAGAGAAAACTAGGAGTCAGACTTGAAAATAACCAAACAGGCGCCAGGTTTGAAAATAACATGCGGCAGGCAAGGTTGATATTATAAAATTCTAAGTATACCTCATATAGGAGACCCATAATGTCGTCTAAGTCAAGGGTGTCGATTCCCTTGACCGCATCCTTCTCTTCTAGAGGGATAGCCTTGATCATTGACTTGGCCATCTCGACCAAGTCTGGTTCTTGATGGCCGCCTGCATCCAAAGAAGGGAAAGGTCAGAATAATGAAGAAAACATTGAAGAAAAAGTTTAAGTCTAGCAAAGCTATATTATACCTCTCGGCGGCCGACTGTCCCTAAGGACTTGTAATGGTTTACCCACACTTTGTGGGGTGATCGACTGTTTGTCAACCGACTGCTTCCTGGCAGATCCAGGCGTACTCCCAGCAGTCGTCTTCCGAACTTTTGAGTCCGGCTGTTGGGAGGAAGAGGGTTTGGACGTGCCCGCCTGCGAAAAATACGAAATGGTCAATACTACTAATAGCAGATTTTCAAGGCACAGTTTGAAAGATCAGAAACTCACTATGGATGTCTCCTTGGCAGGAGAATCAGAAGAGGTCCGCTTCTGCTGCATGATCGAGGTCCGCAGCAAGGCGGCCGCCTTCTTTGACGCAGAAATGTGGTCCATAGCTTCAGCTGAAAATAAAACCGCAAAGAGTTAGAAAAAATTCGAAAGCAAGGCCAAAGATGTGTACATTTGCTCAAGAGGTCGGCTACCTCTGGAGGACCGACTGCTAAGGCCACAGGCGGCCAAAAAGTACTCGTCATAGAGCCATTAAAACTTTGGGACGCAGTTTAGGGGCACTTGCTCTCGTACCCTAGTTGTAGAGTTTGCCCTAATCTCTACTTCGAAGAGTCCTCGATCAAGGATCTCTTCCCTAGACTTGAGGGGGACAAGCGGCATGCTGCGACCGCCTGCTACAAGAGGCGGATCCTTGTTCCACCTATTGTAGCGCTTGTTCAGCAGCTTGTCAGGGCTGGCAATGATGAGGAAGGTGTTTCTCCAATCCTTCCATTTATTTTCTTTGCCCCTCGTCATCAGATAGCCTTTGTTTGATCCAGCCGGTACCGCTTGCTTTGGGGGTTCGGCTGAGGTAATTCATATGGGTGAACACCTCAAAATTCGGCTCCACCCCATGCATTTCACACCCGGCTACATAGCCAAGGATGTTGAACCAGGAATTCGAGGCTAACTTCCATAGCCCCACCTCGTATCCATCGAGGATTTGTTGAACGGTCGGATGCAAGGGAAATCGCAAACCAGCCTTAATGGCCGCCTCATAACAGTCAAAGCAGACGTCCCCATAGCTGGCTCCAGCTGGCCAGGTGACGGCATCTTCAGCATCCGGCGCAAAAACTTGGAAATTAAGACCCATCACATGGTCCGATAGAAAAGAGTCTATTCGCTCTTTCATGGCCTTGATGCGGCCCTTTGGGACATGACAATAATAAGGAGTATTCAACTCCCTATGAGAGGCAGATGGTTTCGACCAGTCGTCCCCCTTTTCAGCCGCATGAGACAGTCTCGCCTCATGCAAACGAGAATACCTTTCCTCTGAGTTTATAGAGAGGCGGCTTGAAGAGCTAGAGTCAGACTCGCTATCAGAAGAGTCTGACTCCTCCCCTCTCCCTGAGGGGGCCGACCCCTCTTCTTCTTCAGGGGTCGTCTACTGACTGGCCAGGTCAACAGTGAAGTGGGAAGGGGCTACCCTAGCTCCCTCCTCAAAGATCTCGGCAGAAGGGCCACCTTGGGTCCCTGCAGTATCAGGCGGCTGGTCTGACAGTTCACTAATCTGAGCCATTAGAGTTTTCAATCCTCTTTGTCTTTTTTGTTCTTGCCATACTGTCTTGCATAGATACAAAGACAGTTGGATTCCGGGACTTGCGCAAAGTTTGAAGTACCACAGGGCAGTCGGCACCCCTAATCCTAGACTCAGCCGTCCTCGGTAACCGGCTGATTGCTAACCTAGGTCGTGCCGGATGCTTTTGAGGTCTCATTTTCAAAAAAGAAATAAAAAGTGCAAAAGCAAAACAGAAAAAGGATAAAGGAACAGGCAGTTACCTGAAACTTAAGTTTTGAAAGAAAGCTTGATCGAACAAGCGTCCAACAAAAACAGGCGGTTGGTAAAAGCAGTCGTCCAGAAAGTCAGAGCTCAAGTTCAGGGGTCCGAGAGTTCTCTTGAAAAAGTTCGCAAATGTGAACAAAAGACTTGGTCAACATGCCCTTATATAGGGTAGAATGAGAATGCGAAGGGTCACTTCTGAATTCAAAAAATGAGCGGGAAAAATGCTCGGCCCGTCATAGGGCGACACCAGTAGCAGGTCGTCGCCTGTTACAGGCCGACACCTGTCACAGGTGATATGTGAACAGTCACGTGCCACCTGTGAGGGGCAAATGATTAGGGGATTTTTCCCTACCAATCACCATCTGACAAATGGACCATTCAGGCTCTGCCAAGTGTCTGCCACATGGACCAATTGGAGCCTGCCACGTGTCAAGTGTTGACTATTCCACCTTGGACCTCTTATGCCACGACAGTGGCCTCCCCCATGCCAAATGGGAAAACCGGCCACCTAGGCCCAAAGTCTTGTGGAAGCCCAATTAGCCCTAGGTTGACCTAAACCTAGGACTGGCACACATCCCAAGGCATATAAATACCCTCATTAATCCTCATTAAATAGGATTCAGCAATTAATTACTCTCACCTAGAGAACCTAAACACACTGATCACTCCTCCCCTAGAGGAACCAGATCTCCCAACCTTTACTTTTCCGCACTTATTACTCCTCAAACAAGTACTAACTTGACCGTCGGAGGCGGAACTCCCACCACAAGGAGTCTCCGTTATTTTGCAGGTACAGGCGCAAGGAGACCAATCCCGGAATGGTAACTCTCCCTCAGGACATCAATAAACCCCGAAACACTCATCTTAAGTGTTGTACCAAAGTTTTCTTGCACACTCTTCCAGAACCTTGACAGAAACCTAGAATCTCTGTCAGACACAATATCTTTTGGAACTCCATGTAATCTCACCACATTTTTTATGTAAGCTTTTGCAAGTTGCTCCATCTTCCAGGTCTCCTTCAACGGTATAAACACTGCAGATTTTGTAAGTCTATCCACCACTACCCAAATGGTGTCATTTCCATTCTTTGACTTTGGGAGGCAAGTCACAAAGTTCATTGAAATACAATCTCATTTCCATCAAGGAATTTCCAATGATTTCATAGTTCCTTGCGGTCTTTTGTGTTCTATCTTCACTTTCTTACAAGTTAGACACCTTGCCACAAATACCGCAACCTCACTCTTTATTCTAGGCCACCAATACATCTTTTTCAGGTCTTTATATAGCTTGTCCCCTCCTCGATGTACTGAATACGGTGTATTGTGGCCTTCTTCCATCAACTTTCTCTTTTCCTCTTCACATTTTTGTGGTACACACTAATGACCCTTGTACCTTAAACTCCCATCTTCATGAATTTTGAAATCGTAGCTTTTCCTTGCTTTATTTTCTCACGAATCCTATCCAACTTTACATCTCCTGCTTGGTTTTCCCTTATCTCATCAAATATTTTTGGTTGAATACTTAGGTTTGCAAGTATGCCTGCTGGCACTCCCCATTTTACCACTTCTAGATTCATTTTCCTCATTTCTCTACATAACTCATTAGCCACTATCAAAGTATTCAGTCCATGACTGGTTTTATAACTTAGAGCGTCTGCAACTACATTTTCTTTCCCCTCATGATATTGTATGTCTAAGTCATAATCCGTCGTATATTTTAACCATCTTCTTTGGCGTGAGTTTAAATCCCACCTCTTTTCTCTTTTCCTTTATTTCCACTTCGGCTATCTCTTTCTTTTTCTTCAGCTCCAACACATAAAGGTGTGCATCTCTCCCATACAATTCATCCAAGGTTTCAAATACTTTCCCACACAGCTTTAACTGCAAATCAGTGGTTAATCCACTCTCAAAATTCCTAGCCTTAGACTTTTCTGTAGAGACAGACTCTTTAGCAAATCGTGACAGCTCAATAAATTTGGTGTAGTATTCAATGACCGACATATTCCCCATTGCAAGGTTAGAAAATTCCTCAGCTTTTTGTTTCTGTAAGAAACTAGGGTAAAACTTGTCCCTAACCTTCTCTTGAAACATAGTCTAGTTGAATCCAGGTAGTACCTTAATGGTAGCTTCATTTTGCTGCCACCAAAGGTCAGCTTCACCCCTGAGGTAATAGGTAGCACAACCTACTTTTTGTTTCCGGGCACCCTACTGCCCCAAATAGTTTCTCAAACTTCCTCAACCAATTCCAATATAGTTGGATCAGGCTCTCCTTGGTAGGTTGGTGGCTTGCTCTGCGCCACCTTCTTAAATAGCTCTTCTTGAGCATCTACATTATTGTTTGAGTTCCTTGCTAATTGTTGGGCAACAGCTGCCTACTGTCTCACAACTTCACTTAGCTCTCCTCCATCGTTGTTGTACCACCCCCCCTGCCATCTTTCTTCGCCTGAGTTGAAACAAAGGGGTCTTTATTAAATATAGTCATGGCTAGCTCTCAAGTTAGACACCCATCTAACTAGTTAATACCCTTGAAGCATACACATTAAATTTTAAGCCAACAAATTGGGAATACAAAAGTTATAATTCCCAAAATTTGCAGCTTTGTCAACCAAATATTGATTGCTAACCAACCATACATTTAATAAAGCAACACATTAATAAATAAAAATAATTCCCATGGATTCCCGGAGTTTAGAAATGAATTATTGGAATATTTTTTAGTAAGAAATGGCTTCTTGGAGTAGTGATTCGAAATGAATGATTTGGGAACGAAATGAATGATTTTCATAGTAATTATTCCCTGCTGGATTTTCATAGTAGTAGTTGGGATATGGAATGTGCAAGTGTTGGCAATGATCTTTCTCAACTCTAACGAGGTAAGAAATCAAGTATCCGTAGTCAGGGTACCACTGTCCATAGAAATTTTTGTATTTAGAGTAATTTGGGATATCCCTTGGTAAATAGGAATCGGAAAATTTTGCTTTGATAGCAAGATATGGGGGTTCATCTGGAAGACAGTGAATAATCATAGCAGAAACACGATCAGGAAGATCATAGAACTTGTCTCCTAAGACATAGCTCATGCATAGTCAAACGGATGTTCATTGTTTATCTTAACTAGAGTACCAATTTGGGAATGTTTGCTAGGAAGAATCAGCATCCTGTAAAGGAAAAGGCTTAGAAAAGAATTCCCTTCCCAAAAAAAAAAAATAATACAGTTTTTGCATGAATTAGGTTCAATATTCAATCAAACAATTTCACTTATTCTTAATCACAAAATCACATGTTTTCAATTAATCAATCCACATGATCAAACATCACAACCTAAAATATTAATGCATATAAGAACATAATTATTTCTAACTTATATGCCCAAATTATTTCCTACCCAAACTTACCAACATGCTTTTAAAAGCTTTTAACATATAATACTTACCTCAATCCTTGCTTTTCTGCAAAATGAACATACTAAAAATATTTTTAACTCCCTTTTAAAAATTAATTTTCGAAAATAAGCCCCGAAAAATGCCCAAATATTCGGCCAGATAAAAAAAAATTCTGACACCTCAAAATAAAAATAAAGATTTCGGATGTCCTTCATTTAAAAAAAAAATCGGATTTTCTACAATAATAAAAAAAAAATCAGACAAATAATGAATAAATTTTCCGGTTTCCAAAAATTAAAATAAGTGAAAATAACCTTCTTTTAAAATAACTTAATTAAATAAGCACTTGGCCAAGTTTAAAACAAAACTCTTTAAAACACGTTTTTGGCTTTAGTGGTAATAAAAATCTCAACCAAATCTCCCAAATACCACTTTATAACACCCTAGAAATTCTTTTTCTTTAAAATACCTGTTTTCCCATTTTTAAAATACGAAATAGGAAAATCTAAGACATTACCGCCACCGTGAAAACGGCTAAAGCAAATATCAAAGACATACAACGGAAGACTTTCTTTTAAACCATTCAAAACAAGTCAACTTAAAATTAAAACCAAACGAAAGTAAAATCAAACAAATTCAAACCTACAACTTGGAACCATTATAGGCCCTTAAAACCAAACAATACCGAAAACATTTACGTTAGTCTCATGAGCATATTTACATAAATAATATTCAAAGCAAATAAAACACATCATATTCCTATGAGAACTAAGCATGATTCGCTCTTCACTCATGCCCATCATGAAAATGCTTCATCACCTAAAAAACTTCTCTCTACTTGTCCCCACTACTCGCCATTAGAAATGGGTCGTCGTAGGGCCAAGGTAAAGGCAAGGTCAAACAAACATACAACACACAATCAGCAATGCTGAGTACATAAGCGTAATAAAACAAACTAACATGCTTTCATCCTATCATCACACAACTTAACTTGTTGCACTGGTAAACAAGCATACAAGACATTCAACACTTAACTAGACAAATACCAATGTCCATTTAATTTTCATTACGCATCAAACGGGTTTCCGCCTAACCTGCCCCGATAAAGGGGTACTAACACGGGAGCTAACCGTGCCAGTATAAAAGAATCACTCGTAAGTGACGGAATCCTAGCGCATAATAAAAAGGAATATACAGCATCCTGTACTCCCAGTAGAAGTTGTGGTCAAATATAAAGTCGCATAACTCCCCCCATATATTCATACTTAAGGTATATACGTTCCAAGAGTTTTGGTGCGTAATTTCTTTCACTTTACGTTGCTTTACATATTAACACTTGGTGATGACTCTCAAACCATAACACAATCAAACATCATAATTCATTCAAGCAATCAAACATACCAATTTAATTCTTGAATAATTAGTGACCACATAAATTAAATGTTGAATCCTTTTAAACTACCTCGGTGTTAAATAACACCTTAAGCGCATAAAGAACCACAAATCCTATCCCTCGGTGTTTAAACCACCTTAAGTGCACTTAGGCACCAAAATATAATTTAATCCTCGTGTACATAGACACTTAAATAGCTCCTTCCTCATGCTTATAGCATCAATAAAAATTATATGAACCATAATAAAAATTCTTTTTCATATTCCAAACTAAATTAAACATTTAGTTTAATTAAACATGCTCTCTATCATGCCAATAAAAAAAGTGTGGTTCATAATCAACTTGCCAACGTAATTAATTTCAATCACCAATTCATCATAAATAATTTATACATCAAAAAGCATTTACCAACATCAATCCAATCAATAAATTTTCAACCAACACCTGTCATGATACTACTTGGAATTAATTTGTCAAAACCCAGCATGCTTCTACATATTCAAATAATTACCAATTACGCGAACGTACCTTGAATATGATCTCAAAATCGCCACGACTAAATAAAGTCACTCCCTTGGAAACCTCCCACAAACCAAAATTACAAAGAGGCATTAATACCTATTCCACACAAATTTCCAGCAATATATGCACTCTTTAAATCACTTATAAACCCTCTAAAACAAGCTAAAATTTAATTTAAAACCCTTACTTTTATTCCCATTAATGGGTAATTAGAAATCCTTTCAAGAAACATAATTATGGCTTATATATAAAAATTCCAGCTTTATTAGATCATCTAAAATTGCTGTAATTGTGTTTTAAAACATTTATTTCAATAATTTAAATCACCCATAAATAATTTCCATCAATATACATAAACTTAGAAACCTAGGGTTTATAATTTGGGGCTTTTTAATTCAAAACCAAATCTGAAAATTTATATACATCATACTTAAAATCAAACATCATAAAATCCATCACATAACCCAAGAACAATAATTAGATCAAGGCTAGATTAGGATTAAAACCAAAAAGAATAATTTTTTTTTGTTCGTACACCAAAAGCCACGACACACGGCTAGGCCCCCTACTTTCGCGCCCGCCGGTGTCGCCGCTGCTGCTGGCGTGTTCGCTGGTGGCTACAGTGACCGGCCGGTGGTGTGTGGTGGTAGCCGGCGGTGGTGTGTGTGGGTGGTGATGAAACAAAATAAAAATAAAGGGGAAGGGGAAAAGAACATAAGAGGAGAGTAGAGAGTTTATTTTTGGGTATTCTCCACCTTGGGTAAAGTTTTATTTTGCTCTTGTGATGGGTATTTATGCCTTCTCTCAATTACCCTCCTATTTAAAATTCTTTTGCCACCCTTAATGATCTTTCCCCTATTCAAACTAGTATTTTGACTTTCCTTAAATACCATTGACTTTAAAATTTACCTTTTATAAAATAATATGCCCTAAAGTTTCCAAATCATGAAATAAAATATTTTCAAGATTGTTAAATAATTAAAAATAAACTTTTAATTAAAATAATTCTTTTTAAATTAATGAAACACCATAAATAATTCATTTCGAATTATTTAAATACTTTAAGAAATACTTATTTAAGTTAAAATACATATAAAAATGCGGGGTATTACATTCTCTCTCTAGAAATTTGATATACCTCACATCCACCATAGAATAAGAACATAAACACTAAAATTACCCTAGTACTCTGTCTCGCATGTTCCATAAGCACATCACTACGACCCTTTGCCTTCCGCATCAACAGAAGATCTACAATCCTCTTACAAACAATACAACTTTAAATTTAAATTGCCAAATATTTAACAAGGATATGCAAATTTAAATAGCCAAGAGGAAGATGCCATCAAGGCTTATTTGATCATCATCAACTTATTTGTTATTAGAATTAACTTTCCAAATATTTCAATTGTAAAAAATAAACATTGAAGGAATTTATTATTTCCACTAAGAACAGTAAGGGCAATATAAAATTGTTTTTGAGAGATACATGGAAATTTTTTAATGGGACAACACATGAAAACTTAGTTATATTTAGATACCAAATCATGTTTCCACAAAATATTTGATGAGTATGTACAACCCATCTAATTTTGGTTTGAATTTGAAGATGGACTTAAGAAATGTTAATGAACCTTTAAAATTTAACCCAAATGATTTAAAATCTATATCAAAGTTCATTCCAAGCCTGTATAATCCATAAGACCGAGTCCTAACCAATTTTCTTTTACTCAATTTCATTACATTAGCTACAAACTAGGCTTATTTTATTCACAAATTTTTTTTATTTTTTCTATGCAATAAATTTGAATGGACATCTCTTGAAAAACACTTTAAAATGATACAGCATAAAGCCCTATTTGAATTTAAATAAAATATAATATCATATTGTATCATATCACTAATAAATGAAGCTGGATCTCGCAGCCATTCCACGAGACAATGACACTTGACATTCCAGTTTTTTGCCAAGTGTCGCGCCATAAAGGCGACAAATAGGTATTATTGTGACACATATGATGATAAGTAAGCGAATTTTGGATAGATTTTTAAAGATAAAATTGTCGTATAAAGTTTTATTATCAATATACTTAGCTTCTTATATTTTATATATGCAAAATTAATCATAACTTTTAATAAATATCCTATAACTCAATTATATTTCCATCATAAAATTCTTTTTAAAAAGTTCTATAAATAAGATCCATTTATAATATATTTAATTTATTTACAATGATAATAGAGAATTAGTAGAAATAAGTTTTAATCAGTAAAAATAATTTAGTTCAGTAAAAATAATTTAAGTTCAAAGAAAATAATTTCAATTCAATATTAACATGGATATCTATTTATTTAACAAAAATACAAAAAGTATATTATTATACTCCCTCCGTTTTTTTATAAGCTAGAGTTGGAATTTTACACTATTCAAATTTCATCATTAACTTAATTTTTTTACCAATATATAATATATAAATATGATCATGTAATATGTTGTTGGATTTATCATAATGTCTACTTTTATAAATTAATTTTTTCATAATTTTAACTAATCTCTAATTAAAGATCTCGATGGTCAAAGTTGTGTCTTGGCAAATGTGCAAATCCAACATTAGCTTATAAAAAAATAGAGGGAGTATAAATTAGCGGTATGATATCGTATGTCTAAATATATTGCATTATCAAAAGGAATTATATGATCGTATTTAACATTCAAGCTAAAAAATTTATCCGAAAATTTTATTAACAACCTGGGCATCGCCTGGGCACAAAACTGGTATATATATAAAGGGGAGTTTTTCCCGAGTTTTTAAAGAACCACTTAAGATTAAATTTTCTTAACACGCATGTAAGATTATAAATTTTAGTTATAGCTAATTAAATAAGAGATTTGTAATTTCTTTTAGAATTAAATAATTCAAATGCCACATAAACAAAATTGGCAAATGAGTTTTAAAATTTAAATTAATTAAATATAAAATAATATCTTTTGAGATCAGGAATTTTATTTAAGGCGCCATGTAGAATTATTACCTCCGCTTCTTATCATTTGCAACAAAGAGGAGTTTTGCGGACTCCTAGGCAAAAATCTTAAGCATAGTTATTGAAAAATAAGGGCATATACTAAGTATTAATCCAACCCCCCCCCCCCCCCAAAAAAAACAAATTTACAAAAATTAAACTAAAAACCCACCACCACAACACTGAAACCACCCACCACTAACGGCACCAAAACCACTCACCACCACCACTAGAAGCACCGAAACCCCCTACCACTCAGCCGCATAAAACACCAAACCAACCACCACCACCCACCACCAAGCACAAAACACCAAACCAACCACCACCAACTGCACAAAACACCGAACAAATCCACAAACCCACCAACCCACGAAAACCCACGGATTTGGAAACCCCTTGAACCCACTAACCCACGAAAACCCTTGAACCTACAAAACCTTGAACCAACGAACCCACAAACCCATCAACCTAGCGAACCCACTAACCCAACAAATCGAGCGAACCCATAAACCCACGAAAACCCAAAGATCTAGAAAACCATGAGAATGGGATTGGAGGAGGAGAGAAAAATAATGAGGATGAGGAAGAAGATGAAGAAATTTAATGATGAAGGAAGAGAGAAAAATAACAGGGATGAGGAAAAAGATGAAGATATTTAATGATGAAGGTTGTTGGGATGATGATGAATTTAGATGGAAGGGGAATGATTTTGGTAGAAATGGTTAAGTTAATCAATATTAGGGTTTAAGTTAATAAGATAAAATCAGTAGTTTAATTAGGGTGTTTTAAAAAAAGTAAGGTAATTTTGTAAAATCACACAAAAAAAAACTTACTAAAAAAGAAAGCAATCACTTTGTTGCGAGTAATGTGAAGCAACCATTTTTGGTAAGTATTGCGAGTAATGCGAAACATAGGTAGTATGTAAACAAAATTATCGAATGAGATTTTAAAATTTAAATTAATTAAATATAAAATAATATCTTTTGAGATTATGAATTTTATCTAAATATACAACGAATAAAATAACAAATTTTATCACATAAAAATAACAAATATTTATTTCAAAAAATACAAACAAATCGTGTATCGCACGAGTTTCATCTAGTATATATATATATATATATATATATATATATATATATATATATATATATATATATATATATATATATATATATAAAAGAGAATTTCTAAAGCAGACTCAAAACAGACACCTCATGAACAAGCCATCGTTAAACGTAGGTTTCCTAGCGAATGAAGCTGAAATTCTTCAATAAAACAATTTATTCCACCCTATTTCCCCCACAAATAATATGCCCTTTTTGCCCAATTATCAACAATATTGAACCAATCTGATTGCTATGTCTAGGCATATACTGACCCTCTGGCCTCTATTTAACAGCTTTTCATGTCCACACCCATTATTGATCAATGGAAACAAAAGGCAAGCATAAGGCAGAAACAATCAGGAAAAGCACATTTTTTAGCTGGCTATTGATGAATGCTAATTAGTAGTAATGCACTCCTAACCAGGAATAATTAACGTTAACATATACCTTCTGATTTCTACTAACAGAATATACATTTGAGCCGCGATGAAAAAAAAAAATCTCAGCAGAGGTCAGCAGTGAACATATATGAAATCTCCTAATGACTGCACATGCTGGCAGTTGCTATATGCTAATTGCATTTACACAGCTAATTTCTCCAGGCAATCCAGCTGCTAAACCATGCTTCTACTGACTGCCAAGACACAGGATGCATGCCATGCTTGCAATCAGGCTAGGTCCACAAGTCTTTCCCTACTGAGGCTTAAGGAACGCACTTTCTCCAAGATTACACAGCTTGATATTGCTTCTTTTGTGCTCAGCTCCTTGTGATTGCCCAGATTCTACATTGATAATGTATATGCTGCAGAGTGCTGGTTTCTTAACATGTACAGGTTTCATTGAACTCAATCCACGATCATTAAATCAATACTGTGAAAGCAGCTTCTGCGACCAAAAAAAGGCACCTTTTCTCATGGGAATAATTGTTAAAGGATGCCCAACTCTGGACATGATGTTATATTATGCCATATCAAGTCAAATGCAAATGATATTTCTCAAAGATCAGAAGAAATAGTATCCTCCGAGTCGGTTTTCAACTAAACAAACACAGCAAAAAAAAAAAAAAAAAAAAAAAACAAAAAAAAAAAAAAAAAAACACAAGATATTAATACACTAGAAAAGCAACTAGACCAGTAAAATCAGTGGGAATGAAATAATAAGCATACCAGTATGAGATGGCTCCGTAAGGCTCCATGCAAAAGAACTTTTAATTTTTCACACTTATCAGTCATGTGACCTACACGTATTGACTCTTCAAGGTGACACCACAGGCGTTCAATTGCTGTGTAAGGGAACCAAGTTGCAAAGGGTCTTTTCCTATATACTATGCCAGCTGGTCGCTGCAGTTAAAAATAGAATTCTTCAGCATGAGTATAAACCTTTAAGTATATACAACAGACCACGTGTTCGGGAAAAGGAGCAGAAATGGAAGAAGGAAATCTATGAACCAATCAAATAGCACAAAGTAGGGCATGAAATATCATCATATCAGAGGCCCAAAGATTGTTGGTAGTTGGCATAAGCTGCATAAAAATGGAGTATTTGTCCGACATTCTAATTTGATATTCAAGCCCTTGCAAGCAAAACATTACATATAACACCAGACATTTTACCCAAACTCAACGGTTATTTAGAATACGTGAATTTACCAAACACTTCAATAAGTTTGGACCATGCTTAATATAATTCTCTATCCAATAAAAATATTACTATAGAGCATTTTATTATTTTACAAGCACCACAGTAAGAGAGAATTTCCCTACTGTATCCCCTTGGACCCCACCATTAACCCCAAACCAGAACATTAATTAAGAAGGCAAAGCAAGAACACACTCTTATTTACTTCATCTAATAGCAAAAGCCAAGACCTTTACACTCCATTGCCTTGTCCGAGTTTGGTCCGGGCATTACTAGACCCTACCCATTGCCATTTCTATACATGAGTCAACAATCTCATAGCCTATTTACAGGATGTAAGTGGTGTAATCTGAATAGACCATTGTCCCTTATTCGTAGTTGCCTTCGGTATGTCACTTAATCACTAGATCCATAAACAGTTTATAAGTTTTCATAGCTAATTGGTGACTCCTTACGATCCCTAAATTTAGCCCCATTCGATCTAAGTTAAATCAAATACCATACGGCATATGCCATTTACGATCACACGTGTCACATTCTGTATAAATAATCCAACCTCAACACTTAACTATCTCAGTTAAGCACCATATTTCCTATCACCAACACCAATACCCCTAATAGCCTCATTTTAATTCTCATGGAAGCATTGTTATGCCACTGTAGGTACCAGATAGCTCACACCACACACCAAGCAGTTAGGATATGTTTATATTATCTAGAAACAATGCAACAATGGATTATCATGCCTGAAGCTTATAATTTAGTCAACGCAATTATAAAGCAATAAGGCCAATAACCAGTAATATTCAGCTTCGAAAAAATCTTTGAAAAGAATGCAATTGTTTCCTAACAGGATGTATTTAGTACTCCCTTTGATCCTATATGTTCTTCCTATTTTGACTATGCACATTTTGACAATGCATTACTTTGACAAACTAAGTGATCAACTATATATTTAAGCTAAACTTCATGGTAATTGTTGGCTTCCACTACAAAACACTAATTATCACTAAATTTCACAAATTTTAGTTGTGATGATAAGAAGTATCTCAGAAGACAGTCATGTCCGTCGTGTGTATCCCTATATCTACAGAATACTTTAAAAGGATAATTGAAAAGTAATCAATCAAAATCAACCCAATGTCCCAACTAAAAATCTTGCTTAGGGAAAGGGAAGGTCAAATACTCAAATGCTCAGTCAAACTTCCTATCAGAGAGAGTTTATTTCCATTACTGTTTATTTAAATGAATACAATTAGCTACTATGCCATTGCAAAACATGTTTCTTTCCTAATGTGCACATAATTTAGAAATTTGCAATTTCACGTTGGTTTTAGAATTTAAAAAAATAATATCATATGCTATCACCAATGTTACTCGGGTATTGGCGTCAGACCAACTCAACAATTTAACTAAATAGCATTGATAATTTCATTGACAAGAAATTATAAAACAAATACTTCTTCTGATTGAGCTTCAAGTTAAGCTCTCCTCTTATAGATATACTTCTTCTGTTTCTTTTTATTTACAACACTTCACATTTCACGTTGCCAATGGATTACTTCAATCGCATATATCTTTAATTACCAATGTGTAAAAAATATTATAAAAAATTGTGTATTATGAAAGCATAAATAGACTTGGCAATCGTGTTGTGTCGTGTTCGTTTTCGTGTTGGAAATTAAACGGGTTGGGAAAGGTCAACACTAACCCGACTCATTTAATAAACGTGTCGTGTGGTATTGACCCAATTAATTAATCGTGTCGAAAACCCTTAACACTAACCCGCTTTTTTCGAGCGAAAAATATTGGTCTTATTCAATATATTTATCAATAATTCCATAAATTATTGGGTTTTTATATTAGGCGGGTTGGGTCGTGTTAATTTCGTGTTGAGAATTTCAACACTAACCCAACCTGTTTAATTAAACGTATTGTGTCGTGTTGACCCGTTTAATTAAACATGTTGAAAACCCTGGACACTAACCCGTTTTTTTCGTGTTCGATTCGTGTCGTGTTGTCGTGTCGTGTTGTCGTGTCGTGTCAGTTTTTGTGAGCTCTAAGCATAAACTGAGACGGATTTAATAAGATCCCATATGTCTGTTTTTCTTAAGGTAAGAACAAAACAATAATAAAAATGTTTGAAGATAGACAACTGAATAAAGGCATAGAAAGCACATGATGACACAAAAACTTCAAATGCAATCAGGATCTAAGCACGTAAACATGCCTAACAAGAAGAAAACCTACCACTAAAGCATAGGCCTCTATGTATTCAATCAAAAGTTCTGTGGCCTCCGGATATCGTCCATAATCAACATATAACCTGAAAAGAGTTGCAGGATTTGATTCTTGGCCAGTCATGCCCCTACTTTCCCTACGTGCACCCTGCATAAATTCAATGACGATTACACATCAGAGTATGATCTTCCATTTGGATAGAAGCTCATCTCTTCATAACCAGCAACTTGACTTCCATCTCGGCATAACATGGGGAAACACTCACCATATCTTTTCATATTCAGAATCAACATTTTTAATATAATTTAGTAGCTTGCTACCACCCTCAATATATCTCTGTAGCTGATTTTGTCAGCTTGAAAGAAAACTTTGCATATAGGTAATTTTCCAGTCCCTAGTTCCCTCAAAATGACAAGTGAAGAATTGTTTAAGAAGAGATCCTCTTTACAATTTTACATCAAGAGGCAGGGGAAGGATAACCCCGGGTATTGGTTGGTGGTGGTGGGAGGAGGAAGACTAGAATCCAAAAAACTTTAGTTTATACGCAATATAAAGCATCCTCTAAATGATTCAGTGGTATAGCAAGACATAAAGGGTAATATAAAGGACCAGCAGTTAACTATTTTCCTGCTCCCTGAAGGCAGGGGAGTGGGTCTAGAAAAAGTGCATACACTGACTTCTAATGAAAAATTAATCAAATGATAAAAGAAATATAAGACTTTCAGATTAAAACTTATCAAAAGTCTGAAAGTCAAACTGTATAGTGTATTTGGTGGCCTGTAAGATTACCTTGAACATGTTAACTAACCAAAGAGGCAGTTCAATCTGAGAATCAGAGCGGAGGATAGTTTCTGCAACTACTACAGGTAGTCTTCCATGAAATTCTTTGTATTTCTCCTGTAAAACCCCACCAAAAAAGAAGAATAAGAAATGTATTGTAAGTAATATTGTAAGGCTAGCATCACTATTTCCATAAGCTAAGATTTTGTCCCAAATACTTAACTGAATGTAAGAAGACTGTAAGAAGTATGATAATAACTTAAAGATATCCTGTGTGTATAATAACAATATGCACCATTATTTTTTCATACTAAAATTAGTTTGATTTTAAGTGCAAAACAAAATAGTATTTACAATCACTAATCGTATTATACATTGATCGACCACATCAAACCCAATTAAGGAGTAATTTATCGTTACCTGAATCAGTTGTTTAATCTACAGCTGCAACTGTTTAAATGTATGTAGTTACTACCTCCGCTCTTGTTTGTTTGTTACGTTTTCTACTTTAGTATGTTCTTTTTAAATGGTAACGCTCTTTCTTTTTTCGTACATGAATCTCATTTACAATGCTCCCTTCCTAGCTTATTCTTATATAAACCTACTAACAAACCCTCTCTCCTGTTTTTACTTACAAATGCCCTGCTTTCTACTCTCTTTTTCACTCTCACTGGTTTATGTTGCTACTCTAACCATCAATTAGGAACAAAGGTCGTACAGTATACTAGAGAGGTTGGATTTGAAGTATACTAATTAGCATTTCTGATTAGTATCTATTTAAACTTAACTGCCATGCAGAACATAAATTGATAATTACCAGGAAGCAATAATCAACACAGAGTGACAGGAGAAGAGCTGCGTTATTGACTTATGCGTAACACAGAAAAGTTGAGGATGAACAAGTTAACAACATTTTGCAAGGGAATAGAAACTCTATTTGGCAATATATATTCATCTGACTAAAATCACTCAATTGGCATACTCAGGTACTGCGAATTTTAGTTATTTTCCCTTGGTATCTTTATCTCTATTACTTGCTAGGGAAAAAATTTAGCCCCGACAAAAATTCAAAATCTTATTAGCCCACTGACAGCTATATTATCTTCATTAAAAACAGGGCCTTCATTCACCAAATAGACAAAGTCAAAACAAAACTTCCACATACAAACTCATAGCAATCGCATACATCATACACATGAGAAGCATCCAATAGCTAACCTTAGTTTTAAAGGGCACAAGGCGCACCAAGGCGCAAAAGTCTTTGGAGCCTAGGTCACTAGGTGCATAGCACAAGGCGCGCGCCTTTGGTAGGTGAGGTGCACTATATTTGTATAGAAAAGATAAATAAATAAATAAATGTTATTGAATAAGTCTAAATAAAGGAATTCTGAGAAAAGGTGAAAAGATCATGTGATCAAAAGCCAGGGTCCTTCAAATTGAATTGGGGGATATGGGATTTCTCTCTAGAATGTCTATCACAAAGTCTCATGATGCTTTACAAAATAAGGTGCAAGAAGCAGCCTAGAAAACACAGCATAGACGGACGCCTTTTGTAGGTCTTTGAGCCTCGTAGAACTAAGGCGCAAGCTCTCGCAGCTCACTGTGCGCTTTTAAAACTATATAGCTAACAGTTCCTTGTTTCAGGAGAAGCAAAGTTTGAAATTTCCACCAATCTACATCTCCCTGCAGGATGTAAACCATGGCTAGAGCTGTGTTTCTACTACATTTAGCCATAAAAAAATTTATTCTCACTTGCATGACCTTCTTTATTTATGTGTATAAGGAGTGAAAAGGTGTTACCGTGTTAGGTAAATCCAGAACTTATTTACAATAAATATTAAAACTAATATTTGATCACCGCCATAATTCAACTTAAACAGACAGAGAGATCAACAACTTTAATGTCTTCAAAGGAATGCCAATAGTCTCGTGACATCAAAAGAAGAGAAAACACTCACAAGATACTGCTCAAGCGCTTCCCACTGATTTCTCTTTGTAAGTACCGATTGAGAGCCCACATTAAATGGTTCTTCCATCATCAATTCATCCTTTGTATATGTTAATAACAGCCCAGGTGATCTACATTCATGAGTAAAGTATAGTTATACAAAATAGTAACTAATAAAGCAAGAAGACTTGGAAAGAACAAAAATATACAGGGTAAGATATCTTGTTTTGAAGTACTGATATTCTTTTTAAAAAACAATTTAAAATTATAAAAAAAAAAAAAAAAAAAAAAAAAAAAAAAAAAAAAAGGTTAACGATGCAAACATGAGAGACATCTTACCCAACCATTGGAGAACTGGCTTTATTTGGGCAGCATTTCAGGGCCATAGCAGAGAAGACTCTTTCAAGTTCCCTGAACCAGTGCAAAGAAAGCATAAAGACCTAATCAGAAAGAACAGCCCCACCAAAAAAGGCCAAACAATATTTGAGAGAATCAGGAGAAGATATACCTCTTCAATCCAGAATCCTTCCAAAACCGTGTCACTATTGTGAATGCCATATCATACAAATTTGACTCAACTAAAAGGTCCATGAGATCTGATGGATATTTTTCATTTCCTGGATAAAAAATTAATATTGTAATTATTACCTCATGTAAAATATATATATATATATATATATATATATATATATATATATATATATATATATATATATAGGGTTGGGATCCGGTGAGAAGTATAAATACATCAAGAGTACACTATAGATACACTAAAGGTATGTCATAGATACATCAATAATACATTATATATACATCAATAATAGCATATTCTGGATACTTTGTAAATACATTATGGATACATCAAAAATACATTATATGCAGATACATTGAATCTATATAATAGATACATATTATAGGTACATTAAAAGTAAATTATAAATACATTAAAAAAAATCAATAGAAAGTGGCAAGGCAGAGCTTGGGCGACAATGGAGGAGAGGTAGTACATGCATGTACTGTAGTCATCAAAATTGAGCACCGATTAACACTATTTCATCATGGACGAAGAATCACCACCAAAAAATCAACGATAATTAATTAATACACTGAGCAAGCGATGATATTATTCACATGCCGTGCGATAGTTGAATCTTAATCATAAACCTTTCGATCGAACTCCATAGAATGGATAAAAAAATATTCCAAATTCGTCTTCGTATTCATGTCAATATATAGGAACAAAAATCAAACGAATTTACAAATTAATTTTTTTTGAGCTACTGTGATAGAAATATGAAGGATCTAGAGTGATAGAGATGGAGTATGAACTAGAGGAGAGAATTAGGAACTGGAGAGAGAAATTGGTCTGATGGATAGCGTGTATATTTTAATCCTAAAAAAAAAAGAAAAAAAAAAAAACTTAAACTTCCTACAATCATGACCGTAGATATCTATATTTAAGGGTTGAGATTACTTCTCACCCTTCTCACCTTAAGAGAGCTTCTCACGTGAGCCTAAGTCTATATATATATATATATATCAAAGAAAGCACATTAAATTTGCAACGAAATGCAAGGATAACACAAACACAAGAAAGACACAAATAGAACAAAATTTGAAATTTTATTTGCAAGAAATCATACGCCATCCAAATCATCAATTAGCACTGTTAAAATTCAGGAGTAGTCCCTCTGTAAAAGAGATAATGACTCAGGGGGAAAATGACCAAGTTTTACCAAAGATCATAAAAAATGTGTCATACGCCTAAAATATAGGTCAACATTTGCTGATAAAAAAATCATATATTGGCTAAGTGAAAATTGGCAGTTGTAATATTTGTCCCTCCTTAACAATTACAGTATAAGCCACCTTTAAGATATCTTCAAGGATCAAGTTAAAGTTAATTTTGACTCTTACACCTGCCGACTCTAGATTTTTAATTAATATCAGTTCCATTCAGTAATAATCAGTAGCTTTTACGAAAAAAAAATGAAGAAGCTTCAGTGAAAATCTGGTGAAGGAAACAGGGCCCAAATTTAGGAAGAGGTTATTAAGAATTATGGGGAAATAGTGTCTGCATCAAGAAGCCTTGTGTTAATAATTTAATGAAATTATATGCATGCACAACTTCACCATTAATTTTCTGAACAGGCCCCTTTGTGTTATAGACTGATTTTCTGATTGTAAATATTGTGTGAATACTAAGGATTAATAAAGATGAAGACTAGATAATTTGATTGAAAATAGTTGAAAGCGTACAAAGGTAGTAGGTTTAGCCTACAACTCTCCTATTAGCAACTTGAGGTTGCCACACTCCATGATCAATAACCCAATTCATGCCTAACTACTACTAGACTACTGCCATTTTATATATACACAAGCCAAAAGCTACAACATTAACCTAGCATTAATGACCCTTGACTTCTACTGCTGCAAATAAATTCAGAGACCCGTTTCATGCCACACCTCCCCTTAGTGCTTCCTTAATGAATTTTGTCTCTTAGTGTTGCTCCTTGTACCGTGTCCATTACACTTTGCCTTTACTAATGTAATATTCTCTTGTACATTTATTTAATGTAGTTAATTTAAAAAGAAAAGAATCAATTTCTTGAATCATCATAATAAAAGACATGAAATGAACAGAGTAAAGTGGCTTTTTGATCAGCCAATTTCCTTCCACACCTGAGGTTTAGGGTATAAGGGCTCCCCCCCCCCCCCCCCAAAGATAAGACTAAGTGTAGACCTATAATACTAAATAAAAAAAATAAAAAAAAGGAAACCTCCTTGGTGATAAAGATTCTCCCCAAACATCTCAATCCCCTGATTCCAAAAATTGTAAAATTCCCCTTCCCCAGCTCTCTGCTTCTAAGCAAATTGCTCAATCAGATTTACGAAAACAGACTTCACAAGTTTGCAGCAACCTAACGAACTACAGATGTATATGAAAGTAAAGACACGAATAAGTTAGAATAAGGTTACAAACATAATCATTTGATCAGAAACTGCATGGATATAAACCTACCCCTACCCTGGTAAGATAGGTTACAGAGGACATGGACATACAGACAAGCACAGATTTTCACACCAGCACACAGATTTCAGAGATAAACAACAAGGCTCTTACTAGTATGCGTCCATTTAACATTTGCAAGGGAAAGCAAATATTCTGCAGATGTCACCACAAACTCGTCTTCAAGTTTTTCAATACTAATATACAACTCCTGTCTTTGAGCTGAGTCATCAACACCACCTGCTATATCAAAGTGAAAGAAGTAAATATCGCCATTTTACTACACTTCCATAATAGTCAAAATGAATTACATTCATAATAAACCCCAACCTTTCCAAAGTAATAGTCCTAGTTCACTTTCCACTAAAAATAAGAAAAGTTAAAACCAGAAACAGGAAAGGAACAGAACTATGCATCACAGAGTAGAAGGTCCATTAAAAAACATCAACAAGACAAAGAAATTAGAAAAAAATTGAAATTAGGAGAGATAAAACAAAATGTAAGATCAACATTAGACTAATAAGACATTATTTAATATGTGAGCCAGTGGCTAAGAATTATAGATCAGAAGGGAAAATGTGAAGGTTACGTTGTTCTTCCATAGTTCTAGCCTTTTTAGTTGGATGAGACACACTGTGCAAATGACATCCACCCATCCGAGAGTCAATCCAGGCATACATAGGGTGAACAAGGTGAAGGCAATTGATAGCAGCAGAAATTCCGTTCAGCCTTTCTTGAAGAGCAAGAGAAGTATTCTGGTGACTTCTCAGAGTTAGTTCATTTTTCAACTGAACTGAATACATATATATGTATGTTGCTGCTTTTCGCCAATTTTGTTGATGCATCTCAAAGGCATACAGTAATTTGTAAGGGTTTGGCCTTGCTGAAATATCTGAACATGCTGCCTGCATAAATGATAAAATTTACAGTCAAAGACATGCCATAAACCAGTTTTAAGATCTCAAAGTTCTGACATTCTGCAGTATAATAATACCTTCCAAGCTAACTCCTGCTCAGCCTTGTCATTTAATCCAATAAAGGGAAGATGGCTGTCACAAAGAATCTGCAAAAACATTCACGTACACATCAAATTTCTTTCTATTTGATGAAAGTAAGTGGCCTCAATTATAATAAGCTAGAATCACACATTATATACAGGCATAGAGATACTGATAAATGCCAAAGGATAATTAACTTGGAAATTGTCTGCCTTAAAAGCGAAAGCAAATTAATAAATGTGGATCTGACTGCTATTTTAATTGCTACAAGCTCACAGTCTACATGATAGAATTAAATTATAAAAATAAATTAAACTGTTATTCGAGGAAAAACTGTAAAGTAGATAAACAATTATTCATGACCAAAAAAAAAAAAAGAAAAAATCAACTCGACACAACCAATATTTAGACTACCAACCTTTGTTGCACCACGTTCATAAAGAACTATTATGAACCGCCTTAAGCAAATAAATCTGTTCTCATCATCTGGATTTGAAACTAGTGCACAATATGCATCATAGTATTGATCAAGGTCCAAGGCAAACTTGAAAACATTTGCCCAGAGCCTCCCCTTAATAGAAGTTGTTGATTCGTCAGAGAAAGAGAGCTTAGAAGTATTACCATCAGTTTCAACAGCTTCATCCACCTGCTCAAGGGCGGCCAAAGCAAACTGAGAAGCAACATCACTGATGGTATATTGCTCAAATTTCTGCATAACCCATTGATAATAATGAAGCTTCCATGCAGCAGCAGAGGCAAATTTGGCTGTATTTAAGAAAATGCATTGATGATCAGCAAAAAAAAATAAAAGATCCATCACTAAGGCTGAAAAGAATCTTAATTACATACAAAATTCCAAATGTGATAGTCCAGCCTCAGCTGACAATTTCTGCAGTGCTTGGGCAGCCCCTTCTCCAGATGAAGCCCTGAAAGTAGAGCAGCATCAGCAAATGTCTATCAGACGATGGATAATGAGGTCTTACCAAAAAACTTCATCCTTCAAAGTGCCAAATATTGTCTTTTATATATATAGGGATCCGGTGAGAATAGGTCCCTATGTGAGAACACTACATATATATGAGAACAAATCTAGGCCATATGATCAAACAATATCAACGGCTCACATCAAACGTGCCCCATTAATGGCAAGACTGTAAAAAGTAAAACTTTGTCCTTTTATTAGGACACCAGATATACTATCCTCTTGTTCAATGCCGAGAGATTAAACGTTAATAAAAAATCAACACTTTCTCTCTCCTCTGGTTTTATACAGGCACAAATTTCTCCCAAATTTGTTCAAAATTTGGTAGAGAACTAGAGATCTACTACCTTCTCACTAATTTCTTCACAAATTCTTCATATAATCTTCTATGTTTCTAATTTTTGGTAAAAAAAAAGTTCAATTACAACATATAAAACCAAGGTTTTTGAAGTTTGCAAACATGATCAACTAACTTCAATGATAATCAATGAGCTTCAATGATAATCAATGAACAATTCGAATTTATAGTTATTAATTTTGGATTTTCCGGCAATTATTTTTTCAAAGATGTTCTTCATTTTTAATTTTCTTTTTGAACATTAATAATTGATATGATTTCAAAAATTGTAGTGATTGAAATATGTAGTATATTTTTTTTTGCTCAAATGAATGTGTGTAAATTTGCTAATCTAATTTAAGATTTTGAACATGTGACAAAGATTTAGAATGAGTTAAAATTTAGAACTTGTGAGTAAATATTTAAATAATTTAAAATTAAAAACATATGATTGAAAATTCAGAATATAAGAGTAAAAATTCAGAAACACGTGGTTAAAAATTAACACTCATATGAGTAAAAAATTTCGAATGTATGAATAAATATTTAGGGCATATGAGTACAAATTTTGAACATTTGAGTAAACAATTCAGAACACCGGAGTAACAATTTTGAACACATGAGTAACAATTTAGAACATATGAAAAAAAAAAAAAAAAAAAAAAAAAAAAAAAAAAAAAAGAGGGTATCAATTTAGAACATATGAGTAAAAATTTAAAACATTTGAGTAAACAGCTTAAAATATATGAGTAAAACTTTAAAACATATGAGTAACAATTTAGAGCATGAGTAAACCATTTAAAACATATGAGTAAAATTTTAGAGCACATGGATAAAAATTTAGACAAATGAGGGGTTCTCGCATATGGGTTCTCACAAGGGCCCTCCCCCTCCCCCCCCCCCCCACACACACACACACACGCACACACAGTCATAGTCACAGTCACAGTCACAATCACACATCCCACTTTCAACAAAATTATTGTCTAGGAACCTCAAATAGAGACAAATAACAACATGGCATACACACATACAAGCAAGTCTATTGTCTCCAAATTTGAAGTTATTTTTTTATAAAAAGCTAACAAAAAACTTCACCTTCTTCAGAAGATTGAATGGCAATAGTAAGTTAAGGTAGGGAAAAATGAGTTTCAAAGAAATTTCCCAAGTTTTTAGGAGTCATAAGAATAGCCACTTAACTATAAATCCAAAAAAACCTTCCCAATCCCACTCAACTGATGGAAAAAACAATAATGAATATAGAAAAATACAGGTAAAACTCATATACTTAATAATATCTTACCTAAAGAAGCATCTCATGGCTTCACTAACTTTTTTCTCCTTTGAAGGTCCACATGGTACCCTTTGAGCCTGAGCAAGAAGTGAACATCCTCGAAGATGATGAAGTACACACCACTGACCATCACTATTTTGAATGCTTCCAGACAACTTCTCATTCCTCAAATGTGCGTCCACAATCTTAAGCAAATTCTATTACCAGGAGGATGCAGGTAATGATTGGATTTAGCCAAATAATTAAAAAAGACTGCCTGACTATAATGAACAAATAACAAAAAAAAAATATGAACCTGAACAGCATTATACTGGCCATGTCTCAGTAGGCTAAGAGCAATCTCAGTTGAATGCCCAAAAATATATAAAGGAGGTTCACTAGACATGCCCCAAACTAGCCAACCACTGAAATGTTTAACTAAATTAATGAAGCTGCCTGGATTAGGAAGACAACTTAAAGACTGATAACTCCACCCTTCGGATGAACCCTGTCCATCCAATACCAGAATAAAAGCCAAGGTGAAGTCAATTGAACCAAGCTTTGCAATCCATGATCCTTTACCATTATCACTATCTGTAAAGAAATAAACAAAAGGACCCAGAATTAATAAAAATAACATTATGAAATAGTATACGAAATCCTCCACTAAACCCCAACAAGTATACATGGTTGTACAAATCTTCTTCAGACAGCACCATATAGTTAATAATTTAATATCCATCATCTGTTAACATCATACATGTCAGCATATATATGAACAGACAGTGCATCTCTAATTTTTATCCGCCGCAATGCCTCTACTTCCACATAAGAGCCAAAGCATTAAGATAGACAATGATGATCATAAAGCAATAAGCTGACAACATTATATAGGAAATACACCAAGGGGGTGTCACACGTATACAAAAGGAAAGCTATAGACAAATAAAGCCCATGCTCTTGACTCACAATCTTTAGAAAAGCAATCTATCTACAGCATAAATATATAAAACACTGATAAGGAAATACCGGACTCCAGATATACAAAATTCTCAAAATTTAAATTTGAAGCCTAGACAAGAAAGAAACTACAACCTTAAAAACACTAAACAATTAAACTCTTTCTTTTGCAGTAGGCCTCCAAATAGCCAACAGAATTACAGAACCATCTTCCATGCTTTAACAAGCCAACTTTCAATCTCCTTAAATTTCCAGACAGCAAATTCATCCTTCACAGGAAGTTGCAAAAGCCATAAGCCATACCAAAAGTAAGAGCCACTCTTGCCAATTTTCCACGCTACTAAAACATCTAATCATTACTCTCCAAAAGACCTCAAGACCAATTTATCTTCCAATTCATTTGGAAGTCTCAAAAAGGTATCATTCTAACACTCCTGGTTACCATTCCATGATAAAACTTCAAAGAGCTCCATAAATAAACAAAATCTAAATCTGCTCCTCTGTCCTCCATTTTCCCCTTCCCACATCTCGCCCTTCCTCAAAGTCTCAAATTCTCCTCCTTCCACTTTTTCCCTTCCTACGCCAAGACATTCACCATGCTCATTGTAAAGAGCTCAATACCACTAACCCCGCAGCTATTACAAACAACAAACATCCCCTTCCTCCACCTAAGAAGGAAGATCACTGCAACTTCAGAAAAAGATGAGCAAACATCACCAGTCATCGAAATATTTGAAACGGTATTTGGTTGTTAAATGTAGGGGAATTTCTTCAGGTTTCTTTTCGTCACCACATGGCAGTCGTTGGCAGAGAATCGGTCATATTTCAGAGATGATTTTTTCAGGAGACAGAAAGACACATGAACTTAAGGGCTGCTATGGTAGTGAGAGCCAGAGGGTAATGATGTCTGTGTTGGTGGTTTTTAATTTGAAGGGGGAGGGGGCAGTGGTTATGCTGTTGGCAATGGTGGGGATGGAGGTGGGGTGGTACTAAAGTGTAAATTAACCTTCTGTTATTTTTTAATTTGATTATAGGGGTGGGGGTGTGACAGAAGCATATCTACCCTCCCCCCCAAATACCTCGAGGGTTTTCAGAGCTGGACCCCACTGATTATTTGGGTTTATTTGTTTAAGTACTTATAAACCCACACCATCAACCAAACATACCTTGGCATACTATTTTACAAATTAAAAGACCGATGTAGTGATACACAGTAGTACAAAATTACCATACCTATATTTAACGATGATAATTGAGAGCTGAAATCTTCTGCTGAATGAGATTCTGATGGCATAGTAGCCAGAAAATGGATGATAAGCCACTCAGCTATTGTTTCATGAATCATAGGAATAAGTTCAAGCTGGATTCTAGAAATATCATCAGGTTTCATATGAACCTAAAAGAAGCACAATCAAGATTTATCAGAATACTTCAGAAGTTGCCAATAGAAGTTTCTTGTTCAAGATTTTTCCCCTCTTATTTGTTTTTTTTTTTTTGGGGGGGGGGGGGGATGACAAATCTAAGGCATAGTAAGCCATACAAAAACAAAGTTCCTCACATAAGCTAAAAGCTGAACAAGAGGAAGAAACTTTCAAACTCAGAAGATGAATCTTTTAACATTTTTATAAAACTTAAATGATTAAGCAGGAGTAATTTCTTTGTAACACATATAGTCATATTCCCTAAAAGACAGAAATTAGTTTTGCACATTTAATTCTCAAATAAGTGGCTTAACTCTAAAATAAGTGGCTATAGGCTGAATTTTCCAATCAATTGGTAATAATTTCTGTCAATCAAATAGAGATCTCGCTAAAGGCTAGAGGCTGATCCAATAACCCAAATACTAAGGAAAATCAGAACTCTAAAGATCATGTTTTGCACATTAAGAATTTAGCACAATGTAGCAAGCTTGCAACTTTTCATTGTATTAATTTCAAACCTTTTTACTTTTTTTGGTGAAAAATAACTCAAGGGTGGGGGAGAGGATGGAGGGGAGGCAATGTATAAAAAAGCTCAAGGCGCACTGAAGCGAGAGGGGTTCTGCTGCGCCTAGAGGCGCGCCTCAGTGCGCCTCTTTGAAGTGAGGCGCAGTATATGGGCAGTTAACAAATTTGGCTGAAGATTGATTCAAGTGCGCCTCAGGTGCGCCTCGTGCGCTTTTGGTGTGCCTCGGGAGCTTTTTGTGCGCCTAACCCAAAACACCTCCCCCAGACCAAATTAAGCGCTCACCCCTGGTCGCTTTGCGCCTCAGCGCCTTAGACACGCTTTTTCAAACATCGAGGGGAGGGCAGGTAGAACATCATTTTATGATAGGATAGTTAGCCAAATTGGTTGAAAAAATAACAACCTCCAACCAGACTGGTAAACAAAAATGCAACATATGACTTTTACACTTAAATTGCTTAGATTTAAGGTACTTTTGCCAATGCATGATTTCAAAATTCAAATGTTTATATCTTCAATTATCGACAAGAAAAAATAGTATCTAAAAAGTTTATATTTGGAAAATATAGAGTGAAACAAAATCTAACAAGAACCCACGAGACTATGTTTTTTCTTCAGTATAAATCATAAAAGGGAAGTCAAACTAACTTATGTGAATAGTGCCTAAAGTCAAAACATGTCAACTATTATAAATGAAGTAAGATGGTTGTGATCTGAAATTAACTGCTAATATTAATTCAAATAATGATAAAAACTTAGATTATTGCAGACAAAATTAAATCCAATCTATCTTACAAACAGATGGAAGTGCAATGGTATTAAGAATTTATATTCATGGCAGCCTGAGTCAAACAGCGCAGATTAACAACAATAACAAATGAACAATGATAATCTCGTTTCATAAGCAGAAACCTACACCTTAATTTACAGATCAAAAAATATATTTAATGATTAATAAATAAAAAGGTACAATACAGCACTTAAAAGACTGAGTCTCCGAAAAGAAAATATTATAAGTACACAAGTCATGTTCAAAATTTTGGCTGTACCAATACAGGTCTACCTCTTATTATGCAACTGAGATTTGGTCGCAAGATAGAGTTGAATTGTATCTCCTTATTTTCAATCATTTATAATGATGCAAACATATTGGAACAGAAGAGTACATAGGATGCATATTATAAAGCAACCCTATGAAACAATTTCATGAGTTACAACTCTTACAAGACTAGTATAATTATTAATGAAATAAAATTCATATGCATCAGATCATATAGGTATTTGTGATTGAACGAATGTAGTAATAAATATGTATAGCTTATTTTACCTGGGCACTGATGTCCAAAATATAGCTTAAAAATAAAAGCACATTCAATGCAGACTCGAACATCATTTCAGCAACTTGTGAGGTGGCCTGAATCATGATGGATATGTTGGCACTCAACATCATATCTGAATTCAGACTTTCTGTGGGCTTTCGAGGTACTAAAAGATTCAAATAGCTCTCAATGACATTCAATACGCCACCCCATCCATTGGCTTTCTTGCACAAACCGTGAATGGATATTAAAGTATCCATGGTGAATTTCCTCAAAGTTTTATGCTCCAAAAGTTCCTCTTTCCAAATAAAATCAGCTCCAAGATCCGATACTGATGCCACAACAGATGCGCTATAACCACATTTCACAGTACTCAGCAAGCGAGTCACTACATCCTCAGAAGAGGACATTGATTCGCCGACAACTGATTCATAAACAATAGGTGAGATGATTGGGCCTAATCTTCGGCCTATACGCCTAGAGCTGCGAAGCACTTCAAATAGTATCTCACGCTCGAGACCATAGTTAGACGAATCAACCCCAAACTTAGGAAAATCTTCGAGCTCTTCAAAAGTGCCTAGCAAAACAAAAACATTTAAAGTATACAAGAATGTAAGCAAAATGTTAGATAATGTAAAAATTGCACAGCAAATAATTTTAACAGATAATGCCAGGATAAATTAACTAGGAAATGAGGGCAGATACCAACCATATACAAGCAACTCAATATCCTCTAAGGAACGAAATAGAGATACAGTGTTTTCTCTTATCACTCCAACAGCTCCACTTATTGAATCAACAAGCAAATTGAACGGTGTATTGCTTTTGCACCATCGATCGAAGTACCGTAAACAAAATTCTTTCCAACATTTAAAGGCTGAAAATGAACTTCCATTGATGGCCTAGTACATAACAAAATTCATTAGAAAAACTACAACTTTGACCCCTCCAACCTCAGAAATAAATGAGATAGACAATGGTGAATACTTTCTCCAACTTAGTATTCCTTTTGAGAAATTAATTAATTAGACAAATAGTTAGTATAAGAACCTCATGTTCAATAAGCAACAGGATTTCCCTGCTCAATTCATCAATGGTCAATGCCTGAAATTCATAATCTGTCCAGCACTTGTCATAATCTTCTAATGTTAAACGCAAAACATTGCTACTATACACTCCTGGATGTAGCAGCCTGCGTAATATTATAGATGAAACAAATCCAATGATTTGTGTCTGCATATAATACCAAAAGGAAATCAGTGAACAGAAAATCGTTAAGCAAAAAAAAAAAAAAGGGAAAAAAAGCTCGAATTTGAAAATTGAAAACAAACTTGCTTTTCTAAATCCAATAGTTCACAAGCATTGCTGTGACTATATATATTACCAAATGCATTCACGATTCTAACATTTATCTAGCTGTCTTCCGCGGAGAATTACAATTTTTTTTTTGTCCTTTTGTTTAGGGATCTGGCACGAGGATGTAAAAATGGTTTACTCCGTATACAAAATCATCATTCTTTAGAAGTACAAAGTAGTTTCCACATACCTGCAACTTACAACAGTGTCCTAGAATTACATATATTGTAAGAAAAAACACTCTGAACTTTGACCATAAATCCACAGATATTAATACCAACCTGACTCCAGCTAGCATAGGTTCAATGTAAAATGTCAACGTGAGATAACACTTATTAAAACATGACTCTTAACAAAAGGCAACTAAAAATTCCTTCACGTAACACGACTTTGATAGTTCCACATAATCTTATTCCACATCATGTGTTAGCATGTTTAAGCTCTGTTTCAAAATATAATGTCTAACCTAATATTAACTTATGTGAGCTTAAATTACTCAATTACCCCATCCACTTATGACTAATAGTCCTATTTGGAATTTTAATAGATTCCAATTAAAATGAAATCTAATACTCTTGATAAATCTATGAGAATATGCAAGATCTTGTATTCATGTAAGATTTGACTCACCGTTTAAATTTACAATTTGGACTTGTTACAATTCTGTATAATGAGTATGTTAAATTATTACATTGGAAACTGTGCATAAAGTGAAACAAGAATATCTTTTAGAAACACAACGAATATCTTTAACTTACTTTCATGGTATAGTAAATTTTATATTCCCTGTAGCAAAACTTATACTTCCTACATTTCTATTTAGGTGACCTATAGCCCTTGGCATGATTTGTAAGGAAGAGGAGAGAGAGAGAGTGTAGTGGGTCTTAATTAGTCTCTGCTTAAAAAGTAATCAATTAATTAATCTACCAGTCCTCTAACAACCCCCACAAAGGCACAAATTGATACTTCACCATTATCCCACCTGCCAAACAGTCGGCCGACCACTCCCACCACCACTTTCTCCCTTGACCTCCTTTTCCACCGCCTCATTCTCCACCGTTGTTGATTATGAATCTTCATCTTCAACACCCATTTTGGCCTTCCACTTCATCTTCAACCCTCTTATCTTTTTACCTCTCTCTCATCCTTTTCCTCTAGATCTGAATTCTTTGATTCCCAAGTTCTCGCTCTTACTTCTTCATCTTTCTTTCTTTATCTCCGAAACACCAACATATGTGATTTTTGAAGGGTGAGAGTGGCAGTGGATTATAGATCTGGTGGAGGACATACATTGAAGAAAGAAAAGATTGCGTTAACTCATTGAGGGTGGTGGCGTTGGTTTTCAGATCAACACTAATTGGTTTTGCTAGGTAAGAGGTGAGGTTTTGGTGCAGAAGGTAGTGTTTTTGGTGAGGTAGCAAAGTTTCGGTGAGTGTGGTCGGTGGTGTATTGGTGGTTGTGGGTATGAGTTTGAGTTGACGATACAATTAGGATACGGGGTTAGGTGAATTAAGTGTAGGAGAAGAGTGATTATTAAAATTACATTGGTTGAATAAGGGCTAGTATGTACTTTTGTACTAAAAACATTCCATTTATAGTATAGGTCAAGTAATATGACATTTCCATTAAAGGAATTTTAGTCAAAAAAAAAAAAAAAAAAACCAAAAACCAGAGGAAGTATAGGAATGTGTTTAGACTTTAGAACTATAACATAGTGAGTGTGTCAAAACTTATATGCTCGAGTGTATCAAAACTTATTGTATTTGAAATAAGACAGTATAAATTTTAAGCTTCAACGTATAAATCTTTAGTTGTCCAAGTTTTCACCTAGGTTGCACGGAAACGGATACAGATACATGGACGGAAAACGGCAAAATCAAAATTCCAACAAACAGGTACGACATTGATATGGCAATAAAAATTAAGCTAAATTTAAATTCTTACAATGTTTCAAATAACAAAAAAAAAAATCAATACAATTGACACTACCACAAATGAGAAGAAAAACCATCTAATGTAATGTCTTAAACAACCCAAAATCACATAACTCACAACATAACAAAACATAACAACGTTAAAAAAATAATAAAAAATAATAATAAAAAAACCTAGAATAAAATCAGAGCTAAGAATCGAATCAAAAAGAAAAAAACCACAGACCTGTTTCTGCCGAAAGAAAAAAGAACAAAAAAAAAAAAAAAAAAAAAATCAATCAAAGCCTTAATCCCATAAGTGGGGTCGGCTAACATGAACCAAATTTGATTATTCCATGTAATCATCGACATAAATCTTCCTCCTCCATCCCTTACAATCCAATGCTTCATCCTCATGCAAATCCATACACTTCATATCCTTCCTAACTCCTTCCAACCAAGTCATTTTTGGTCTCCCACTCCCTCGTTTAACCCCTCCATGGTCCCACTCTTCGCACCGGTGCACCTTCGGGTCTCCGTCTTACATGCCCAAACCAATGCAGGCGATTTTCCCTTAGTTTACCTGCAATGTCAGCCACACCTACTTTCTTGCGAATAACCTCATTTCTGATTCTATCTCTTAAAGTGTTCCCACACATTCACCTTACCATGCGCATTTTTGTAACCTCCCTCTTTTTAATATGCTCCTTCTTAGAAGCCCAACATTCTATACTATAGAACAACACTGGTCTTATGGCAATCCCGTAGAATTTTCCCTTCAACTCTAAGGGAATGCTTCGGTCACATAATACTCTCGTGGCCGCTCTTCACTTAAACCACCCCGACTTAATCATGTGAGCCACGTCTTAATCAATGTTTCTTCTGGATGATTGACCCAAGATACTTAAAGCATTCACTCATGGTCCTTTTCATCCAAACTCACCACTTCATTGCTTGTCCCCCTCAGAGTACCAAAACGACATACCAAATATTCAGTCTTACTCCGACTTAGCTTAAACCCTCTAGATTCCAACCTTTGCCTCCATTGCTCCAACTTAACATTAACCCCATCCTTAGTTTCATCCACCAAAACGATATCATCTGCGAACAACATACACCATGGAACCTCATCTTGAATTGGTCTACTTACTTCATTTAGAACCATTGCAAAAAGAAAACGGCTTAATGCAGTTGATGCAATCCGATTGTAATAGGGAAATCTTTTGTCAACCCTCCACATGTCCTCACATTTGTTTACACATCCCGATACATATCCTTAACCAGGTCCACGTACCTTCGTGGGATACCTTTCTTCAACATTGCCCACCAAAGCACCTCCCTTGGCACCTTGTCATATGCCTTCTCCAAATCAATAAAAACCATATGAAGATCCTTCTTCTTTACCCTATAAAACTCCATCATTTGTCTTATCAAATGGATTGCTTCCATAGTAGATCTCCTACGCATAAAACCAAATTGGTTATCAGAAATGCTTGTGCATGCCCTCAACCTATGTTCAATAACCCTTTCCTACAGCTTCATAGACAATCTTAGACAATCTTGAGCGTCTCCTTTGTTTTTATAGACCGAGACCAAGGTGCTCTTCCTCCAATCTTGCAGGATCCTTGTAGTCGTCCATATCCTGTTGAAAAGGTTTGTTAACCAATCAATACCAATCTTACCCAAACACCTCCACACCTCTATCGGTACACCATCAGGGCCAACCGCCTTCTTAGGCTTCATCTTCTTCGGTGCAATCTCCACCTCTACTCTCCTAATCCTCCGCACATACTCCATGTTGATTTCTTCGTCACTCACGGAGGTATCTCCTGTCAAACTACATTACTTCCATTAAACAATTCATCAAAGTACCCCTTCCACGTGTCCTTGATGTCCTCCTCTTGTACTAGGTTCATTTGGTTCTTATCTTTGACACACTTCACCATGCCAATATCCTTCCTTGTCTCTAGTCTTCTCTTTGCCATCTTATAAATGATCTTTTCTCCCTCCTTGGAATCAAGCTTTTCATAAATCTCCTGATAAGCCTTTTCTTTTGCTTGGCGAGCAGCTGCCTTTGCCTTACTCTTAGCCTCTTTATACGCTGCAAAGGTTTCGTCACTTCTACATTTTCCAAAGGCTAGATAGCATTCCCTTTTTTGCTTAATCACTGATTTCACCTCTTCATTCCACCATGAAGTATCTCTTATTGAAGCTCTTCCCCTCGATTCCCCTAAGACCTCTTTGGCCACTTACACCACCTGCGTCCCTCTGCCCATACCCAAAGCCTCCATGGACACTCTCATAGCCATATCGGCTCGTCCCAACCTGCCCATGTTAATCACCTCCAATATATAATTTCTCTGAGTAGTGGACACCTTGTACCACCTCATCTAAATCCTCCCAAAAGTGTCGTTTCTCTTCTGCATCCAAACCAACTTGGGGAGCATAAGCACTAATAACATTTACAATCTCCTTGCCACATAGCAACTTCACCCTATCAACCTATCATTCTTCCAATAGACCTCGACTACCTCTTTCGACAACCTCTCATCGAGAATCACACCAACTCCGTTCCTAGCTCCACCAATCCTAGTCTTGTGGCTCGTTTCTTGTCCAACGTACCATACCTTATACCCCAAAATCAAGCCTCGAGCTCCTTCTCCTATCCACCTTGTCTCTTGGAGGCACATGATAATTACGCATCTTCTCTTCATCACTTCTACCACTTCTGCTGATTTCCCCGTAAGAGACCCCACATTCCAAGAACCAATCCGCAAACTAGAGTCCTATCTCCCACGCTCCCTCATAACACACTCACTCGTACCACGCTTCCTCATGTTCCCAACTACAAGCCCTTGATCATTTGACACCACACTTATCACTAGGCTAGCAACCCTTGCATACTTATCACTAGGCGACGACCTAGCAACCTTTGCATACTTATCACTGGGGAAGTGCAGCGCGTCGTTCAGTAGGGAACGCCCCAATGGCACGCCCTTGCTCATTTGACACCACACTCGGGTAATATGGCACGTCGCTTCTGGGCGACGACCTAGCAAACCTTGAATACTTATCACTACACCTGGGTCTAGGATGTGCAGCGCGTCGCTGAATAGGGAACGCCCCACGAAAATATCAGTTTGGCTCATGTCATGGGATGTGACAAAGTTTTACACTTGCTATCACTGGCCTACCGAAACCCTCCAACGGCAGAAACCAAATGAAAAAAGAAAAAAGCTAATCACAAGTCAAAACACCAGCAAGAACCAAATGAAAAAAGAAAAAAAAAATTAAATTAAAATAAGAGCAAACATTTTATCTCTAGCAGCAAGATTAAAGTACAGAAAAAGAGAAAAGAGAGAGATTAAAAGTTCGCTGGTGCTGATTTGGTTCGCTGGTCACCGGTGGTCAGGTGCTTGCTTGTCTTCAAGGAATCGTGAGAGAGAAGTTATATCTAGGGTTCATTGATTTCCAACAGGTAAGTAATTGGGTTTTGTTTATTTATAAAAAAATGGGCTGGTCTCAAATGGGGCCTTCGTATCCGAGACGTCTGAACCTGAGCCGTACCCAAAAACGGATGTCGTCCCCATTTTCATGGATACACCCAGGGGACATACCTGGGACGTACCCGTACCGTACTCGTCCCTGGTATGGGATACGGCTCAAAGATGGAGTACCCGTGCTTCCTTGGTTTTCACATTGACTTCATAATTTGGCATTAAGTTGCTAGAATAAGGCTTTGGCTTTGAACAAAAAGGATATTAGGCAATATATTTTTTACCATCTCTCATTTTCAATCTTAATTAATAATTTACTAGCACCTTTTTTTTTTTTTTTTTTTTTTTTTGTTAAACTAAAAGTCACTATGTCAACTTGATTTTTAGTTAGTTTGCAACCTACTTTGGTGATTAGGCAATATTTTACCAGGTTAAGGTTTTTCATCAATATATATATATATTAGATGGCCAAATTAAATACATGTGCCAAAAATTGGCAAAGTGAATAGGAATGAACAAAGAGTCAAATGGGAACTAACAAAGACCAGCACAAAATAGTTGATATATGATATAGCATCCATAATATAATGTAAACTATGTAATACCTTTGACGATGAAAAGATTGAGCAAGTGGTTTGGTAAAGATCGTCTAGAGAACGCTCACAACTCTGGAACAATTGCTCTGCAATGAAAGCTTCCTGCAGGGAGTAACATTGTCCTTTTTCCCTGCCAGAAGACATACATATAATAGAATGTAATGTTAATGAGATCTATTAACGCATCTCATAGTAGTTGTCACCCCTCCAGAACACCTAAGTTAACCTTAACAAATCAAAGGTTCAGGGCTACAGTACACATCAAATCATGGGAATTTCCCCATTTAAAGTGAAATTAATTACTTTAAGATTACTACCAATCCTTTTGGAGCTTTTGGGTGTGCATTCTGCAGATACTATAAATGCTCCATCCCATACTAAATATGTATCACTTTAAGGTTTTGCACATGAACTAAGGAGGCAGATGAAGTGTAAATATAGCACCTTAGTTTAGTATTACTGGAAAGATAAAATTTTGAGAGAATGAGTAGGGGAGAAAAAACATGCAGCATCAACATCACCTCAATGCCTGCATACGTGAGTAAGAGATAGATTTACATTTACTGGGTAAATTATAAATGTAGCAATCAGTCTTACTTTGTTTTCACATTATTGATGAACAAAAGTTCAAGGAGTGCATGCCAGCTAATTTAGGTTAGCAATTTGAGTAAAAAAAAAATTAGCTACCATTGATCACTGACAGATAAGTGATCATAATAACTTTATTCTCACATTCTCAAATGTAAACTACAATTTTACATTAGAGCACCTATTGATTATAATGAGATTTAAATTTGAGTGTTCCATTTATTATATGTTCTAATCTATGCTGCTGCAACATAAATCAGAAGCAATACATAAATTCCACTCCAAAAAATTGTCATATGTGTGTGTGTGTGTGTGTGTGTGTGTGTATATATATATATATATAACAGCTTCAGCCATTTCCCTATTTTACGGTACTTCTCTAATTTGATAATTCAAAGTCATGCATGAAAGGGAAGAGAGGGCAGTTTGCAGTTATCAAGCATACATGAACAAGGACATAGCTATAAGAAATCAGAAATGAAGGATGAAGGAAAGAAATTTAAAGAACAAGTTATCTCAGATAAATTGAGAAATATACTCAAGTACAACTTACGTATCAACATTTAGAGAAACAAAGTCATGTTGCAGCAGTGCATCTTCCATTAGAACCCATATCTTGCTCAGTGAAAATTTTACATCAAACACCTTCCCCTAAACATGATAAAGGTTTCATTAGACAAAGAGAGCATTTCATTAAAGAAACCTGAAAAGAAAGAAATCTTATAGCCAGAAGATACCAATAATTTTCTTTGGGGAAAGGAAAGGGATAAGTAAAAAAGCAACAAATTAGAAAGGCACTAAGGACATGCAGCCCTTTACATAAGGAGGACCAAGAACAGCACAAGATATTAAAACTTTCAAGAAACTCAAAGATCAGCACTAGATTGATATTCCTTAAGTCAAGAAAAGATGATATTTATTACCTGAGCAAAAGGGATATACTGCATCGATGAACCAATGGACAAAATGTACTTTTCTCCAGGGGAAAAATTGAGATTACAGATACCAAGTCCCTGTGTGTTCACTCCCTTCACAGTAGAGATGCCAATATATTATAAGAAAGTAACCAAATGTATGGAGTAAACTGTACTCCCTCCGTCCCATAATATAGTTCCTATTTTCCTATTTTGGAAATCCAAAATAGTGTTCTTGTTTCTATTTTTGAATAGTATGTAAAGACCATTATACCCTCACTTTTTTAACTTTATTTATTGTACTTTCTAATTTACCATTGAATTTTGCACATGCCATGTACTTTTTTCCACTTATAGAAGACATAGGAAAACTCATTATCCTCCTCAAAAAAAAAAAAAGGGAAAATTAACAATCTACTATTATGGCTTGACATGATTAAACCACATACCATGGAGTGTGTGTACATGATTGCCAGAGGAATTGCATTTGCATCAACATCTACAGGTCCAACCCATAGCCGAGAGAAAACAGTTCCTGTAAACACCACAAACTATGATAGCATGCCACAACAATACAAAAAACCTACTGCAGTCCTCACTAACACTATCACCTGAAATAAAAGATTTGGGGAGGGGGGGGGGGGGTTGGGGTGGTGGTGTATACTCTACATGATAGAAATAATTCTTGGGTAATAATAACACCTAACTAAAAAGAATAATATACATGGACACAATGTAGCTTTTCTGCTAAGGAGAAAACAGATTATTGCAAGTGTTGATCAACCAATGGCAGTTGTCAAATTGATGAATTACACCTAACCTAAGATTATTTTTAGATGTCTACTGCAGTCTTGGCGTGATATTCAACGTGAACATCAACCTTTGACAATTCGTCTATTAAGATGATACCTTTCAAGGAGACTGTGTCGCCTTAGTGGTGAATTTTGGACTGGTAGTCAAAAGCAATTATAGATGATATTATGTACAACACTAATATTAAAAGGAGGTGTCAATATAAATATTATTTGCATGATAGCAGCACATATTCCTTTCAAGAGCCTTAAAGATCAAACTCTCTGAACTTCTTTGTCAGGCTACATTAAGGTTTACAGGCCTACAACTCTGACTTCTGTAACTCAAGATGCGAGTATGAGAGGTCTAGGCAAAATGTGGAACAAAATATCAGCTGTGACATCGGCTCTCAAAGAAGATACAGGCAAAGATTGCTGGTTGATTAAAGGAAAATTGCGGAAATGCAATCTCTACCAGATAATAAAGCACCTACTCATTGGTAATAGAATACGCATTTTGGACTGGAAGGGGATACCTAGACGCAAAGTGATTAAATATGTAACAAAGAATTATTTTTGATCACCCTATTTGAGTGTATTAAAATGTAGTTGGGAAGGTGTGTCATAAAGAAGATAGCTTTTGTGGGGATACAGTATCAAAGCAGGTCTATTATTTAGGAAGCAGAGAGCATCATATTTTGTAATCCACCAAAGAGCTTGCTAGTTTTGATTAATCAGTCACCTAGAAACACATCCATACGTAAGATTTTCTACATACAAAAGTTTAGCAAAACAACATGACGAAGAATCCTTTATCTGTTCATGGCAGATCACCCTAGTGTGCAACTTTGTGAATTTCTAGGTTGTTGGCTTCACATCAAATCAATCATAGATATTAGCCAGGGACACAGTATTCGCTTGAAAGGAAGGAAAGGGGCAAAACTATCAAAGAGGGGTGGCAAACACACAAATGAAAGATAGTGTCACAAATTTAGTACTTAACTGCTTATTTTGTAATGTACTTGGAGCAAAATGTTTCACTATACGCTAGTCATCATTTAGAACCTTAATGATAGCAAGATAATAGAATAAAAATAACGGAGTAACCAGCTGTTTTTTTTTTTTTTTGTCCATGATTCTGTAATATTATATGACCCCCTTAGGGTGCTCCACTTATTATCTTTTACTACTTGCATTGTCAAGAGAGGGTGGCATTCACGTAAGGTCTTACTCCCTTTGTATAGAATAACTATACATGTTCGACTTTTGAGTTTACAAATCATGAGCTTCTATAATATGTTTTTTCTTAACCAAACAACAAAAAATTAGAAAGGCACTAAAAAATCTCTGATTGAGATGTACGACATATCTAACTAAAACATAAATCTAAATTTTTTTGAAGCAATAATGACCGAACTTAGAATCTTGGCCATATGAAGTCAAATGTGAAAAATTGAGGAGGAAAAAGTCAGTTACACTTGGTTAATTTTTAAAGTGCTATGATTTATACTTAAAAGCACATTAGCATGATAAAGATCTTAAACACCAAAGAGATCAATGGGACTAATTTATCAGAGTTCATTAACATAAATAAAATAAAAGTTCAGCTATTGAATACATATATATCAGCCGTTTTGCTCCTAATGTTTTACAAAAGCATCAAAAGCAAAATACCACGATGTAAACAACAAAAGCCTCAGAAGTTGGGAGAAAATTACTCTACCCACTATCAACTTTGACACATATTTCTCTCCAGCCATAACGATTCCATACATAATGTGTAAATTACAGAGATCACAAGTAACCATCACTTAATATTTATGACAGATTTAGTAATTTTTTTCACAACTCAATATTCTTCCTAAATTCAAAGGAGAAACCATTAGGAAGGAGGGGGGCCGTTGTTCATATTACAAAATTATAAAATTTAAAAGCATACCTGGACTACTTAAAGATTGACTAAAAAGCTTGCTATGACGGAGAAGATCCCAAACTTGTAGACTTCCATCAGAATGGAGCACAAACACAACCTTTCTGCCATGAATATCTGAGACCACCAAATCCTTCACAGACCCAGCTAATCTGCTTCTGCAACATCATTCAGAAAAGCCACATGAATTTCATTTTTCACAGTCCATACAAGCCATAGAAGGAAAATCTAACATAACTATCATTGGATCATCGTTAAGGATTTTACTATTAGGCTTAGGGGGGTAGCTTGAATAGTAATTCTTAGGTACTCAATCAGTTCGATAGTGCAACGTTCAATAATAATCAGATGAGTAGAATATGCAGAAAGATAACCTGGACATTAGACCCCACAAGCGACTTAAAGCTGCCTCATCACGCAACTCATACATGAAACCTGGGAATTAAAACATGCACATTATGAGTGGGTAAAAAAGAAGATTTTATGTTTGACAAAGTTGTATCAAAACATAGCATGGAATAAAAAAGGACATCTACCTGGAGCATTTTCATCAAGTACACCAAGTTTGAAACAAATGACTGAACCATCATCTCTCCCAATAATAAAACAACCGATTGTAGCAGTGGCAGAAGTTATGGGTGAGCAATCAGGGGAGACATTTGTATCAAAGTGTAGAATCTCATTGGATGAGAAAATAAAAGAAGCAGCATAAGCAGAGACACTTTTGAGTTGGAGAGAGTAAGCAATGCCCGAGACAGATAACACATACAGAAGATAAACATTGCCATAAGCCGAATTTATCTGTTCACATGCATATGAAAAACCAATCAGCAACATTTACCTTACAAATACAAGAACTTCTAAGCATTTTTTTGGTACATACTATCACAAACGCACAGTTGGACACATAAAATCAGTAAAAAAGAAAGTGATGAACCTCATTCTCGCAAATATAAGCAAACGGGGACAATGCCTCAGGGAACAAGATGCGCAACCCAGCCCTTGGGATGTCTTTATCAGCATTAAGCTCTAATATTTCAATAGCATGTGGCAATCTCCGACACATACGCCTAACCAAAAGTGTGAACACATGTTAAGAAGCACGCAAAATTCAATGTCATTCATCCATGTAAAGTCAACTAATATTATCATTCCAAACCCCACCTGACTGGCATTGAAACTCTGAACATATGTTGCTTTTGATGTCACAATTAAAAACCCCTTATTCTACCAGATAAGGAATACTTGTAAGAACATGTTATTTAAAGCTGCCAATTTAGTAAATTTTAATCTTTAACAGTCTCACTTTCAGTAATTGCTCGTCACAGCTATGCACATGTTCTTATAATATTTGCACTAAAATACTTTGTCTTTTTTAATTGCAAACTTTACTCTATGCACATACACTACTTTGATCATCTTTTTTGATTCATACATTTGGAAAAATATATTCATGTGGAATGTGGGATCTTGTTTGATTCGTAATGTATACTTTCCAAATATTAGCTTTTTATACTTTTTACTAAAATATATGGACATTAATGGTACATTATGTGCATTGGCAATCGGGAAATCTTCATTGCAATAAAAAAAAGAACGGAGGAAGTATTAGATTAGAATAACTTGATTATGGTGAAACACGATCACTTGGTTATATGAACCACAATGCCAATAACTTAAGATGTTAGTACACATGGGAAAAAATGAGCATGAAAAAAGACTTGTAATAACAACTAGAACCACCATGTTTGTAACATGTAACAAATAGATACTAGCACATCAAATTGGTAGCAGAAGAATATGTTAAATAACACTTGCCTACAACGAACTTGCACAAACTAGAGGAATATTAAATAACAATGAAGAGGGGATAGAGACAATACCAAACGAGGTAAGTTGGAGGACTCCCAATAACAGAACATGAAGCACAATCTTCGGTAGGTGGAGCAATAGACCGAGAACTCGAAGAAGAAGCATGACAATCGGGGACAGACGCCTCAACCCACTTGATTGAATCACTGTTAATAAAAGGAACCTCCATTCCAACTTTCGAATAGGCTCGTCCCTGAGCCATTTTAGCAAAATCCTGCAACATATTAGCTACCAAATTCAACTTAATCATCAAATTAGGCTCCAAAATTCACACAAAATTCTTCTTGCTTAAGAGTATTAACAAATTTGCTCGTTATAATGCTTCAATATTCATAAACGATAGTTCAATAATCCACCTTAGAACCCTAAATTGACTATACTGGCAATTAAATAATGATAAACCCTACATTGTGAAAGAGAAAAATAAGAAAGAATATATCTTACCTCAGAAGCTGCTTCAATGGAGGAGAGAATGCTCAGAAGCCGCTTCAATGGAGGTCTGGGAATACGCTTCAATGGAGGAGTGACAGAGAGTGAGGTGCAGCGGAATAAAAGTAAAAAAGCTCCAAAGGGCCAAAAATATGAAATTTGTGAGAATGTGGAAATTGGCGGAAAATCGCCTAATTGTGTACTCCCTCCTCCACCGAAGGCGGTATTACTTTTGGGTGATTGGATCGAGTTCGGCCGAGTAAAGTCGGGTTGAGGGGGTGTTTGATATGGGTTTTTTTATAGGGGTGTGGAAACGGAATTAAGTTACCGTTTTCGTTAAAATGTGTTTGGTTAAGGAGTAAAGTAACAAATACCGTTTCTTGGTGGTAACCCATTCCACCACTTTGTTTCCGGTAAAAAAAAAATTGGGGAAACAATTCACGTTACTTTCCTCTAACCCAAAAAACACAACTTTACCCTTTTTCTCTCTCCTCTCAATCCATAATTCTCCAAAAAATTCTCAACTTTGATAGATCAAATCTTCAGATTTTGCTCAAGATGATCAATTTTCCTACCTCAAATTTCCAGAAATCAACAATCTTAACCATTATAGGTTTGTTATCTATCAAAATTTTGTTAAAGAAACCCTAGAGTTTTGAATTTGTGTTGAATTTTGGGTTGAATTTGTATGTTTTTCAGTTTGATTGTTTGTATTTTGACGATTTCTATTTGATCTAAGTTTTTGATCTATTTGTTGTTTGCTATTTTCGATCTATTTGTTGATTGCTATTTTCATCCATGGTGTTGGTGCATTTTGGTTTGAGTTTACTATTATTTTTGATCTACACTGCTTCTTTATAGAAATTAGGGTTTTTTTAGGGCCAAATTTAGTTAATTAGTTAGGGTATTTTGTAGCGTAGTCTATGGTTGAGCAGCAAACCTAAACCACCATACTCGACGCCATACCAACTACCATCATCATCATTAGAATGTTAATTTTGAGGTTTCTGATGATTACGAGCTTGAATTAGGACTTGGATTAAGTCTTGGCTCGAAGAATTCCTTCTGTTAAGAATTCTGCTTCTATTAACAGTGACAATGCTTCTCCTGGTAATAAGCAGACTGCTGTGTTTATTTGCTGGATATTTTGTGTTTTTCCTCCAATTTTTTTCCCATGATTTTGGTGGGGTAATCGTTTACGTTTCCTTAGTGATACCAAATAACTAGTAAGGGTAACACTAAATAATACCCTTTTCCTCCCTAATTTGTTTCCATTCCGTTACCTTTATTAATTATATACCAAACGCCCCCTGAATTTAATTCAACTTTGACTCAACCCCGTACTAAATCGAGGGCTTCAAAACGTGAAAACGGAAGGTTGTGAGCCATTTAACAGAAATGTCTCGTAGGGGTAATATAGTCATTTTAGGTGTCATTTAGCTGTAATTTTAGAGACATCTAATTGGGCTGTTAAATAATACCACTAAAGTTTTAGTGGCTCAAAATACACTCTCAATGGTACTTAAAAAAATTCCAAATATACTCTCAGTGGTATCCCCATGATTCTTTGTCTGTTTTACACGTGAATGTATGTCTGATTAGTATTAGTGGGGTCCACACCACCTTTTTCACTCTTTTTATCTCTCTTCCTTGTACCTTTATAATATTTTAATAGTTGTTAGACAAGGATTGTTTGTCTAACAACCCTCCATTTACACTTCCTCGTACTAAATCATTATGGTCATACGAATTGAAATTTAGATCGGATAACTTTCAAGTTAGGTTGAGTAACCTTTTGATACCTCTACAACTCTATAAGAGTGTATGAGATTGACAGATGAAATTTTAATCAAGGGACATTTTGGTAATATTTGTGAAAAGAGAAGGGTTATAAGGTAAATTTTGAGCATGAATTTACTTAACACTAATTGCTCATTGTTAGGTCCCGTTCACTTCACCTTATTTTTGTTGAACTGAAATTGTTTTTACTGAATTGAAATTAGTTTTGCTGAAATTAAATTATTTTTACTGAATTGAAATTAATTTTACTGAACTGGAATTATTTTTACAGATGTTTTATTATATTTCTTCTTTAAAGATACTGAATTTTACTGAACCGAACTTAATTTTACTGAACTGAAATTATTTTTACTAAACAGAACTTATTTTTACTGAACTGAAATTATTTTTACTAAACTGAAATTATTTTTTTAAGGTGAAGTGAACAGGACCTTAGCTCAGTTACGTCATTTCATTATTGGAAACTCCCAATAAATAAACACAACATACAACTCACTAAATAATAAGAAGCAAGCTAGGTTAAAAAAAAACACACACAAAAAAAAAAAAAAAAAAAAAGCAAGTTAGGTTCAAAAGCGATGATTTTTTTTTTTTGAAAACATCCAAAAGCGATGAAGTTGAATTCCTTCAAATTGTAATTAATGTCATCTTCGCACGATATTATTTCCTTCAAAAATTTATGAATTTTGGCACCATTAGTTTAACACTACTTATGTCCCGTTCACTTCACCTTATTTTTGCTGAACTGAAATTAATTTTACAAAACTGAAATTATTTTTGCTGAAGTTAAATAATTTTTATTAAAATTAAATTAAATTTGCTGAACTAAAATTATTTTTACTGATTCTCTATTATATTTCTTCTTTAGAGTTAATGATTTTTACTGAACTGAATTAATTTTACTGAGTTGAAATTAATTTTACTGAACTAAACTTAGTTTTACTAAACTGAAATTATTTTTTAAGGTGAACTGAACAGGGCCTTAGTTGAATTCTTTCAAAGGTTAGTTGTGTTGAAGTTTTTTATATGTGCGTATGTTAGATATGGCTTCCTATAGTAAATTTTGAAGGGTAAGTTAATATATAAATGACTATTAGTATTTTAAAATGGATATATTGTTTTTTGGTTTTGAATTTCCAAGAGGTATTGTTGACATGTGTTGAAGTAATAGAGTGTTAAATTTGGATAGTTGGAGAAGAAGCTCACTCTTAATTATTATATGTGAAGGAGTTGAACGTTGCACGACAGTGGTTGGTCATAAATCCTCCACAACAAAGCCGATATTCCCTTAATTGAGCCTCTTGCATTGTAAATTACCGATTTGTATTTAAATTAATGTGTTTGGTATATTTTGTGGGTAATCTTTAATTTGTGATTTACATGGTCGAAATTTTATTGTATTTTGTGTTTGGTCTATTTTTTTAAAATAAATATTGTTTTTTACCAACAAGTCAAATATTATACCTTATTCTAGAGTATTAAGGGATTGCCCTATTGTTACTGGTTTCAAGTTTGATAAATTTGCTAACATAACACAACAAAACAATAAACAAGTTATCCTTAAAGAAGTGTAGACAAGTTAGATCGCTAAAGAAACGAGCAGATAGACATATGACAAAAGATGCAAATACTTTCTACTAATTGAGAGATAAAGGAAAGGCTACAATTGTAACAAGTTGAAGGAAAGGTAACCTCCATGTTCATACAATAGAAAGAAACGATAAATTTTTAATACATGCTAAAGAAACTACGTATCGCTTAGCTACTAAGCAAAGGGAGAACTAAGAAAGTTGTAAAGAAAGTTTAAAGAAAATGAAATGCTTTGTGTTGATTGATTGCTAATCTCGAATTCCTAGAACTCTTCTTCTATTTATAGGCAAATGGCTTATAGTTTTTCTCCCACTTACTTCCATAACTGCTAATCAATTATTGCTCTTGGCACTAGTTTACTTTGAATTCAAACATCCTTAACTGCTCAAACCGGCCTTGTTTTATCAATCTCTTGGGCTTCTCCTTTGGGCCTTGACACTAAGTTTTACATTCTCCATCACTGGACCACATTACTCCAATAAAATAACTTTATTTCAGAGTCAATCTTTATTGGTCAAACACTATAGTCAACGAAAGTTAAGAAATTCTAAATTTGGGTGTAACATCTACATAAAGAGCTGCCAATGAATATTAGGAAAAACTCATAAATCCCATTCAATTCATACCTCCCTAATATGTTGCATAGGTTTTGTAATACCCCGTATTTTTATACGTAATTTAATTTAAATCATTATTTTATGTAGCATTTAAACAATTTTAAATGAATTATTTATGGTATTTTATTAATTTAAAAAGATTTATTTTAATTAAAGGTCCATTTTTATTTATTTAATTGCTTTGAAAATATTTAATTTATTATTTAGAAACTTTAGGGCATATTATTTTATAAAAGGAAATTTTAAAGTCAATGGTATTTAAAGAAAGTCAAATGATTAGTTTGAATAGGAGAAGGGATCATTAAGGGTAGAAAGGGAATTTAAGAATATGAGGGTTTTGAGAGTGTGTATAAATAACCATCTTATGAGCAAGTTAGATCTTGTCCAAGGTAGAGAATACCCAAATGTAAACACTCTCTCTCTCTCCTCTTATTTTCTCTCCCTTAATTTTCCCCTTCCCCTTTATTTTAACACACCAACACGCACACGCAAGGTGGCCGGTTGCCACCACCACCTCCCACCGGCCGGCCACAGCCTCCAGCAGCCGCCGGCGTGGAGGGCGGTAGACGCCCCCTCCCCGTTGTGTGGCTGTGCGACTTTAAAAAAAATCTTTTTATTTTAATCCTAATCTATCCTTGATTTAATTATTAGTTTTGGGTGTTGTGATGATTTTTATGATGTTTGATTATGAATATTATGTATATAAATTTCAGATTTGGTTTTTGAATTTAAAAGCCCCAAATTGAAAACCCTAGGTTTTTAAATTAATGTATATTGATGGAAATTAATTGTAGTTTGTTGGAATTATTGAAATAGGTGTTTTTAAACATAATTACAACAATTTTACATGTTTTTATAAAGCTGGAATATTTATATAAAGGTTAGTATTATGTTTCTTGAAAGGATTTTTAATTACCCATTAATTGGGAATAAAAGTAGGGGTTTTAAATTAATTTTCAGCTTGTTTTAGAGGGTTTATAAGTGATTTAAAGAGTGTATATATTGTTGGAAATTTATATTGAATAGGTATTAATATCTCTTTGTAATTTGGGGTTATTATAGGAGATTTCCAAGTGAGTGATTTCGTGTAGTCGTGGCGATCTTGAGATTATATTCGAGGTACGTTCGCATACTCAGTATTTATTTAAGTGCATAGAAGTATGCTAGGCCTTGTTTAATTAATACCAAGGTAGTATCATGATAGGTATTGGTTAGGATTGTTGATTGGATTAATGTTGGTGATTGATTTGTGAAGTATGAATTATTTGTGATGAATTGATGATTGGAATTAATTATGTTGGCATGTTGAATATGAACCACACTTTTACTATTGGCATGTTTGAGAGTATGTTTTAGTAAACTAAATGTTTAATTTAGTTTGGAATGTAAAAAGGGAATTTTGTTATGGTTCATATAATTTGTATTGATGCTTTAAGCATGGGAATTGAGCTATTAAGTGTCTTAGTACACAGGAATAAAATGTGTTACGGGGCTTAAGAGCACTTAAGGTATTCTAAACACCGGGGGATAGGATTTGCGGTGGGTAGTTTAAAAAGGGTTCAACATTAAATTTATGTGGTCACTAATTATTCAAGAATTAAATTGGTGTGTTTGATTGCTTGAATGATTTATTATGATTAATTGTATTATGGTTTGAGAGTCATCACCAAGTCTAAAAATATGTAAATCACGTAAAGTGAAAGAGATTACGCACCAAAACTCTTGGAACGTATATACCTCGAGTATAAACATATGGGGGGAGTTATGCGACTTTATATTTGACCATAATTTCTATTGGGAATATAGGACGCGTTGTATTTTCCTTTATTTATTTTATGCGCAGGACGTCCAGTCACTTTCATGTGGCATTTGCCTACCCGATTAGCTCCCGGTGTAGTTTACCTCAATTTATTTCGGGTAGGGATTTGGTGGGAAACCCGTTCAATGCGTAATCAAATTAAATAAGCAATTTATTTTGCTATGTATTGGTTGGTTGTGTTGTATGCTTGTAAACAGGTACAACGAGGTAAGTTGTGTGTTGATAGGATGAAAGCATGTTAGTGTGTACTGTTTACGCTTATGTACTTAGCATTGCTGATTGTGTGTTTGTATGTTTGTTTGGCGTTGTCTTTATCTTGGCCCTACGACTACCCATTTCTAATGGCGAGTAGTGGGGATAAACTAAATAGAAGCTTTTTAGGTGATGAAGCATATTCATGATGAACAAGAGTGAAGAGCGAATCATGCTTAGTTACTATAAGAATATGATGTGGTTTATTGTTTTGATTATCATATATTTTTCTTGTGAGACTAACACAAAGGTTTTTAAAATTCTTTTTGGATTGATAAGGGCCTACAATGGTTCCAAGTTGTAGGTTGACTTCATTTGACTTTACTTTCGTTTGGTTTGACTTTTTAAGATAAACTTGTTTTGAATGATTTTTGAAGTGAGTCTTCCGCTGTGAGTCTTTGATAATTGCTTTAGCCGTTTCCACGGTGGCGGTAATGTCTTAGAATTTCCTAATTTGTATTTTAAAAAGAGTAAAACAGGTATTTTAAAGGATGAAAATTTCTAGGGTGTTACAAAGTGGTATCTAGGAGTTTTGGTTGAGATTTTTATTACCACTAAAGCCAAAAACGTGTTTTAAAGTATTTTGTTTTAAATTTGGCCAAGTGTTATTAAGTAATTTTGAAAGTGAGTTATTTTATTTTATTTTAAATTAAAAAGGACCGTTTTTTTTTTCTTTTAAAAAAAAAGGGGCCTGAAATTTTTTTTTTATTTTGGGGAAAAATCCGAATTTATTTTTTTGTTTTTTACTTGGGAACATCCGAATTTTTTTTTGATTAGGGTGTTCGACTTTTTTTTGTGGCCGAATGTTTTGGCATTTTTCAGAATTTATTTCCGATTTTTTTTTTTTAAAGAAGAGTCAAAATATTTTAGTTTGTTCATTTTGCAGGAAAGCGAAGAATTAAGGTAAGAATTATGTGTTAAGGCTTTAAAAAGCATGTTGGTGAGTTTGGGTAGGAAAGAACTTGGGCATATAAGTTAGAAATAATCATGTTCTTGTGTGCATTAATATTTAGGTTGTGATGTTTGATCATGTGAATTGATTGATTGGAAGCATGTGATTATGTGACTAGAAATAAGTAAAATTGTTTGATTGAACATTAAATCTAAATTCATGCAAGAACTGTGTATTTTATTTTCTTTGGGAAGGGAATTATTTTCTAAGTCTTTTCCCTTACAGGATGCTGATCTTTCCTAGCAAACACTCTCAAATTGGTACTCTAATTAAGAAAGAATATGAACATCCTTTTGACTATGTCAAGAAAATTCGTTTTTACTGTTCCCATTTGAGCGATGTCCTAGGAGACAAGCATTATGACCTTCCTGATTATGTTTCAGCTACGATAATTCATTGGCTTCCTGACGAACCACCATATCTTGTTGTCAAAGCAAAATTTGCTGATTTTTATTTGCTTGGGGACATTCCCAACTATTCCAAATATAAAGATTATTATGGACAGTGGTACCCTGACTACAGATACTTGATTTCTTATCTCGTTCGAGTAGAGAAGTATCACTGCGAGCGTTTACATATTCCATATCCAAATTATTTGTAATCCCCCGTATTTTTAAATATTTTATAAATGAAATTTTATTTTATTTATAATGTTTATTTGTATTTTCCAGAATTTAATTTTCAAATTATTAATTTGGGTCAAAAATTATTTTAGGCTAAATTATTTTATGAACCTATATCCTACAATCCATTATTATAAAAACAAGCCTAACCCATTTGTTTATTTAATTGGCCCATTATTTTCATGAGGCCCAATTCTACCCTACAATTCTCTCCTATAAATATCCCATGAATCCCCAAATTTTCCCCCACACAAAAAGGTTAGTCTTATTTTCTTCCTCCTTTATTTCTTATTATATTCATCAAGCTTATGTAATTGATTTTTGGGTTTTGGTTTTTATTGTTGAAATTAGTTTATTTAGTATCAAAATCATGTTTTTGATGTTTTAAACTAATAATTTTAAATTATAATTGTTGTTTTAATTTTCAGAATTTGTAATTTTAAACCTAGGGTTTTAATTTAGTTAAATTAGGATTTTAGGGTTCTAATGATCAATTAATTTGGGGCTTTTGTTCCTATTGAATTTCTATCGATTAATTAAGCATAAAAACAAATTTTCAGTTTTCCGTAATCAACTTTGATCTCCGTTCTTAATTTTTTTTAATGACGTTTTAATCACGTTTAGATTCTAACTCGCCGATTTTTACAAAAAATTAATGTTTTTCGTGTGTAAACGACGCTCTAATCAAAACTCAATACCTTTGGTAGTGAGCACCACCCTCTCGTGGCCAAATTCAGCCTCTAAATTCTGAACTAGCCTTAACGTTTGAACACGTGGCGGTAGCACGTCAGTAATTCTCTTGCAGATTATTAAAGGTATTTACAGGTTTTGAAAGAGAGAATTGTTGGGGTGTTACATTATTACTATGATAACCCAGCAGGGAATAATTCCCCTTCCACTAGCAATCAATCAGGAAATTCTTCTCCACCACGGGGTAATCAAGTAGGAGCGAATGGAGGGAAAGAGGAAGAAGAGCTAATGGATGAGAGTAACCATAATGTTGATTATTCAATTATGGAAATTCCAAATCCAAATCCACCCCCGACTCCAATTATAATTGACATTTCATCTGACGATGAGGAAGATAAAGAGTTCATTCAAGTAGAGCAAAATCCAGAGACACTTGAACCAATGGAGGAGGAAGATGGCCCTGAATTCGATCCTGGAAGCAACAAACAGTCGGAAGACAAGAAGGACAATGTTAGAAAGGAGTAGATTTTTGTAGTTTCATTTCCTTTAGGATTCTTAGTTTTATTTCCGCAATTTTAATTAATTCCTTTGTCAGTAAAGTAATAAGTGGCATGGCCACAGTGACTCAATAAACCTATTGAGTTGCGTAGGTTATTCGAACTCATTTCATTTCATCTTTCTATTCATTTTCTTACTCGGCATTAAAAGTTTTATTCATTTCCTTGCCAAATAATCCATTTCATTTCAAAATCATTCATTTCATGTCACTACTCTAATGAGCCATTTCTTACTCAAATATCCCAATAATCCATTTCTAAACTCTTAGAAATCATGGAAATTTTTTTTATTTATTAAAATGATGCTTTATTAAATGTATGGTTGGTTAGCAATCAAAATTTGGTTGATCAAGCTGTAATTTTGGGAATTGTAATTTTGTAATCTCAATTTGTTAGCTTAAAAATTAAATGTGTGTGTATAAAAGGTATAAGTTAGTTAGATGGGTGCGTAACTTAAGAGCTAACCATGACCATAATTAATAAAGACCCCTTGTTTTAATTCAGGCAAAGAAAGATGGCAGGAGGAAGTGGGAGCAATAATGAAGGGAATGAGCTGAACAGTGGTCGCCCAACAGTTAGCAGAAACTCGACCAACAAGGGGGATGCTCAGGGAGGGCTATTTAAGAAGGTGGCGCAAAGCAAGTCGCCAACCTATCAAGGCGAACCTGATCCAACAGTGCCAAAAAACTGGTTAAGGGAGTTCGAGAAACTGTTTGGGGCAGTAGGGTGCCCAGAGAATTCGAAAGTAGGCTGTGCTACCTATTACCTCAGGGGTGAAGCTGACCTTTGGTGGAAACAAAATGAGGCTACTATTAAGGCACTACCTGGATTTAACTAGACTATGTTTCAGGAGAAGGTTAGGGACAAGTTTTACCTAGTTTCCTACAGAAACAAAAAGCTGATGAATTTTGTAAATTAGCAATGGGAGATATGTCAGTCATTGAGTACTATACCAAGTTTATTGAACTATCACGATTTGCCAAAGAGTCTGTTGCTACAGAAAAGGAAAAGGCTAGGAAGTTTGAGAGTAGATTGACCACTGATTTGCAGCTAAGCTGTGTGGACAAGTGTTCGAAACCTTGGATGAAGTGTATGGGAGGTCTACACACCTTTATGCGTTGGAGTTAAAGAAGAAGAAAGAGTTAGCTGAGGTGGAAGGGAAGGAAAAGAGAAAAGAGATGGGGCAAAACTCTGGAAACCTGCAAGGTAACCAGAACAACTTCAAGAAGCAAAAGTACTACCATAACAACAAGTTCAACAACAACAATAACTTCTAGAGTAACAATCGCCAAGGTGGGCGAAACTTTAATGGAGGAGCTAAGAACTCTTTCCAGGGAAATAACAAAGGACCAAAGCATTTTTACTGCAAGAGATGTAGAAATGACCACCCTAGTAGAGACTGCGATGGTAACTTGGTTACTTGTCGCGCTTGCAACAAGTTGGGACACAGGGAGTACGAGTGCTTCTCCAAAGATTCTAATCGAAACAAGCAGGGCAATAATCAAGGAGGGGTTCAAAAGAATTTTCAAGGGAACAACAACTATTCAGGGAATAAAGGGGCACAACAGAATGGAGTGAAAGGCAACAATAATGGGAATAATAAGGTGAAGAGTGGAGCTCCAGGAAGACTAAATGTGATCAGTAGGCACGAAGCTGATACAACGAAGGATGTTATTACTGGTACTTTTTCTATTAACTCTATTCCTGTTAAAGTTTTGTTTGATTCTGGTGCAACTTTTTCCTTCATTTTAAAAGCCATTGTTTCAAAGTTGGCACACTGTCTGAAAACCGTAGATGACATAGATGTACCCATAGTTATTCGTACGAGAGAGGTAATGCAGTGTACCAAAACTTTTAAGGATGTGCCACTAGAAACCAAGGGAAAGGTATTTTTGTCTGACCTCATCAAGTTTGGGTTAAATGACTTTGATGTCTTTTTGGGAGTGGATTGGTTAAGCAAGTATAGTGCAGAGATTCGTTGCCGATCGCAGAAAGTACAGATAAGTACAGCTGAGGGTGAGTTGGTGACATATTGGAAGCATGGTGAAACAAAGTGCCCAAGGATCATCTCTATGTTGAAGTTGGCTAAGTATATTAAGAAGGGGAATCCAGTATATTTTTGTAATGTGAGGAACTTAGAACATGAAGAGGCAGCTAAGCCTGAGGACATAGAAGTGGTGAACGAGTTTATAGACATGTTCTTAGAAGAGATTCCAGGAATGCCACCTAAGAGAGCAATAGATTTCACAATAGAGTTGGTCGTAGGGATAACACCAATTTCTAAGGCACCATATCGAATGGCACCTGCAAAAATGAGTGAATTAAAGGAGCAACTGCAGGATTTGTTAGAAAAGGGGTACATTAGACCAAGTGCTTTGCCTTGGGGAGCTCCAGTGTTGTTTGTTAAGAAAAATAATGGGAGTATAAGGTTATGTATTGATCATAGGGAGTTAAATAAGATCACCATAAAGAACAAGTACCCATTACAAAGGATCGATGACCTATTTGATCAGTTGAGGGGCACATCTGTGTTTTCCAAGATTGACTTAAGGTCTAGATACCGTCAATTGAGGATCGCAGACGAAGATATTCCCAAGACTGCATTTAGAACAAGGTACGGGCGTTATGAGTTCATAGTAATGCCATTTGGGTTGACGAATGCTCCAGCAATCTTCATGGACTTGATGAATAGGGTGTTCCATCCATTCATGGACAAGTTTGTCGTGGTGTTCTTAGATGATATACTAGTGTATTCAAAGAATAAGGAGGAACATATAGAACATTTGAGGGCAATTCTACAAACCTTAAGGGAAAACAAGCTTTATGCGAAGTTTTCCAAGTGTGAGTTTTGGTTGGTGAGAGTAGCTTTTCTTGGTCACTTTGTGTCCAAGGATGGGATAAAAGTAGATCCAATAATGATTGAGGCAGTGAAAGGGTGGCCTACGCCAAAGACGGTGTTTGACATTAGAAGTTTCTTAGGTTTAACAGGGTATTATAGGCGTTTTGTGAAGGACTTTTCTAAGATTGCTAAGCCTATGACCTCTCAATGAAGAAGGACAGGAAATTCGAGTGGGATAAGAGGTGTGAGGAAGCGTTTTAACTCTTGAAGCAAAAGTTGATTACAACACCAGTAATTACATTGCCAGATGATAGTGGAACCTGTGATATATATAGTGATGCATCCAAGAATGGTCTAGGATGTGTGCTTATGCAAAATGGGAAGGTGATTGCATATGCATCAAGACAGTTGAAACCTCATGAAGTAAACTACCCTACTTATGACGTAGAATTAGCCCCAATCATTTTTGCACTAAAGATTTGGAGGCATTACTTGTATGGGGTAAAATGTAGGATTTACACAAACCATAAAAGTTTGAAGTACATTTTCATCTAAAGAGATCTAAACTCACGCCAAAGGAGATGGTTAGAATCTACAACGGACTATGACTTGGACATACAATACCATGAAGGGAAAGCAAATGTAGTAGCAGACGCTTTAAGTCGTAATACCAATCATGGACTGAACACTTTGATAGTGGCTGATGAGTTGTATAGGGAAATGAGGAAAATGAATTTAGAAATGGTAGAATGGGGAGTACTAGCGAGTATATTTGCGAATCTAAGCATTCAACCAATAATATTGATGAGATATGGGAAAATCAGGCAGAAGATGTAAAGTTGGATAGGATTCGTGAGAAAATCAAGCAAGGAAAGGCCACAGATTTCAAAATTCATCAAGATGGAAGTTTAAGGTACAAAGGTAGATGGTGTGTACCACAAAAATGGGAGGAATTAAAGAGAAAATTAATGGAAGAAGGTCACAATACACCATACTCAGTACACCCAGTAGGGGAAAAGTTATACAAAGACTTGTAAAAGATGTATTGGTGGCCTAGAATGAAGAATGAAGTTGCGGAATTTGTAGCAAAGTGTCTAACTTGTCAAAAGGTGAAAATAGAGCACAAGAGACCGCAAGGAACCGTGCAATCATTAGAAATTCGTGGATGGAAGTGGGATTGCATTTCGATGGATTTTGAGACTTGCCTCCCAAAGTCAAAGAGTGAAAATGATACCATTTGGTTTATGGTGGATAGACTTACTAAATCTGCAGTGTTCATACCAAAGAAGGAGAACTAGAAGATGGAGCAACTTGCAAAAGCTTACATCAAGAATGTTGTGAGGTTATATGGAGTTCCAAAGGATATTGTGTCTGATACAGATTATAGGTTTCTTTTAAAGTTCTGGAAGAGTGTGCAGGAAAAATTTGGTACAACACTAAAGATGAGTACAACATTTCACCCTGCCACGGATGGACAAACTGAGAAAACTATTCAAACCTTGGAAGATATGTTGAGAGCTTGTGTCGTAGACTTCCAAGGGGGATGGGAAGATAGCTTGGACTTAATTGAATTTTCGTATAACAATAGTTACCATGCAAGCATTGGCATGGCTGAAGGATTTATGTCTTCGTCAGGTGCAATTAATAAATATTTAAATGGATCAAATTATGGAGATAATTAAGTTCGTCCATTTGGGTTGTCGTTATATCATAGCTAGAGATACTAATGATCTTTGAGCTAGTAAAATAGGCCAAAGCCCAATTGGACGGATCCTATAAGGTCACATAAAGGACCTAGATCAAGCATTAGAGGATGAGGCCCATGATGGGCCTCATGACTCTATGTGGCCGGCCATATGGATGGTTTGGAGGGTTTATGGGCTTCCTAACCTAGTCTAATTATAATAGGATTTTAAATAGACTAGATGTCTAGGTTTTTCTAGATAACAGTTTACTGTTAGTTTGTGAAACCCTAATTAGCAAACACGAAACCTAGCCCTCTCAAAATCTCTCTCTCACTCTCTCTTTCTCACGGCTCTCTCTTTCCCTCTCGGCGCCGGTGGTGTGCATAGTGGTGGTGGTTCGTCGTGGTAGTCGGTTGTCCATCAAAGGTGGTGATCGTAGTTTTCCCCTTCACTCAACCAATCTAGTATTGGTGGACGCTTGTTCGAATCCCGTGGACCAAGTAGAGGAGTCATGCTTGGGGATCTATTCTTTCCCTGATTTGCTGATCGAATAGTTACGTGGAATTCACGCTTCAAAGGTATAATTATGTAATTCTTGTGTGTTATGCATGTGATCCTGTTTTAGGTGCGTATGAATATGATTCATGAAATTTCTCTTATAGTACCTAAAAGTCCTACAGTGGTATTAGTTAGCCTCTTGCATGAACACGCTTGATTATAGTAATACGATTATTTGAAATCCATGTTCATAATTTTATAATCAATTAAGAGGGAGAATTAATTTAATTATGGTTCAACTATTATATTAAATGTGATTTAACTCTTGGAATTGATTAAATGTGATTTAATTATGCTCAAAATAGCCATGAAGAGGACCGAAATTTAGCCCTAAATTGTTCGAAATTTTCGAACACCCTAACCCTAATTTTCGAATTTTCCAAAATTTAAAGCCCTAAAATTTTGATTTTTGTGCTTGTTTTTTATTTAATATAATTTGATTCATGTTTCATAATTTTAATATGCATAAAAATTGTTTTGTGTATGATCATCAATTTAAATTTAAGAATTAGAATTAAATTGGGTTAATTTTATGAAGAACCCTAATTATTAGAATTGAATGGGATTTTAATTTAATTATTGGACTGATTTAATTTAATAGTAAAAGTTGTTTTAATTAAATTAAAAATAAAACAAAAAAAATTAATTAAAGTGGGCGGCAACCACGGCTAGGTGGCGTAGCCACGGTGGCTACCGACCGAGGTCAGTGTGGCTGCCGACCGGGGTCAGTCTAAGAGAGAGGGGAAGGAGGGCAGGTGGTCCGAGGTGGCTGGGCAGCAGCGTGCAAGCGTTGCACGGCTGCTGCCACGACTACCTTGCGCGGTAGTGGCTTCTGAGACCCAGCAAGCCACCGTGGCTAGCCACGCACGGTGGCCTGCAGCCACGGCAGAGCTACTACTCGCTGCTGCTCTTGTGGCAGTGGCTGTGTAAAGCAGCCAGCCACCGTGGTGGCAAGAGTGTGGCACATTTTTTCCAAAAAAAAAAGAAAAAAAAAATCTGTTTTAAAAATATTTTGAGATAAAATCAGATTTTTATTTTTAGTTAAAATCAATTTTTTATTTTAGGGATGAAATAAAATTTTCAAAAGTTGATTAATTTGATGATTATCCATAAATAAGTTGTTAAATTTGGAGATTATCCATAATTAAAGTGGTTAATTTTGGATAAAATTTGTTTGGATATTCTAAGCATATTCCCAAAAGATAATAGTTTATTTAAATAAGGTGATTATCCCATAATTAGAATAGGAAATAATTGATTTTAAAATTATTTGATTGACTAGTAATTAGGATAGAATCTCCTCAATTAGTTAAGATAATCATGGAAAATAAATATGATTTATCTTTCCATATTAAAATAAGATTTGATTCTATCTCATGCCACATTTAAAATATATGATATTTTATAGATGGCCATGAATAATATATGATATTATCTAATTATGATTAAAAATATGAGATATTTTAGGAAATATTTTGCCTTAATTATAAACATTCGATGTTGTAGTTTAGAAAAGCATGTTGAGTGAATTAATATATGACACTTTTATATTATATTATGTTGCTATATATATAGACTAGTATGGCCCATAGATTCTAAATACGATCTGCGCATCGTGACGTATATTTTTAATCTAAGTATGGTCTGCGTACCATTAAGTATTTTGTAACTTTCATTTAAAGTAAATAGTTTAGTTATTTAAATAGTTTAGTCCAAAGAAGCCCATGAAGTGAAGGCCCAAAGGAGCAAGGTGGATGGAGATCCACGAAGGTTCAAGTGGAAGTTTTTTCAATTCTAGTTTCTCAGGACTAAGGGGCCATATTATGTCATGTTTTATTTATGCATTAGTAGATTATGCATGTTAGATTTTATTGATGTTTGTGATGATGAGCTAGAGTTTACTAAATAATCACAACATAATAAATCTAGGTCCCCGTAATATTGAGATTGTTTTTCCAATTAGATACCCAACAACCCTTCGATCGTGATTGATGGGTCTGCCTCCGCAGGGTGTCACTTGTTATTTTAGGTAATTTGGGGTAGATCACGTTCTACACATTTAGTTGGTTGTGCTCAACAAGGTTACCTGAAGCGTTTAGAACCTTAAAGCAAAGGGTAATAATTAAACATGTGATGGTTAATTATTCAACCAAGAGTTACAAGAGTTGTAATCAGTAAATAGTTTACTCACCTTGAAAATGTAATGCTTGATGGTAGGGCCTCAGTCTGGTCAACTATTACACAAATAAAGGATCTTGAAATCACTTCAATTCAATTGAGATCATTTAATATTGAATAAAGTGCTTTAAAGTAACCTATTTAATTCGTTTATGGTACTTTAATTTTATTAAACAAAATTATTAAACTTTGCCTTATTCCGTCATAGATGGGTAGTCGTAACAACAATGACAACACTACTTTACCACCAACAATGAAAACGAGGCTCAATTTTCTCAACTTCAACGATTGGGAAAGCGAACTTAGAAATTTTCTAAGGAACGAAAGGCTTGAATTTCGTTTAGACTTACCAATCGAGGGCAGATTTGGTCTAGGCATTGACTCCAGAGAAATATTTGAGAAATGTTTCAGAATCTAAGAGAGTCGTGTCTGTCATATTATCTTTTATTCCAGAAGATTGGGCTAGAAAATTTATGGACTATGAACCTTATCTTTTTATTCAATTGCTTGCGTAATGTTCGCATTAGAATAGAAAAATCTCATGATGATGGGAAAGTGGATGGAAAAACGTCGAGGAAATCATTAACATGATTCCTATAAATGACGACTCCTGGACTGGAAATATTAGGCATGAAACTTTCAAGACTACTGGAGAAATAATTACCAGAAAGCTCATGCCAGGACAGTCAATACAAATTCATGTGGATATGATGGTTCAACTATTTAACTACATGAGTATGTTAGGGAAACCATTCAAGGATCATGAGGTTCATGATATAATTCTGCTTTCACTGCATGATGGTTTTGAACTTGAGAAACTACCACATGATGATTGTAATACCCCGTATTTTTTATGTATTTTATAAATTATTTAATTAATTATAAAATATATTTTTAAAATACTCAAGTATTTTAATTAAATATTTAAAGGGCTAAAATATTTAAATTATTTAGTTTTATAAAAGTATAATTTACTTTGGGCTAAGCGTTTATTAATCTTTTAGGCTCGTTTAAATAATAGTATGTAAACAATCCTTACATACTCCTTGTGGACCAACCCATTTCATTTAAGTAAGCCCAATTATTTTATTTGAACCCTTGTGGGTCAAATATTTCATAAATAAAGTTTATTTGTTTATTAAGCCCAACCCTAATCTTTATTCCCTACTCTATAAATACCTCTCAATACCCCAAAATTTTCCCACACAAGAGATCAAAAATCAGATTTTTAGGGTAAGTAACTTTTCTTTTTCTTTTTCCCTTATTTTTCTTTTTTTTTCTTCCTCTTCCTCTTTTTCTTTTTCCTTATTCTTTCTTTCTTCTGTTTCTTTCATGCGTGCAACTCACCATCACCACACGCCACCTTGCTGCCGCCACGCCACTCAGCCGTCGGCGACCCGTCGGCCACCACCACGGTGGTTCTCTTTCTTCCTCCTCTTGTTTTAATTATTATTCCTATAATTATATACTATGGATTTTTTATTTTAATTATTATTGAATATGATTAGTATATTTTATAATTGTGTTTTGACAACTAAAGAGTATAAATTTCTGATTTTGTATGGTTTTAAATTATGGTTTTTATAAAGTATTAAAAAGTTAGGGTTTTAACTATTAAAGTGTTGATTTTTAGGGTTCTAATAATCAATTAAATTAGGGCTTTCATTCCTGTTGAATTTATACAGATTAATTAAACATAAAAACTGATTTTCGGTAATCAAATTCCGATCTCCGTTCTTAATTATTTTTAATCACGTTTTTATCCCGCTGAGATTATAACTCGTCCGATTTTTACAAAAAAATAGTGTTTTTCGTGTGTAAACAACGTTCTAATCATATTTGGTAGTGAGCACCACCCTCTCATGGCCAAAATCAGGCTCTAAATAGGGTTTTCGAACAGTTTTTGATTTTTGACGAAGGTTTAATGTTTTAAAAATAATTTTCAGATTTATTTGGGGGGTTTAAATTTTAAAAAGTGTGCTGGAATTTTTATATAAACACCATGAATGAGTTTTTACTTTGTGGTTTTAATTACCCACTTAAAGAAAGAGTTTTAAAGGTTTTTAACCAAAATTTCAGCTTATTAGAGAAGGTTTAAAGTGTTTAAAAGTTGCTAGAAATTTGTGTAATCAAGGAAGTAATTGAGTTTATGTATTTGGTATTGTAGGAGACTTTAAGTTGAGTAATTTCTAGCATTGTGGCTAGTCGGAAAGATGATTTGATTAAGGTATGTACAAGAATACGAATTGAAGAACCTTGATTTTAGGAGCATGCTTAGGACTTGGAAAAACCTAGAATCATGCTAGGGAACTTGTGGATTGGTTGAAATTGTTTGGTAATGAGTTGATTGATGATCAATGCGATGATTGCTTTAATTCATGTATGAGAGATTGCATTGATTTTTCCTTATGAGTATTATTTATGCAATACTTTGCAAGGAGAGCTTAGAAGTAAAGCTACAAGTATGCATATGGAATGAATCATTTTAATTACTTATTCATCTGTATTGAAATGGAATGAGTAAAGGTAGCGTTAAAGTCTGATAAGGCAGAATTGTGGATATGAGGTGCCTTATGCACTTGAGGTGTTTATACACCGAGGTAGTTAAAGGATTCAATAATAAATGTTACTTGTCACTAATAAATTAAGAATTAAATTGGAAACTTGAATGATTTGAATTTTTGATGTATGATTGGTTGCGTTGTTTGCATATGAGTCATCACCAAATTTAAACTGGTAAATCACGTAAAGTGCAAGAAGGATGATCAATAAAACTCTGGATTTGTGCATATCTAGAGTAATGACAAACAGTGGTTGGGGTCCACGGGGTATTAGCCGTGTACTTTTCAGAGGCCGTCTGATTTATGAGTCTCTTGTTTTAAATTCTTTTAAAATTATAATGAGTTAGATGAGATCTCATACTAGCTATGGCCACGGAGTCGCGCCCGTCTGCCATTGGATGTTTATTAATGTCTTCCGAAAGGAGGCATAGGGTTTTCTTTATTAATGTTCCGGAATGGAGCATAGGGGGACAACCTGGTTTATTGCTTAATCCAATTAAATTAATGAAGTGATCAATACTATTAGAGAAATTTTGTAATAAGTAACAATTGAATCATGTGTTCGAGTCAATGATTATATTGAGTGGAATGCTTGTTAGTATCATGCTAAGGCTCTTTATTGTGTTTTGTAGCTTGTATGTACTCAGCGTTGCTGATGACGTGCTTTTGTGTGTTTCTCTTGGTCATGGCCTTCGCCTTCAATGACCCTGTAATGATCCAATTCTTACACTTGTAATATTGGGGAGCAGATTAATCATAGGTTTTTGCATAAACTGATTTGCATCAGGGTGATGGGATTTGAGTGGAGCGTTGGTTAATCACTTAGCTTATTTTATATCATAGATTGAATTTTATTTTGGTTCTAATTCCATTTACTTCCTATTTTACTGGATTTTGAATAAGGGCCGTTATGGTTCCAACTTGTAAGACTAAATTAAGTTTTGACTTTTAGTTTTGAAACTTATATTCTTTTTAAAACTAAGTTAGTTTTCCGCTGCTGATTTCCAAAACCAGCCTTAACGTTTGAACACGTGGCGGTAGCACGCCAGTAATTCTCTCACAGGTTATTAAAAGTATTTACAGGTGATTACAGGTTAATACAGGTTTTAAAGAGAGAATTATTGGGGTGTTACAATGATCAGCAATCAAGTTGATTGATTTACTCAAAAATCATGTAGAGAATTACATGAAAGGAGAATGAGCCAGTGCTTAAACAAGGATGTCTCCACTGCGATGAAGTGTAAGGTAAGAGTTACCTAATATTCTTATTATAAACATTTTAAATTTCACTTAGGTATGTGATACCAAGTTGCAGTGCTAACATTATTCATGTTGTGCAGAAACTGCAAAGAAGTGAGGCTGGCATGGAAATGGAGCTTAAGGGTGCACGAGAAGTGTTCAAGTGGCCAATAAAAGCTTCATAGTTTTATTTCTGACTAGTTTATCATGATTTTAGACTATTTTCGGTTTTTGATGAAACAATGTTTCAGTTTTTTGTTGAAATATTGATTGGTTTTACTTGGCATGTATGGACAAGTGTTGATTCATGACCAAGTAATAAACTGTTTTCATTTTTTCTAGCTATGAATTAATTTTGTTTTATGACATTGATATAAGTAGATCACAAAAGCAAAATAGATGATTCAAAACACACCTACTTATATCATAGTAAGGTTAGGTCAAATTAACCAATTGCAGTTCCAAAGTTACAATTGGATGGACTTCTAATCTTCAATTATATTGATTATGAATCACTTGAGAATTACAAGTCATGCTTGATAAGGTTAGATGACCAAGTCACCTTTTAGTTGAAAGAGTGAAGGAGTTAATGATATTTTAGAACTCATACATATGGATGTGTTTAGACCAATAAGTTTAAAAGGTAGATATAGATTTAACTATTTTATTGCTTTTACAGAGGATTTAAGTACATATGGCTATATTTACTTAATGAAGCGAAAGTTGGAATCATTGAAAAGTTCAAGGAATTCCAGAATGAAATGTAAAATCAGTTTGAGATAAACAATTAAAACACTACGATATGATCATTGTGATAAATAATAACTCAAAATTATAATGATCATCTAGAAGTTGTGGAATTATTTCTCAATCAAAGGAACACAACAATTAAAAATGTGTTAGAAAGTAGGAATCAAACCTTGCTTGCCATGGTTCAATCCAAGATTAGCTTTCATGATTTACACACATCATTTTGAGGATATGCATTAGAAAACAATTGCAAATATACTAAACAAGAAATCCGTCCAAAGCAGTTGAGAAGACGCCATAAGAGTTATGGAGTGGAAATATTCCAAAGTTGTCTTTTCTAAAAGATTAAGGGTTGTGAAATCTATGTAAAATTTTTACAAGGTGACTCATTAGGCTCTAAAATCAGATTAATGTTTCTTTAAGGGTTATCCCATAGAAACAAAAAGGGTATTACTTCTACAACCGTGTAGATAACAAAGTGTTTGTTGCTCGCGATAATGTCTTTATAGAAAGGAATCTCTTTCTACAAAGCCAAGTGGAAGTAAAATTGGCTCTCGAAGAGATTCGAGACGAGCAACAAATGGATGTGGATAACACTACATCAGAGACGAGCAACAAATAGTGTTATACAAAGTGAGGAAAAAGTTTGATTTTCGTTACCCAAGTTTCAGGACGAAACTTATTTTAAGGGGGGTAGACTGTAATACCCCGTGTTTTTATATGTATTTTAATTTAAATCATTATTTTATGAAGCATTTAAATAATTTTAAATGAATTATTTATGGTATTTTATTAATTTAAAAAGATTTATTTTAATTAAAGGTCCATTTTTATTTATTTAGTTGCTTTGAAAATATTTCATTTTATTATTTAGAAACTTTGGGGCATATTATTTTATAAAAGGAAATTTTAAAGTCAATGGTATTTAAAGAAAGTCAAATGACTAGTTTGAATAGGAGAAGGGATCATTAAGGGTAGAAAGGAAATTTAAGAATAGGAGGGTTTTGAGAGGGGGTATAAATACCCATATTATGAGCAAGTTAGATCTTACCCAAGGTTAAACCTGGGCACGGGCCGGGTTGGCCCGCGTGCCGCCCGGCACGGCACGACACGAAGTTCAACTCCCGTGCCACGGGCCGTGCCACGGACAGGGTTGAGAATTCCCAGGCACGGCCCGGCACGAGCACGGGCATGGCCCGCCGTGCTGTCCCGTCGTGCCGGCCCGCATGCACGGCCCGCAGGCACGGCCCGCGGGCCAACGGTAATGTTACCGTTTATTCTAGCTCCTTAATAAGCCAAAAAAACGGCTAAAAAACGGCTAGTTTTTTGCCAATTTGCTCCCCAAAAATTCTATAAATACTCACCTCCATTTCATTCCCAAATCACAAAATCACAATCTCTTCTTCTTATCTCTTATATTCTCTAAATCTCTAATAATCCTTATTTTCTTAAATTCTCTAATTATTCTCTTAAATTCTCTAATTATTTTCCTAATATCGGAAAAAATTAAAAAGTTCGTAATCGTAATTATGGGAGCGTTGAAGCACGGTTGTAAGATCTAAACTAATCTTAAATTTATTATTGTTTTATTGTTATTATTAGAATAATCTTGTTTAATTATTATTGTTGTTAATTGTTATTGTTGTTGTTATAATTGTTGTTATTAATTATTATTATTGCTACAATTGTTGTTATTATTTATTTTTGTTGTTATTGTTATTGTTATAGTTGTTGTTATTAATTAATATTATTGATATTTTTATTGTTAAAATTGTTGTTATTAATTATTATTATTATAGTTAACCACTTTTTATTAAAAAATTAATTGTTAATTATGGCATCGAACAACCCATCATCTAGGTCTAGGGGGAAAGGCCGACTTATCCGTAGTAGTAGTTCTAGGGAACCACCAAATACAACGAGCCCCCAAATTACGAGTCAAACCAATGACCCCATTTACTTCCCCCCGGGCTATGAGCCATATAATACGTCGGGATTTCCAGCACCACCACTAAACCAATTTCCACTACCACCATACCAATTTCCACCTAATTATATCGGTGATCAACAAAACTATTGTTCTAGCCAAGGTAGCCAAGAAAGTACCCGAATTCCCTCCGGTTCTACCCCTTCTACTGCCACTCCCACTAGTCCCACTACTAACCATCACACACATCATGAATGGTTAACCGAAACTGAGATGCTACTTTTGAAAAACCGAAGGAGTGAGGTATGGCGTTATTTTGTCCTAAGTAAAGATGGTGAACAATGGGCAAAATGTAAAACATGTAATAGTGTATTCACGGCAGTTACCAAAAACGGGACGGGACACTTATCTAGACACATGAAAGCTTGTGCAAAACTAGCTAGTGATCCAACCCAGCCCAAAATTTCCCAATTCCATCCATACGGCTTTACATACAACTATGAGAGGGATAGGGATGAACTAGGAAAAATGATAGTACACGCCGAACAACCTTTTCTTTTCTCGGAAAGTGACGCATTCAACACCTACATTAACAAAGCACTACAACCCCAACATAAAAGAATCTCTAGGAAAACCGTTCGTTCCGCCGCAATGAAAAATTTCCTAGAGTACAAAGTCCAGTTACAAGCCGAATTGAGTAACCTTAACTGTAGAGTATCTTTAACAGCCGATTCTTAGGATAGTGGTTATAAATATCACTATTTATGTGTGACTTGCCATTGGGTAGATGATCAATGGATGTACAAAAAAGAATAATACATTTCAAAATGCTGGAATACCCACACACCGACATTAACATTGCTCACCATTTAATGCAAGCAATAGACGAATACAACCTTCGAGATAAAATAATGTCTATGACTTTTGATAATGCAACCTCTATGACATACACAACTAATCTTATCAAACAAAACTTAACCGATGTACTATTAGACGGTGAAGCTCTTCATACTAGATGTGTTTGCCATGTACTTAACTTATGTGTACAGGATGGAGTTCGGGCAATTGGCCCATACTACAGCAAAATCAGAGATGCTATTATGTCTATTAATAGCTCTAACATGAGATACCAAGAATGGAAGAGTTTTCTAAAACAACAAAAGATAAGGGTAATAAAAATTAGAACCGATTGCCCAACTAGGTGGAATTCCACCTATGACATGTTAACAAAGGCAATTGATTACAAGGGCCCGTTAACATTATTTTACAACCAAAAATTTCCACAAAATGCTTTGTATGATGATGATTGGAATAACTGTGAAAGATATATGCAATTTTTACAGTTATTATATAACATGACGTATTGTTTTTCTACTGTTTACAATCCTTGTGCTCAAAACTTTCTTTCTAATGCATGCTTACTCGCCCAACTTTTCGCTGATCATCGCCATCAAAGTGATTATGATCAGTATCTTCCAGCAATGGAAAAAAAGTGGCGTAAATATTATAGTGAGATTCCTTTGATTTATATTTTTGCTTCCATATTAGATCCTAGGCAAAAGTATGAAAACACATTTATGTTAGTTGACATTTACTTTCAATGCATGTTTCTTGACGATGATGTAGAAAACTATAAGACTAATGTGAAGGATCAGTTTTTTGCTTTATATAGAGTCTATGAAGCCAAATATGGCACCGTTCCTCGCTCAGGGCCTTCCCAACCATCCAAAAACGTAAGTAAGAAGGCCAAACATTTATTTTCACAAGCTACTAACTTGATTTCAAGGTTTTCAGGTGATTCATCAATCAGGAGAACGCAAAGCGACGTCTCGGAGTTGCAGATGTACTTGAGTTACGACTTCACCAAAGGCATGGACGACGATGAGATAAACAACCTCGACCTCCTTGCATGGTGGAAACAACAAAGCTCGAAGCATCCAACTTTGGCGGCAATGGCACGAGACATTCTTGCTATCCAAGTTTCCTCCGTCGCCTCCGAACGAGCTTTCAGCGCATCCGGAAGGGTTTTAGACGATAGAAGAACAAGTCTAAAACCCGAAACACTAGAAATGTGCGTGTGTTTCAAAGATTGGTTGGATGCGGAAAATCGCTCACAAGACCGTTCTTACGACCACAACGACAACGAAGAAGGAACCTCCGCTTCCGGTTCGGGTTTGGCTAGTTCCCAATCTATGCAACTAGCCGATGACCTTGAAGGCGAAGGCGAAGACGAAGACGAAGACGAAGACGAGCAAGAAGAAGGAGAAGAAGAATAGACAATTATTGTATATTGTACGATTTTAAAAATATCAATTTTATCATTTTCCAATTTTTGTTTAATACCATCATTGTATGATTTTTATCATTGTTATCATTGTACAATTTTCTCAACTCAAGTAATAATAATATAAAGTACGCATTATTCACGTCCAAAGTCCAATTTGCCTTTTTTCCCCGTTTTGTTACAATTTGTAAATTTATATTAAAAAAAAATAAAACTATACCAATTACTAATAAATCATAAACATTAAATTTTAAAGTAATAGTATAAAGTAAATATATAAATATAAATATTGAATATACAAATTATAAAACATAAATATTCAACTTATAATTATAAAATTCATAACTTAATAACTTATAACTTATAAGTTATAAACTTATAACTTATAAGTTATAAACTTATAAGTTATAACCTTATAAAACTTATAATTATAATTTTATAACTTATATACATTATAAACTTATTAATTTATAATGTTGTCATAAAAAAAAATAAAATAAATAAAAAAAAAATAAATTTGAAGCCCGCACCAGCCCGCAGGCCGGCACGTGGCCGGCACGGCACGAGCCCGCCAGGCACGAGGGCCGTGCCGTGCCGTGGGCTGGCCTGTGAAAATGGCCGGCACGACACAGCACGAAATCCTGGGCCTGCCGGCACGACGGGCACGACACGAACCAGCCCGTGGCCCGCCAGGCACGGCCCGCGGCGGCAGGGCCCGGCACGGTGCCCAGGTTTACCCAAGGTGGAGAATACTTAAAGGTAAACTCTCTCTCCTCTTATTTTCTCTCCCTTAATTTTTCCCCCTCTCCTTTATTTTTACACACCCACACGCACACACAAGGTGGCCGGCGCCACCACCACCTCCTATCGGCCGGCCATCGCCGCCAGCAGCTGCCGGTGTGGAGGGCAGCAACAGTCCCCTCCCCGTCGTGTGGCTGTGCGACTTTTAACAAAAATTCTTTTTGTTTTAATCCTAATCTAGCCTTGATTTAATTACTGTTTTTGGATGTTATGATGATTTTTATGATGTTTGATTATGATTATTATGTATATAAATTTTAGATTTGGTTTTTGAATTTAAAAGCCCCAAATTGAAAACCTTAGGTTTCTAAATTAATGTATATTGGTGTTCAAAAAACAAAATTAATGTATATTTATGGAAATTGGTTGTAGTTGGTTAGAATTATTGAAATAGGTGTTTTTAAACATAATTACAACAATTTTACATGTTTTTATAAAGCTGGAATATTTATATAAAGGTTAGTATTATGTTTCTTGAAAGGATTTTTAATTACCCATTAATTGGGAATAAAAGTAGGGGTTTTAAATTAATTTTCAGCTTGTTTTAGAGGGTTTATAAGTGATTTAAAGAGTGTATATATTGTTGGAAATTTATATTGAATAGGTATTAATATCTCTTTGTAATTTGGGGTTATTATAGGAGATTTCCAAGTGAGTGATTGTGTAGTCGTGACGATATTGAGATCATATTCGAGGTATGTTCGCGTACTCGGTAATTATTTAAGTGTATAGAAGCATGCTAGACCTTCTTTAATTAATTCCAAGGTAGTATCATGATAGATATTGGTTGGGATTGTTGATTAGATTGATGTTGGTGATTGATTTGTGAAGTATGAATTATTTGTGGTGAATTGATGATTGAAATTAATTATGTTGGCATGTTGAATATGAACCACACTTTTATTATTGGCATGTTTGAGAGCATGTTTAATTAAACTAAATGTTCAATTTGGTTTAGAATATAAAAAAGGAATTTTGTTATGGTTCATATAATTTTTATTGATGCTTTAAGCATGGGAGTTGAGCTATTGAGTGTCTTAGTACACAGGAATAAAATGTATTGCGGTACCTAATTGCACTTAAATTGTTCTAAACACCGAGGGATAGGATTTTCGATGGGTAGTTTAAAAAGGGTTCAACATTAAATTTATGTGGTCACTAATTATTCAATAATTAAATTGGTGTGTTTGATTGCTTGAATGATTTATTATGATTAATTGTATTATGGTTTGAGAGTCATCACCAAGTCTAAAAATATGTAAATCACGTAAAGTGAAAGAGATTACGCACCAAAACTCTTGGAATGTATATACCTCGAGTATGAACATATGGGGGGAGTTATGTGACTTTATATTTGACCATAACTTCTACTGGGAGTACAAAATGCTGTATTTTTCTTTATTTGTTTTATGCGCAGGATATCCAATCACTTTCATGTGGCATTTTCCTACCTGATTAACTCCCGGTGTAGTTTACCTCAATTTATTTGGGGCAGAGATTTGGTGGGAAACCCGTTCGATGTGTAATCAAATTAAATAAGCAATTTATTTAGCTATGTATTGGTTGGTTGTGTTGTATGCTTGTAAATAGGTGCAACAAGGTAAGTTGTGTGTTGATAGGATGAAAGCATGTTAGTGTGCACTGTTTACGCTTATATACTCAGCATTGTTGATTGTGTGTTTGTATGTTTGTTTGGCGTTGTCTTTATCTTGGCCCTACGACGACCCGTTTCTAATGGTGAGTAGTGGGGACAAAGTAAAGAAAAGCTTTTTAGGTGATGAAGCATATTCATGATGGGCATGAGTGAAGAGCGAATCATGCTTAGTTTTTATAAGAATATGATGTGGTTATTGTTTTGATTATCATATATTTTTCTTGTGAGACTAACATAAAAGATTTTAAAATTCGTTTTGGGTTGATAAGGGCCTACAATGGTTTCGATCAAGTTGTAGATTGACTTCGTTTGACTTTACTTTCGTTTGGTTTGACTTTTTAAGGTAACTTGTTTTGAACGATTTTTGAAGTGAGTCTTCCGCTGTGAGTCTTTGATAATTTCATTAGCCGTTTCCACGGTGGCGGTAATGTCTTAGAATTTCCTAATTTGTATTTTAAAAAGAGCAAAATAGGTGTTTTACTGGAAATGAATTCATAGGGTGTTACAGGTTTTCCCTCTAATCCTTAGAAAGGATCGCCCATCAAAAGTTAGTCCAAATTAGAATTGGATTCGGGATCGAGGATGTCAAAAAGTCGTTTATACGAAGTGGTTGATTTGGCCCTAAAGTGTCCCCTACTAGCTCTTCTCATTCACAATTTATCAATAGACAATATGCAATGCGAAACCTAATCACTAACAGATTAATTTAATTAACGAAAAAATTATGAAAATAATCTAGTCATTATTCTTATTTAATTAATTAGAGCATGAGAAAAAACAATAAAAATTGATTAAAACTGAATTCCGCGCACGATTACAATGGTTGTGCTTGCCCAGCGCATGGGCCGCATGAGTCGCTCGTAGACGTTTCCTTTTGTTAAGCGATCCCGATAAATTCGGAATGAATAAGTTAATTAATCTAATTTAGGATGTGATCAAACAACACTAAAATCAATTTTTAAATACTTTAAGCATGCAAATATGATTGATCTAAGTCCCTCAGAGAACTTACCGCTTCTCCTTAGTTAGATCTAGGGGTGTTAACGAGTTGAGCTTAGACTGTGACTAGATAGGCTTGGCTCGAGCTCGACGAGTTCCTAAAGGCGAGCTTGGCTTGGCTAGACTCAGCTCAAAGCTTATCAAGCCCAAAATCAGCAAGACCCAAATGATGCCCATATCCATTTTTTCAAAGACAATCAAGTTTTGATGCGAAATAGAATTCCTTTAAGCTTCTTGGGTTATTTCGTGTCTGTCTTGTCGACTAAGTTTAGGGTCGTACATGTTGATAAATAATAGTAGGATTTAAAGATGACTCGGCCGTCGCAGACTAGAAATACGTGTAATTATAAAGCGCATGTGGATCCATAATCATGCTTAGCAGGTGCACGTGATCGTCTAAGAGTCGCGCACAACACCTACCTAATTTTTATCCAAATTCTATAAATTTTATCGTATAATTTTAAAAATCTTCTACACGCGACCTTCGAAGTTGTGCATGAGATCCACGACAATTTTGAAAGTTGCGCATGGAGGCAACACTTGACTTGATGAAAGGTTTGCTTGACATAGGGGCCTTATTTTAACGCATTTTGGTCCGTTATTAACAAGGTCATCACAAAAGCTTTTGTATGTCTAAAGGATAATATTGAGTAAGGCCGAAATACTATAATAAAGCTTTAAGTGAACACAAAAGGGCAAAAGGTTGTATATTTCTAAGGAAACTAACATAGTACTCCGTATTACACTAGCTTTTGTAGCAGCCATTTTAATCAGATTCTGCCAAGCTTGCCAGTGGCCGAAAGAGTGGAATATGGTGGCCACACAGACTACTTGATAGCCATTACGAGTAATCAATATGATGGCATGAAGACAAGCCGTTGCTTCAACTTGCCCCTGAATCAGCTCATTAGAAGAGGAAGCAGCAGCCATCCTTTTCGTTGGAAAGCATTGTATGTTTGCACTATAAATTTTAAGACTTGTTCAATCTTTCATCCCACTAGGAAAGAGTACTGCACTACTGCATACCCAAGTATACTGTGGATGAACTAGTTGTTTAACAATTAACAGCCACAAAACTGCAGATGTACATACCAATTGTGTTACGAGTTCATGAAATACTTGGGCAAAAGTATAATTACAAGCTACAAATTGAATAGAGGGGGAAAAGAATTACTTCTTCCAATGGACAGCTATGAAGATGTTATCAGCTTCACATTGTTCAGTATTTTGTTATCAAAAGAACACATATTAAACGAATATATCATACATATACACGGAAGTATAACAACAAAAAAAGAAAACCTCCCAAAAAGCCTAGTTCACCCTGTCACCATTCACCAACATCTTCGAGCAAGTTAAAGTACGATTTCTTCTCTTTAGCATAAGGATCTACATTTCAGGCGTTTCCTTAATAATGCATTCTCGTTCCAGTACTCTTCTAGATCCAAGGGATCCCTACAACACAACCTTACAACGGGCAAAGGCACCTGAAACAATACAACTCCATAATAATGCCCACGTAGACTCTTCAAGGTTTCCAGGGCGCGGGAGGAGGAGGAGGATTAGGGAACAAAGGAGGTACTGCAGAGAACATAGTGTTTTTGTCGATTCCAACACTCTTCTCACCAGAAAGGGCAACAAGAGCAGCAACTAAACCTGCATTTCCTGCAAGCGTGGGCTCCGTGTAATTGTAATTTGTGCGGACATCACGGAACCCGTCACGGCTGTCAGGGCCTGCAACCATGGCTCCTACTATTGTGTTTGGGTTTCCCTTCTTAGTGTCTCTCCACTTCCAACCACCTTTGCAGCTGTACTTAACTTTGTTCTTTGGTATAGATGCACCTCTATGGTGCACGTGCTTTGGATAGTGGTTACCAAAGCCGACCAGATAGCTCATTTTCCGAGGATTTTTGCCAAGAATGTAATCAATCTGAACATGGAATGTAAATGGATAAGGGAATTTGAAATTTCATCCATTTGTAGCAGTTCTTGTATGTATCAGAGGATTCAACACACTGAAAAAAAAACAAGCAAGAACCTGTGTGCGTGCAAATGTACGCAAGACATTCGTTGAGTAGAAATTAGGACCACATGTCCAACCAGGTGTATCAGAAGCTTCAAGATAATCACTGTAGAGGGTAGCCAAGAATGCAGCATTTACTACATACTGAAGAGGCTGAGGTCTTCCATGTGTTAATTCAATCAAACCCCCTACAAGTTTTGAGCAAGAACATCGGACTTAATATACATGAAAAACAAAATGCAGGGAACAACTTGAAATTTCAAATTCAGAGAAATATGGTATACCTTTTGTTCTATTAAAGCTATTGAAATATGGTAAATAGGAGCACATAATTATGTTAGTCTGATTGTGGAACGCCGAGAGTATTTCTTCATAAGGATAACCAGGGCTCAGGAACAATCTTAAACGACTAAGAAGCACCTGAAAAAGGAAAATTGCTACTTTGTGAGATACATACTCTCTGCAACAGCCATATGATTCATTCCTAACATGATTTTTTCTTATGTAAATTAAGTCTTGATAAATTAATCACCACAGGAATCATATTATTATTTTAACTCAATGAAATGATTTTGGCCCAAATGTAAGGCAGCAAATAATAAATAACAAGTAGCTAATAAGCCAATAACAGTTAGTGGCTCATACTTTGGCAATTATATTTCTTTAGAGCAAGATACCTCCACAAGACCAGGATATCCGCTTTGAAGTACTCAAATTTACAAAAGAATAAGACCAAAGGCATTCTTATATGCAACTTAGAGTCAAAGTTAAATGTAATGCAATTGAAGGTGACAAAATTATGGTTGCACACAGGCTGTACTTGACAACCATATTTTCGGCCACTTAGCCTGAGATTAACAAAAGTAATTTTTGAACTATCAAAATTGGATTGATACGTACAATAGTGCATCTTGGACTCCCTGAATGAAAATCTGAATAATGAACGTGAGAAGTGGTGAGTTAGCACCTAAAGTATCACTAAATGGCTATATGTTTGATCTGTTTGGAGTAATACCATCCTAATGCGTAAGGTAAACTGTTATAGTGTTAGAATAAACTAAAAAAAAAAAAAAACCGAAGAACTCAGCGCCCTTTAATATCATTAAACCTAAATAGCTTCAGTTTGCAGCAGTATATCACAAAAAAAATACAAGAAACAATCTGATGAACTTACTTGTGCTCCAGCAAGCTTATTGTCCCAGCTTAGCACACCATAGTCTGGGCCTCCCCAGAATGCGCCAGCATGCTTGGCCATTTTAGGATGAGTTGCAATGGTAAGATAAGAATTATTTCCAGTGGCATAATATAACCATGCTCCACCCCATACAAATTCATCCCAGTACATGGTAGAATTGTAGAAAGTAGCAGCCTCATTGCCTTCACTATATCTGCCTCTTTGGTCTCTAGCAAACTTGTATAGTGTTTTTGCACCATGCACAAGTTTCTGAGAGTATGCCTTGTTATCCTTGAAAACAATAGAAGCTGAAGCCAAAGCAGCAGCCATCTCAGCAGCAAGGTCCGAGCAACTACTACATGTTTTCACTGGTCTTGGATAATCAATGTCCTCTGGACGCATCCAGCAGTAATGATCATTAGGAGTCGTGCTCCCACCAGAGGTATCACCTGACCCAACCTGTCATAATATATTTCAGCATGACTTAATTTCATATTTCACAGACTCTACTATGAACAAGAAACCTTGATTCCAGTATAAGCAAAATAGTTAAGGCATATCAAAATGGCAAATAGAAAATAAGCAACAAATAGATATAATTCTACCTGATACACAAGCATACTGATTGAATCAGCTGACGAATTAAAGGTCTTGAGAAAGTAATCAGTCCCCCACTTAATGATCTCCTTGACATGATTGAGCTCTCCTGCAGCCTCATACTTGGCGCTATATTCGATCACACTCCAACTCAACATGGTCATAGCAAAAGATTTAGGGAAGTGGAACTTAATGGCATCCCCAGCATCATAGAAACCACCCTTAAGGTCCTTGAAAGTGCTGCCGCTATCACCCTTCCCATCATTCAAACATGAATTACCCCTCCATGAAACATTGTTGTGCTTCGGCAATTTCCCAGCTGAAATACAAATCACAAAATTAATGCCATCAGAATATTCCTTTAAACATCAACAAAAATCGAATTTTGATCAGATGATCACAACAATAAAAGGATTTTCAATTCCCCATGAAAAATTATCATATATCCAAAGGATCTACAATAGATCACTCAAATTAACCAATCATAGCCATTATTTAATCCAATTGCAAAAAAATTACATTAACAATCAAGGAACTATAATGATCAATCCTTTATAATATACTTCATCAAACTCAATTCACTCAGATTCCCTACTAATCAATCACTACAATACCCAATAATCAATCCTAATCAAAATCATAAATTCTCTCTCCTCCCATATAGATCATGCTAAAATCCCCACATTAAATCAAGAAAATTACTCATCATCCAGCTAAAATTCCATACCAAATCAGGAAAGATACATCAATCGATCAACCAATCAAATCAAATCTAATAAAAAACAAAACCAACCAATCCAAATCAAAATTTGAATCCAAAAACAAAAAGGGTAAAAATCATACATCGTTGCGCATTGAAGAACATAAGACCCTTATGAAGAGCTTGAGTATAATTATCAGGAGGAGGAGCAGCATGATGACGACGAGGAGCAAGCTTAACAATAAGAGCAATGAATCCAGCAAGTAAACCAGCAGCTAAGATAGTACCAACAGTCCAAACAAAGATCTTACGACTAACAATAATACACCCAAGATCCACATACTTTTTCTTCTTCTTTTGTTCAGTTGGACCCAACAACCAACTTTGCTGTGTTTCATCTAGTTGCCGAGATGATAACGCACCTTTGTCGTAGTCTTGTAAGTTCCGGCTTCGATCATCATCAGTCGCCGAATCTGCTGCTATTTCTAATGGTCCACCCCACGGATCCCTCCCGTACATAGACATTGCTGGTGATGTCTTCGAATGCGTGTTTCGGCGAGCTGGTTTTTGATGGATAAGATTGAATAGATGAATACGGGGTGGATTTGTCGTGGTATGTGCTACGTCTTCGGCACGAAGACGGAGAGGCGGAGGAGGGGAGATCTGAGGAAGGAGGGATTGTGAAGGTAGTTGATGATGAATGAAAATGAATGAAGAGGGTGAAATGGGAGTGTCGGTAGTGAGAGAATGAGGAGAGAGAGAGCCGGTGGAGTGATGGAGATGGGTGGGTGCCAAGATAGTCTACAAGTGGAGTGATTGGTAAAAGAGGGGAAATTAGAAAATTTAGAATACAAGTATTTATTAATCAATCAATAGTGTAACATGTGGGTTGGACACTTCGAATCACATTCTCTCTCTTTTTTTTTTTTTTTTTTTTTTTTTTTTTTTTTTTTTAATTTTGATGGAGGGTAAATATGTGCTTGTATTTGTTGATTTTTAGAAATTAGGTAAGTCGTTATAATCATATTACATTAGGAATTATAATAATGTTAGGTTGTTAAGAGCTAAGATTGTTTTTGCTTGTTATACAAATTTTACCTTCTTCAAGTAGAGATGGTTGTGGGCCATGTCGTGTATTGCGTCATGCTATGTATAGAGACACATTGTATTTGAATTGTCGTCATCTCGGTAAAATCGGAAAATTGGATTGGGTTGTAAATTAAGGTAGTCGTAGAAGGTGTTGGCGGTGGTGATGGTTTTTATATTGGTGGCTTGGGTGTTAGAAGGAGGTGGTGGTGGTTTCAATGGTACTGGTGGCTTGGGTAGTGATAGCAAGTAAGAATGGAAAGGGGAATAGAATGGAATGAGCTATTCAAGTAAACAAAATTTAATTCAAAGGCATTTCAATTATTACATGTAGCGTTTGGCGACAAAAAGCAATTCATCACAATAGTAAAAGCATCAATATTGGGGGGTAATTAATTTGAGGGAAAAATTCTAAGAGCTAGCTCTTATGTAAAAAGTGTGAGTGTCTAATTTGGAGTTTGTAAATGGAGCTTCTAAAATCAGAGATAGTATCTTTTGCTAAAGAGCTAGTAATGTGTCATCCCAAAATTCATATATGCCTCACTTGTATCCATTTGCTTCAAATTAAATTTTAAGATATATAGAGGAAGAGGGGAGAGATCAAGAGAGATGACTCAAGAAATAACGCATTTCTATGAATATAGAAAGGGTGATTCTTAATGGGAGTTGATGATGATGTGAAATATGAGAGAGATTAACAACTTCCTACTAATGTTCTACTGCTCTAAGTTACCCTTTACTCGATGAAGTACTAATTCATACGAAGTATATGCTATGCACTTACAAATGCATATCATATACTATGTATTAAAAAGTAGTAAAAGTATAAGAAAGAGAGAGATAGGTGGTGTGGATCCCACCTATTTTCCGTTAGACTGTCGTTCACGTGAATAGATAGAGAAAAAGTAATGGGGACTCGACTTTAATTGTATCACTAATTAAGCTTATAAAATACTATTGAAATTCATTTAAGTGTCACTAATAGTGTATTTAGTACCATTTTTTTTTTGTATGCATCGAAAAAATTATACTCCGTCGTAATGTAACGAGATAATATAATACATTCTTTGGAAAAAAAAAATGTATATACTTTATAGTATTACGTATGATGGTACACTATATCTGTGATCTTAGAATTTTGATAGCAAATTTGCAAAAACTTTAATAAACTAAAATAATTAAACACTAGTAATCAAAGCTAACAAAAATTGATACAAAGAAAAGAAATAAAACTAATTATCAAAACTAACAAAAATTCACATTTGATCTAAAACTTTTAACATTATAAAAAGAGTAAATAAATTTTTAATACGGAGTATGGATTAACTTCCTATTTTAGACTAATGTGCTAATTTTACCATTTTATTAAGAAATTCAAGTGTTACATTGACGGTGGTGATGGTAGATCAGAGTATTGGTGATGTTGAAAAAGAGTAGGTGGATGACACCGACGATTCTACTAATTGACAAAGACAGACTGTCTACTGCTTCGTAGAACTAGTATAAAATACTCTTGCATTATCAACACTGTATTTTACCGTCCAACTTAGTGTTCTTTTTCTGTCATTTTAAAAGAAAATATGTGTATTTTTCCTTTTTCTAAAATAAACAATTTGTGTCTTAATCCACACTCGTGTTTACTTTTTTGGGAATTACTTGTGTTACTTTGCTTAACCTCGAGGATCTACAATCACTTCTTATATCTTGGATTTTCTTTTTCTAACGTTTCTTAGCTAACACCATCCTTGAGTATGCAATAGTGATTTCATCCGTTGCAAGAGGGATATTTGTTACGGAGTATGAAGTTATAAGCTGATATGATTTAGGTATCGTGTTTGATTTGTGTGAAACATAGACAATCAAATATAAATAAAGCATAAATTTGAGGAAAAATAAAGAAGATGAACACATATACATGGTTTGGTCAATATGACCTATTCCATAGGGCAAGGAATACTATTACTTCCTATGAGCGATGCATGGAAAGTAAAAATATAGAGTAAAGTCGTAAAGGTACAACTAAGGAAATACTGTACAATATTATTCTTCTCCCAGAAATATCTTAAGGGAGTTATATCTTGTCTTGAATTGACTATGCTTATCATATAGCACACTTCTAATTGTCCATCCAATGTTCCTAATATAAAATAATTAAGGAAACTCTAAAGAAACCTTAAATTATTTCTCATGGAATAACATTAATAGCCGTCATAAGCATACCAGAAAATAGAAAACAAAATTGGGATAAAACGTAAACCGTGGCCAAGGAAGCAAAGTTTCGACAAGTGAAATCCTAAAAGGTTCATGCAAACTTTTATGGCATAATTACTAAGCTTTGAACAACTCTTCGTAAAAAGGTCGTCATATATATCTTTTTCGTTTCTTATTGGAATTAGACATATATACATATATATGACTGATTGTTGGAAAGCTCTTGAAACAAGCTATCATTTTGTATAATGAAATGCTCTCTTCATCTCATTAATATTAAATCATAAGTTATATTAACCTAACTCAATTTAGCTAATGATTCTTCCCCCCCCCCCCATTTAATTTAAATTACCCAAAAACTAAAATTCATTCAATTCACCTTATTTATTAAACTCTCAATTCAACCAGTTATATTTCCTCTTTCTTTGTTCATTTCCTTCTTTAACCAGTCAAATCTCCTATCCGACCACCAAATTCAATGCGCCACATTCACTTCCACCGACCACCCACTACTACATTTTTTATCTAATGTAACGGTGAAGACAGAGCTAATACAACGACTCTTCTATTACCGTTGTATTAGACAAGGCTAATACAACGACATCATGTTAATTATATCAAAAACTGGGCTAATACAACGGTTTTAAAAAACCGTTGCATTAGGCCAGCTAATCCAACGGCAGTATTGAATGCGAATAACGATAATGATGCCATATATGAGGATGATGATGATGATGGGCTGAATGAGAATGCAGATGCTATTGATATTGATCGTGAAGGCGATCAAGAATTTGACCAGCAAGATGTAGCACAGTACGGAATGGAAGGTATGGTTTTCAATATTTGTCATTTTTGCTGAAATTTATACACAACTTCAATACTCATACTGTATTCAATACAATAGCTGTTAGAAAAAAAAAATACTACGTAAAATAAAATTTTGGGTTGTGGCTTGTTTTTTATAATTAATACGAATAAATTAGCTGTAAAGTTCTGATAAGTTAAAGTGGCTGTAAAATTCGAATTTTATACTCCAAATGAGTTAGTGGGGCTGAAAAGTAGCAGAAACAATCATAAAATCTTACAGTAGGATTGAATGGATAACAGTGCCAGTGACTTCTGATTTTATATTACTAATCTAGTTTTTCCTATATTTTTGCAAACGGTTTTTCCTGTATTATTGCATACAGAAACAGAAAATGAATTATCTTCTAAAAGGAAAAATCATCGAGGTCCAACAATGCTACGTAAGGACCATGCGTGTACAACAGAAGAGCGTCAAGTGATTGTTTTGAACTCATTGGGTCAGCAGTTGGACCTACAAAGGAGATTGTCCAGTAGTTCAAGTTTGTTTTGGGAACCGTGGCAAGGGATTCCGAACTGGCTCCGCTTAACTATTTTAACTTCCCAAGCCTACCCACACTTGACAAGATATGGAATTACGTCCAAGTATGTAGTGATATTATCTTTTTGCATTACTTTATTCTACTTTCCTCATACTTAGACCTCCACACGTTACTAATGTATTAACGTAAGAATTTGTGCAGGAAAAGTATATTGTTCCTGATGGTGGAATAAGTTGGGTGATGGATGATGTGAATAACTGTTGGAGGTATCATAAATGCCAGATCAAGAAAAAACACTTCTATGCATATGATAATGACGCTTTAAGGTGGAAAAATAAGCCTGATACAATTTCAAATCTTTAGTTTAGAGATCTTTTGCTATATTGGAATACCGATGAGGCTAAGGTATTGTATAAATGGATTTTAATCTATTATATTTTAATCACATATATATATTTAATTGATTTATTATTGGATTGTAATATTTTATAGAAAATTAGTCACAGCAACAAAGACAATCATCTAATGTTAGATGATATGCACACTTTGGGTTGTAAGTCATTTGCCATTTTACGCCATGAATTGGTAATACTTTAATCTAATTATAGACAATTACATGATCAATTTCATATTCATCACTTGTCCTATATATATGAGGCTTTACCCTTTTTATTTAACATTTATAGCGGCAACAAGATCCAGATAAGCAGGAGCCTTCCCAAGCAAAGGTTTATAAGGAATCGAGAAAAAGAAGTTTTGGAAGGACATACAAAACTAGTTGTGAAAAAGCAAAGGAGAACATTGTGAGTTAGCATCTTAGATATAATTTGTATTTGTGTGTATTTTATTCTATAATTGCTAATAAATTACTGTATTTACCTAATAGGCCAAAATGGATGCTGTGGAGTCTTCCCAACATGAAGATGGTAATAACTGCAACAACCCTTAATACGAAGTGATTCCTACTGCTAAACGCAAAAGTCGTGTGCATCTGTATGGATCGGGTGTGAAAAAGACAGATTTGAAGAAGAAAGCGAATAAGCCCGATTTCATATTCCCAGAGGAATTCATATCAAGTGTTACCACTGCAGTTTTGGCTCAAATTCATGAGGCTAACCCTGGGATCGATTAATATTGTGATTCCTGATGTTCTGCTGCAATCGACTCCGAATGATGCATCTAGTGCACCAAATCGAATCAGTAACCATAGTGGCCAATCTTCCAAATCAGGTGCAGCATGTAATCAGGTACAACTAATATTTTCTCCTGCTTTTGTGTGCGCTAATATTTTCTCCAACATGTTGATGACGATATTGTTCTGTATGGGAAAGAAAGGGATGGGGTCTGCTGCTACTCTCTGTATGGTTAGCTGTTCAGCAGACTATCCTGTTAGCAGCCTGTTTGGGCTAGCTTGCTGTGTCTGTGTTCTGGTGTTGGTGGGGCTGCTGGAGGCTTGCTCTTTTGCTTCTGGTTTTTAGTTTTTCTGATAGATTAGGCACGTGGTGTGCCTGGTTTGTAGAGGTTTATGTTGTGTTTTGGTTGCTGCTCCTTCTGGGTTCAGTGTGTTTGTTTTGGTTGCCTGGGGCCTCTGCTTCCCTTGGGCGTGTTTCTGTTTGGGCTAGAGTTCTTGTTTTTGGTGCTTTATGATGTTTTAGCTTTTGCTTTGGGCCTGTTGTGTTTTTGGCCCAGTTTGTTTCGGTTTTTTGTGTATAAGCAGTTGGGTAGGCTTGGGTGTGGCTTTGTGTTTTATACGTTTTGACTTGTTAGCCTTTGTAATCTTGAGGGCTTGCCCTCTTCTCTTTGGTATTAATAAAATTGCTTACTTACCAAAAAAAAAAAAAAAAAGAGAGTATAGCATGGGACTGGGCTGGGTAATTCTGAGTGGTTTAGTAATTCCAGGTGTATTCTCATTACCCAAGCTAAGTAAACAATACAAGGTGAATCTAATAACATGTTTTGTTTTTTTCTTGAGCTCTACCATTGTTATATTCATAGTGATTCATCAGTGCGTGCAGTGGCGGATCCAGGATTTTCAATCTGGGGGGACAAAATGCTTAACTTACAAAAAGCTTAACAAAAAATAAAAACAAAAAAACACTCAAACACACAAATTGGTTTATTCATTATGTTTATTCTTTTTCCCGGATCATGAGGAAGAAATTCTACATCGTATACCAAATTTTCCTCCAATGGTACATTACAAGTACTTGAACCACCCATTTCCATTTCATCTTCTTGACTTTGAGGGGAGCTTAATGAAGGGGAGTTATTGGACTCATTTTCATGGAGTTTCTTTCTTTTAAACATGAATTGTCGAAGATCGGATTGTTTTCTAATAGCCTTGGATTTGTTTGAATTAGGTGAATCATTTGACATTTCCTAATTAAATTGAAAAATATATATCAATTTCCACAATTCACATCATTGCATACTGATAAAACCTAAGATTAAAATTGCAATTAAAATTAAAATTCAACAAAGATTGCAATTAAAATTAACAATAATTCAACAAAAATCTGGAAATTAGGGTTAACAATTGGGGATTTCAAATTGGGAATTTTGAATTAGGGTTAGCAAGACAAACCATTGATGGATTTGATGAAGCGAAGACGGCCGAGGCTCGACAGTCAGACGATGAGGGCGTAGGCAGCGCGCAGGCGGCGCACGCAGCTAGTGAAGTGCCGAACTGCCGATTTGCCGAAGTGGTGACTAGTGAGGAACTGAGGAGCAGCGACTGGTGAGGAACCCACTCACACAGGGCGGTGGTCGGTGGAGCAGCGACGCACGCAGGGCGGTGGAGCAGCGACGCACGCCTCGACGGTCGATCTCAGTGGACTAGTGGAGGCAATGGCGAATTGGAGGAGTGAAGACTGAGTGCTGCTTCAGATTCTTCGTTCTGTCGCGTTTTGCTTTCTTTTTCTTTTTTTTAACTTTTTTTTTTTTAAAAAATGGGGGGACAGCTGTCCCCCCATGTCACTTAATTGGGTCCGCCAGTGAGTGCGTGGGCCATAATACTTTATCAAGGTGTGGGTGAAATTTGGTGTTACATGTCTGTTATTTGTATCCAGCTATGCTTCTTAATGACAACATGATATTTACAGTCCCTTATTTGTATCGTTATATTCAAGTATTAATTTCTTTTATTTTTACATGTAGGTGCATGGCGAGCTAGATGGAGATGAATGAAGTACAATGATTATATATTGTCATCCAACAAATGGAGCGTACACGTCGGTGACTAATTTTATTTAGTTCGAGCTTGTGAAGATTAGGATTTGTATTTTGGACGATTTTTAATTAGTAAACTTTTATTATTTATTATTAGTTAGTATTGGTAGTGTAACATATATATGGAAACAATATTTTGTAATGTAATATAGTGTACATATTATATATACTTCGTTTATTGTTATAAATATATTGATATATTTTATATTTATTGTTACCTTTTAAATTTAAACTAACTAACAATATATATATATATTCCCTCAAAAAAATATAATATGTAGTATATTTCATGTACAACCGTTGCATTAGGTGAAAATATACCGTTGTATTAGGTGACATATACCGTTGTAGTAGGTGGAAAATACCGTTGCATTAGCCTTGCCGTTGGATTAGGTCTATAGATCATGATTTTGTTGCATATTCATCTAATACAACGACATCCAAAATGCCGTTGGATTAGGTATCAAGCTAATACAACGACATGTACCTAATCCAACGCCATATTGGCAGCCGTTGTATTAGATGCAATAAGCCGTTGTATTAGGCCTAATACAACGCCAGCTGATGTAACGGTATATAGGCGTTGGATTAGGTCTAATACAACGGTTTTTAACACCTAATACAACGAAATTTGCCAATGGATTAGATAAAAAATGTAGTAGTGACCATATTCAATGGTGCGACTCTTTGCTCTCTACGCAAGAAGCCCCACCTTCAATGGCACGGCTCTGCGCTCGATCTCCTCAAGTAGCTCCACTATTCCTCATTCTCTATCTGTTTTTATAATGAAATTGTTTCGATTCGGTGGGTTTTAGGTAGAGCTAGCAAAAAGTCGTGTTGTGTCGTGTTCAACTTTCATGCTTCTTCTCATGTTCATTTTGTGTTGTTCACAAAATTCATCGTATCGTGTTTTGGTTGATTAGTTAAACACGACATAATTTAACATGACATAAATTAGTTTAATTAGTTAAACACGACATAATTAGTTAAATTATGCATTTATCTTAGAACCACACAAAATAAATGCATAATTTAACTAATTTAATTAAATATGTCGTGTTTAGGTTGATTTTGTATCGTGTTGTGTCAACTTCATGTTTTCTCTCTTGTGTTCATGTCGATTTCGATTGCCGTGTTGTGTCGGAGATTGCCAACTCTAGTTTTAGATGAATAAGCTGGTTTTGGAGTGTAGTAATATTTTGCCTAGAGTTTATGCCCACCCTAAAAGTTGCAAATAATATGAAAATGAAGCAGTATTTTGAATTTTACGTTTTGTGCATGAATATTACACTTCATATCTTTAATTATACTTGGATATAGACATGTAAAAACTTAAAAAAAAAAATTAATATTATGAAAATATTTATTGAAAGAATCTATCAAGATTATTTCCAAAAAAAAAAAGCTAGCAAGATTCACATCCTATATTTTGTGGTACATATAATCAACAAAATGTGGTCAAATAATGAAAAATATGTGAATAACATCATATTCTAAAAGTTGTGACTAAAAGTTAATAGAGGAAGTATATTTCAAAATATATTCATGTGGAATTTTTTAGATTCATTTGAACTTTAGTTTTAAGATATGTAATTCTTATAATTTTCTTAACATATCTTTTTAAGATATTTTAGTTATAATATTACATTAGAAACTATATAAAAAGAAAATAGGGCATAATTTTTTTTTATTATTTTTTTTTTATTTTTTATTTTTACAAAAAAAGGAGTTCAATTTTACAAACATGTAATTAAAGAACGAATTCGCTAAAAATTGCTTAAATGTAAATTAATTCCCTATTTGCGTTGGTTCAAAAACTTATTCCCACCATATTGTCCACGTAAGATTGGTGGAAACTTCATTATTATTATTTAATATTCTAGTTCAGCAAAGAACCGCTAACGGTGATAGCGATAGTAGTTCTATACGTTAAAACCGCAAACATCGTTAGCGGTTCTTTTAATTAAATAAAATATCACTCTAATTTTCTTTCCACTTTGATTTAAAGAACTGCTAACGGTGTTTGTTGTTTTAATGTATAGAACCGCTATCACCGTTAGCAGTTCTTTGCTGAACCAGATTGTTTTTTTTTTAAAAAAATTTACAAAGCTTCCACCAATCCTACGTGGACAATATGGTGGGAATAAGTTTTTATACCGACGCAAATAGGAAATTAATTTACATTTAAGAAATTTTTAGGGAAATCGTTCCGTAATTAAATATTAAAGATTTAAAATGTATTACGTACTTTGACAAATGAGTCAAAAGGATATGAGAAGAATCTAAAGGAACAAACGCAGTTTTCATAGATACTCCTCTAAAATCACTCTTAAAGTGTAAAATAAATGATCAATATTAACCTCATATGTCAAAAAAGAAATGATATTCCCCGATGATTTAGATTTTTTTTTCTTTGACAAAGGATAAAATAGATTACACATTGATACTAAAGCAAATTAAATCAACCACAACTTTTCCAGCAATTTGATGAGCTCGATGAACGCGCTGACGATCAGCCTCGTGTATACTACAATACCGAAAAGGTTGAGCCAAGTTGTTTAATTTTACGGATGAGCCAAAGGTAATCAACATTACTATGACCATCCCCCGAAGAAGGGTTACAAGATTATAGGAATCCGTAAAAACTGTGGGGGAATGAAACCCTCGATCAAAAGCCCGTTGTAACCCATACATGCATGCCATTGCCTCCGCATGTAACATTAAAGAACAAACCCCGGTGTTACTTCCGCCAATGATCCGCTCAGCCAACGGGTCACAGCACCATCCCATCCTAGCTTGTTGAGTATCTTTGAACCAAGACCCATCTATTTGTAGAGAAAGTAAAGCACTCCCTTGGGTAACCAGTCCAAGCCAAGCTATGTAAAAACCATGCGGAGGAGAGACCATCATCCCCGGCAGAAGAAGGGGAATTTTCAGAAGCCTCCGCGTTGATAAAGACTGTATGTGTGTCCATAACCTCCGCAAACTGTGAAGCAAATGGCCGGGTAGCAATAGAATTCCTAAAGATTCTAGAATTCTGACATAACCAAAGACTCCAAAGCGTACCGACGAAGGTACCTAAGCGAGTACTAGAAGGCCCATCATGACTAATAAAAAGTCGGATATGATTTTGGATCCAATCTAAGAGCGAAAGGTCTCCATTAAATTCTGAGCGGATACCGAGGCATCCACCCCTCCAAACTGTTCGTGCACTAAAGCACATCCTAAAGAGATGCTGTAAATCCTCTGGTTTCGAACTACAAAGATCACAAAACAAATCTTGAATCAAAACACCTCTGTGATGGAGTTCTACCTTAATAACAAGAGCACGATGTAACATTTTCCATAAAACAGCTTCCATTTAGGTTGTAACTGGAGAGACCAAAGTACTTTCTTAAAATTGCCTGTACTAGAATGTGTGGAAGCAGGAGAAAGTTGTTGTTGAAGCATAGCATAACCGATTTTCACCGAGTACCTCCTTGAAGGAGTACTCGACCAATAACGAAAGTCTTCCTGAGCCGTATCAGGTAACTCCATAGCTAGGATTGCTGACGCATCCGCATGAACAAACCAGTCAATTCAACTACTTTATCAGTGTCCCACCCATTTGTCTATGGATGGATAAAAAAACTGGTAGTACGATCTCCTGCATTGTGGAAAGAAATTCCGGGTTTGAACTCAAGAATGCTACCATTGACCCAATTAGCCGAACCGGCCAGAGTAGACCGCCCATTACCAATTTTCCAATTGCAACCCTGTTGTAAAAGAGTGTTTGCCTTAAGTAATCCCCGAAGGCCATACGAGTGACGACCAGAAAATCTGGGTCGACTGTTAGGGTTGTTGGAGAGAAAGTTCGTACACGCACCGAAAACTTTAGAAACTAGGGTGGGTTTGTAAACAATCTCCAAACCTGCTTCATTAGCAACGCCTTGTTTAAGGAAGAAGCAGCGAATACCCAAGACACCCATGCCACGAGGAAGATGCATGGTATCCTTATTAACCCAATGCATACCTTTAGTGTCAGAATGTGCCAAGAAGAAGCGCATGAGTTAAGAATCAATTTTTTCTGTAACTGAGACTGGCAACTCATAGCAAGAAAGAACATGTGAAGCCATAGCTACAAGAATAGAGTTAATAAAAATTAAATTTTGGGATTGAGAAAGCCGGGTAGCATTTAAGTAATTAATTATTCCGATAATTTTGTCGATGATAAATTTGAAGTGGTCCTTCTTTTTTTGACGATGTCGATTGGCGCGCCTAAACGATAATCGAATACCTAAACATGCTTCATTTGGAATATTGATTTGAACCCAACCTAAGTAGAGGTATATAGATATTCGGGCTAAACTTAATCAAGGATTTTGACAGGTTTAGCTCCTCTCCAGAAATCTTAGTAAACCGTTGAATGATATGCACAATATTAGTACACGAAGTAGTAGCTGCCCGAAAATAGATGAGAGCATCATCTGCAAAGAATAAATTCGAGATAGTAGGACTCGTTCTAGACAGCTTGATTCCTTGAAACAACTTCATATCCTGTCCTAGATGTAACATACGAGAGAAAATATCCATGCAGAATAGGAAAAGGTATGGAGAGATAGGGTCACCTTGTCGAAGACCACATTGTGGTTTAAAGGTGTCAGAGGTAGTACCATTGATCAAGGATTTGTAAGAAACCGTCGAGAGACATTGTCGAATCATCTGCAACCAAGGATCTAGAAACCCTTAGGCTTTTAAGACCCATAAAAGAACACTCCAGTGAATTAGGCTTTTAAGACCCACAAAAGAAAACTCCAGTGAATTCTGTCATAAGCTTTGCTCATATCAATTTTAATCGAAGCAAGCCAATTAGTGCCAGATTTAGAACAATTGATTTTCTCCATTAATTCATGACTTAACAAAATACAATCTATCAAAACTCGTCCTTGAACAAAGGATTGCTGTGAATCCGAGATGAGAAGAGGAAGATACTGGCGTAGTCAGGCCACCAAGCATTTTGATGCACATTTGTAAATTGTATTATAAAGGCTAATCGGTCGTAAATGTCCCATCTCTGTTGGAGTACCAATCTTAGGAATCATAACAAGGAGAGATTGATTCTATTCTTTCAAGAGATACCCTGTTTGAAAGAAACTTTGAATGCCTGAAACAACCGACTCTCCCACAACGCCCCAGTGAGATTTGAAAAATTCGACTATTATTCTATCCGGACCTGGAGACTTACAGTTCCCTAAAGCAAACATTGCATTTTGAATCTCAAAAGCAGAGAAGGGACGTTCCAAATTAGCTAGTTGAGAGGAAGTGAATCAAGGAAGATCTAATTCACGCAGGACAATGTCAATTTCCGGATCATAAGGAGGCATGCAATCACTTTTAAAGGTTTTTTTTTAAGAAATTGCACAATAACATGCTGAACATCTGTCTGCCCATGTTGGAGAACTCCATGGTCATCAAGTAATGAACTAATCTCATTTTTCTTCTGTCGACTTTTGACCTTTGAGAACAGTAGTTTAGATGGGCAATCACCTTTAAGTATCCAGTTTTTCTTGCAGCGTTGTCTCCAGAATTGTAGTTGCAATAAAATACTCACCTTTGAAGTAACTATATTGGTCATATAGAGAGAGGCATCAGTAACCGACTGAAGTAACTATCTCTCATTAGAAAGATCCTTTGAATTTTTTTTTTCTAATCAACTCCCCAAAATTTCTTATTGTTGAGACACTAATTCCTAACTAGTGACTTAACATGTTCCAGATTCTTAGAGAAATGAACATTGGTGAGCCATAGATGTTTCTTTGCCAAGTAGTGAGGACGAAGTCATGTATTTCTTGATAGTTCAGACACCAGTTGTCCAATTGATATGGACGGTATGACTGTCGTTGAAACGGAGAGTCATCAAAGAAAATAGCAACATGATCAGAAATTAGAATCGGTTGATTGAGTAATCGACTATCTGGATGGCTATGAAACAAATCAGAGGTCATGTAGGCCCGATCTAGACGCTGTAAAATGATTTGATCAACATCCCTATTATTCGTCCAAGTATAGGGAGGCCCTTTGAAGGGTGTTGCAAGTAAACTAGACTTAAGTCTAAAATCAATAAAGGAATCCCAACCCTTAATGACATTTGACCCACCCAAACTATGGTAGTGGTGCTCAATTTGATTAATATCTCCAATAATCAAGCAATTAGGAGCAATAGCAAGTAAATCTAAAATTAAACCCCAAACTTGAGGTCTACCTTCAAGAACAGGAGCACTATAAACAAACATCACACATTTACTAGTTCCATTAGTAAGTTTTATATTACCAAGTACAATATTTGAACAACAAAAAACGCAAGAAACTTCTTCCGAACCATAACCAAAAACCACTAATCCCCGCTAGTTCTTACCGAATCAACCCTAGAAACCGAAGTAGGACTAGAAAAACTAAGAAAGCAAGTCACAACTGAAACGAAAACTTTAGTTTCACACAGAAATAAAAAGTTAGGAGCAAAATAGTGTAATAACCAAAACACATAGGGAAGCTTAGGAGAAGTTTAGTCATTTAGTCCCTGACAATACCAGGATGTGATCTTCATAAAACCTTTGGGAGCTGTGAAGGGCCAGCCGCCGAACTAAGGTACCTGAGAAACAAGAAGACAGACTCGGGGAGGTAACAATAGTGCCATTGTTGAACTTTTTAGAAGAAAAACCCACCACTGAATACTTGAGAATCTTGTGAGAAGAGGTACTGCTAGATTCTCACAGAGGGCGCCCCCATTACTCACTGTGAGAAACATTTTTGTTTCTCACAGTGCCATTTTTGTTTCTCACATTTTATTTACGAAATAAAACAGTGCCATTTTTGTTTCTCACATTTTATTTACGAAATGGATGATAAAATTGTACCACTTTAATAACGGTGGTACATTTTATTTACAATCACACCTTCCTTTTACTTCCAATATAAACCATGTGCCCAGACGAGTGACGAGCAAAGTCACGAGCAAAGTTAGTAGAAGCACTACCCAGAAATCCCAAGTGAGCAGCCATAGACACATCCGAGCTGCACTTGTGAATAGCAGCCCCTCGCGAACTAGTTATAGGCATGGTAAAACCAGCCTTACTTCGCAGATTTAAAGCATGAATTTTTCGTCGTTTTTGAGACCAAGTAGACCCGTAGTAACTAAAGTAGGGGGCCTGATCATACGACCTGTGAAGGTTCAATGGGCACTCAAGAGGGGGGGGGTGAATTGAGTGTTAAGTAATCGTTGGCTAATTTTGCTTCTTTTCGGATTATGTGTGAGGAACCAGTTGTGCTGGTTCCCGTACGCAGCGGAATATAAATAAGCAATAAAGAAGACAACAAATTTAACGAAATAAAATAAAGCAATAAAGAACACAACAAATTTAACGAGGTTCAGCCAACTCAGGCCTACGTCCTCCTATCCTAAGTTCTTTATTAATCTACTCCGAAAAACAAAGACAAAGAACACTCTGCTGTTCCCTACTCCGGGAACCAGCAAACCCCACACTCTACTCCGAGTGTGCTCTCGACTTACACTCGTAAGCCCAATGTGTTTGAACTCACAAACACTCACCCAGCCTTTAACCCCTTTGTTAAAGACTCAATACAAGAATCAAGAACTCCCCTTTGATCTCACTTCTACAAAGCTAATTAAGAGAAAACGTTTAAGTACTAGAATGCTCTTGTATATGACTTGATGAATGGGATTAGTGCTTAAGTATATGCTCTCAAATAATTGCTCTTTTAATTTCTGGAGAGGCACACGAAATATGTGAAATAAGATGAGTTTATATAAGCTTAGATTCCTAAAACCTAGTTTCCTTAAATCACACAATCTTAGAGAATAAGATATAATGTAATTTTAGGAAAGTTTTTATCTTATTTGATTTAATCACAAAGATAGAATCAATTAAGATAAATACTCCTAGATTTTAGGTAACCAAGAATATTTCATCTTATTTCCAGCTGCACAAAATATTTTCAAGATAATCTTTTCGAAAAAATCTTTTTGTAAAATCTTTTTCCAAAACGGCAGCTCGAATACAGTGAACCTGGTTCCCCGACCTGGTTCCCTGAATTGAAACATGTTATGAAACCTGTTCCAACTTTGTACCAGATTTCATATCATACTTCAATATACTTTTAAGCACTTATATAACCCAAACATGCAAGCATACTACGGAGCATATTACATGAAAACCTAGATAACATATTAAAGCATAAATCGTCTTTTCTTCATGTAATCTTCAAGACTTGAATCTTCCTTGAATACTTCTATTATGAGCAAACAATCTTTCTTCGAAATATCTTCGAAAGGCTTCTATGCTCCAAGTCTTGGAATCAACTCAACTACTGCACATGTAACATGGTTAATGCACAATAAAGAGTATGTGACTGCTTTACCACGTAGCAACCATGGAAACAGTACATACTGGTTCCCTACCAGTACATAACACTTTTATCATATAACTGTTCCCTGTATAAAGACAAGTTAGTTCAATAAGAAAACTCATGTAAGTAATAACTTGTCTGGGGAAACAGTGTTCTATGTTAGCTGGTTCCCCCAACTGTATCGAACACTTTCAAGAACCTGTTTCCCTTAGCTGTTTTTCATCATTCAAAACTATCAATCAAAACCTAAGGGACTCAACAAATTCCCCCTTTTTGATGATGACAAACTCTTGAAGTTCCTGAACCTGTGGACATGCTCAAAAAGAAAACCGTCAAAAACTTCAAGGACTCAAGACTCTTTGGAACAAGTCAGTTAGGCCAACTGGTTCCCTAAACAGAAAATAGAAAGTGCGAAATAAAAAGACTCAAACTGACTCAATCTAAACTAGCTAAACCTTAGGCTTCAACTTCAGACTACTTCCCCCTTTTGGCATCATTAAAAAGTATCCACAAGTAAAAGCAATGTGCAAAAGTTAATGTGCTTATCCATACAATGGCATCAACCACCATTCAAGCATTATGCTGCAAAAAGAGATTAGTCAAACAGTTCATACCATAGCAGAGTTAGTAGTTCATACAAGCCAACAAAGTTCAACCAAAGAAGCCCAAATCCATCCAAAAAGAAAGTTCATGGAATGGAGAGAAGTAGACAGACCAACAAAATCAGTTATTTTAGAATAAACATGAGGGTGAGGAAACAAGAACAGAAACAGCATCACTCCTCATCATCATTCTCGTTCCCTTCCTCCTCCTCGAACTTTGCAACATCTTCTGTATTATCATCTGATTCCTCTTCATCCTTGTCACCATGCTCTGCTTAAACCAAAATCATTATATTGCTAAGCATATTCTTGTGATTCCCCAATCTGTTTCAAAACCACTTCCTGACCTGCTGGTTCCTCTATTTTTTTTTTTTTTTTTTTTTTTTTTTTTTTTTTTTTTTTTTTTTATAAAACATGAGAGATATGTACTGATTCAGAATGTTCTCCTTGTTGCATAACAAGTGCAAAACTGTTCTCCTTGTTGCATAACGAGTGCAAAACTAGCATCACATCAATCAAGCAAAGAGGTTCTTGCTGGTACCCTTTTTCTCTTGGTTCCTGGAACAGCGTCAATGGACTGTTCCTCCTGCACCTTCTCAGTGAACTTCTTTAATTGAGTTACTCTACTTCGTACCATGGTCTTAGCAGTGGGTGTCTCCTCATAATAACCAACAACCTCTATTTCATCCTTTTCACTTTGACTTTTCTGAATTTCCTCCAACTTCGGGCTTAAGGACATTTATGCTTCCTTCTGATGTTCCCCCTGAGACTGAGTTGGTTCCTTGAGTGAACAGTAACCAAATGAACAATGATGAATTTAAAGCATACGAGAGAGAGAAAGAGAATTTCGAGTGATGATGATTGATGATCTGCACAAAGGGTTAGTGTATATTTTTAACAATGAAGCACAAAGAGAGAAGAAGGAAAGAAAAGAGTTAGTTGAGCCAATAAAAAGCAACTGTAAAGGATATTTTTAAATTGAAATCAAAAATTTGGTAATTATCTTTTACCATAATTATCTCAACCAACTATAAATAAGGCATATGATATGTTTGCCTTTTATATGGGATTAAATAACTGAAATAAGATAAATTCCTTCCAAAAGGATATATCTTATAGTAATCTTCCGAAAATAAAAGATATTATCGGATGACATATCAGAGCTGGTCTGCTGTTTTCCTTTGCTGGTACCTGTATAGAACCATGTCACGCTGTTTCTGGCAATTCAGCCTGATTTCACCTGTTTCTTACAACAATGATTCTCAATCCTTTTGAGATTTTGAACCATCTACACAACACTTGAAAGATATCAACATAAGTATGTACACACACTATACAAGAGAATACCATTCTAACCAATCATTGAAGGAAGTAATTGAAGCCAATACCTAAAATCTAACTAGACCTAAAAGGACTCTTAACCTACAAAAAGACTCTCTACACAAAGGCTTTGTGAAGATATCAGCAATTTGATCTTCACTTTTACAAAACAACATCTCCACCAATCCTTTTTCCACATTGTCTCTTAAAAAATGGTGTCTTATTTCAATGTGTTTTGTCTTGGAGTGTTGCACAGGATTCTTTGAAATATTGATTGCACTAGTGTTATCACAAAAAATAGGAACACTTTTATAAATAACACCAAAATCTTTCAGCTGGTTCCTTATCCACAGTAGCTGGGAACAGCATGAAGCTGCAGCTATATATTCAGACTCTGCCGTGGATAGGGCCACTGAATTTTGCTTTTTAGAACCCCATGAAATTAGACAAGAGCCAAGAAAGTGTGCCATACCTGATGTGCTCTTTCTATCAACTAAGAAACCAGCATAATCTGCATCTGTGTATCCAATAAGATCAATGGTACTGCCTTTGGGGTACCACAATCCCAGATTTGCTGTTCCTACAAGATACCTAAGTATCCTTCTAACAGCCTTCAAGTGAGATTCCTTTGGATTGCTTTGAAACCTAGCACACAAACCAACAGAAAACACAATGTCAGGTCTACTAGCTGTTAGGTAAAGTAGAGAACCTATCATTCCTCTATAAAGAGAAGCTTCAACATCTTTTCCCTTAAGATCAGCATCTAATTTTGTAGATGGGGGAACAGGTGTATCATAAGCTTTGCTGTTCTCCATGCCGAATTTTTTCAGCAACTCTTTTAAGTACTTTTGTTGATGGATCATTATTCCATCATCCATTTGCTTAATCTGCAGCCCTAGGAAGAATCCTAGTTCTCCCATCATGCTCATTTCAAATTCACTCTGCATAAGATTAGCAAATTCATCACATAAAACCTGATTAGTAGTACCAAATAAAATATCATCAACATAAATTTGTACTACAATCAAGTGTTTCCCCCTGGTTCTTATGAACAGGGTCTTGTCTACTGTTCCCCTCTTGTAATCATTTGCCATCAAGAAATTGGACAATCTTTCATACCAAGCCCTCGGAGCTTGTTTCAACCCATATAATGCTTTGTCCAACTTGTACACATGTTGGGGGAACAGTGCATCTTCAAAACCAGGTGGCTGCTCCACATATACTTCTTCCTTTAAATATCCATTGAGGAAGGCAGTCTTTACATCCATCTGAAACAGCTTAAAATTCATGTGAGCAGCATAAGCAATTAAAATCCTAATAGCCTCTAGCCTAGCTACTGGTGCAAACGTCTCATCATAGTCAATTCCTTCTTGTTGATTGTACCCTTGCACCACTAGCCTTGCTTTGTTTCTGACTATAGTACCAAGGTCATCTAACTTGTTTCTAAAGACCCATCTAGTGCCAATGACTGATCTTTCCTTGGGACGGGGAACCAGGTGCCAAACCTGGTTCCTCTGAAACTGATTTAACTCATCTTGCATAGCTAGTACCCAATCAGGATCAGTCAATGCCATTTTATAGTCAGTAGGCTCTACATTAGACAAGAAAGAATAGAAAGCACAAAAGTTTTGAAAAACATTTGTTCTCGTTTGAATCCCCTTATTTATATCACTAATTATTTGATCAGTGGGATGAGAAGATTGATATCTATAACTTTTAAAATTAAGACTGTTTTGTGCTTTCTCATTAAGTTGGGAACCAGCATGTTCATGGATCTCTCCTTCTTCTGAGGAGCCAGGAGGATTCACATTCATGCTGTTTCCTCTATCATTACTTACCTCAGGTTCAGGGGTGGTACCTTCTTCTGTTCCCCCTGAACTCATTACCTGTCTATTATTTGAGGAACCATCAGGACTTGGTTCCCCTTCAGAGTCCTCATTATCTTCATTTTCTTCTCTAGGCACTTCATCATTATCATCTGGTGGAGTATTTGGTAGGCCTAGATCTGCTTGCACTTCATCCGTGGGACCAGTATACTGGTTCCCCGTGAAATCCATCAATCCAATCACTTCATCAGGTTGTACCTGCGCAATCTCAGAAGACATGTTAAATTCATCAAAAATGACATGGACACTCTCCTCAACACGAAGAGTCCTTTTATTAAAGACTCTATATGCTTTGCTGTGAGAAGAGTATCCAAGGAAGATTCCCTCATCACTTCTAGGATCAAATTTATCAAGCTGGTCCTTCCCATTATTATGCACATAACATTTACATCCAAAAATGCGAAAATATGTAATGTTGGGCTTTCGACCTTTAAGCAGTTCATAGGGAGTCTTATTTAACTTTGGTCTAATGAGACCTCTATTCAATATATAGCAAGCAGTGTCAACAGCTTCTCCCCAAAAACTCTTTGGGAGACCACTCTCAATGAGCATCGTCCTCGCCATCTCCTCAAGAGTTCTATTCTTCCTTTCTACAACACCATTTTGTTGAGGTGTTCTAGGGGCTGAGAAGTTGTGATTAACTCCATGTTCCCTACAATAATCAATAAAGTTAGCATTTTCAAATTCAGTACCATGGTCTGATCTTACCGAGACCAGCTTGTGGGTGAGCTGGTTCTCCACTTGTTTCACCAATGTTACCCATTCTTCAAACGTTTCATCCTTTGTGTGTAACATCATTACCCAAGTGTACCTGGAATAATCATCAACCATAACACAGACATATCTATGACCTCTTCGACTTTGTACTCTCATGGGACCACACAAATCAATGTGTACAAGTTCGAAGGGTCTGCTGGTACTCAAAACAGTTTTAGACTTAAAAGAATTTTTGACCTGTTTCCCCCTTACACATTCAGAACAAACTTTATCAGCTTCATACTTAATGTTAGGAAGGCCTACAACTAAGTCACGTGTTTTAAGTTTGTTTAGAAGTGTTAGGCTAGCATGTCCAAACCTCTTATGCCAAATCCATTGATTATTGTCAGAAACAGCTCTCAAACAGATGGACTTGTCTTGAGGGATTTTTTCTAAGAAGGTAATGTAAACATCATGCTTCCTGGTTCCCTCACATACAAGTTCTCCTGTTTGTGAGTTAACTATGTGACATAGGTTGGCTTGAAACTCAACTATATTACCTTTGTCACATAATTGAGAAATACTCAAGAGATTATGTTGCAAGCCTTCAACATAATAAACATCATCTATTGCGTTAGAAAGTGTCTTACCAACCTTACCTAAACCAGTGATGGTTCCCTTGTTGTTATCCCCAAAGGTGACACTTCCTCCATCAAAGGCCACTAGTGAAAGGAATTGATCTTTATCCCCGGACATGTGTCTTGAGCAACCACTGTCCAAATACCAATAGGTGTCTCCCTTCACTCTAGCCTGCAAGAGCAAATCAAACATTAGTTTTAGGAACCCAAACATACTTGGGTCCCTTTTCAACAACATTAACATCTTGTTGATCCTTTCTTCTCCACACATATTTTACACCCTTGCTGTTCTTATTAGCACTAATTTTCTTAGCTGGACATTCATGTATCTTATGTCCATTTTTACCACAATGAAAACACACATGCATTTCTTTAGTCATGACATACTTGCCTCGTTGATATTCTTTGATCCAGGTGGTTTCTCTGGGAGACCAGTTAGTCCTGGTTCTCTGTCTAGTATAACCAAGACCAACTTTTCCTCTGTTTCCTCTTGATGAAGTCAGGTAATTTAAGGATTCTTGAGCATTCAATAATTTGTCCACATGTCTATGACTATCATTAAGTTCTTTTTCTCTGGTTTCAAGTGTTTTAGTTAACAATTCGTTTTTCTCTTTAAGAAAATCAAAGTTACTTTTTAAAGCTTCGAATTGTAGATTAAGTTTTGAAACCATAGAGTCAATAGACATGTCAACAATCACTGGTTGCTTGTCCTTTTTCAGTTGATTGATTTCCGCATGCAAATCACAAATATTACTTTCATACTTATCAATCGTATTACTGACATCTACACTGGTACCTGTAGGGGAAACAGTGAACTGTGCAGCTTTAAGTGAAGCAATTTCCTTGTGAGAGTTTTCCAGGTTGTAAGCCAATGTTTCAAAGGCCTTCAACAAGGAAGTTCTAGTACACGAATTTGCTTTACTTATAGCTACTGAAAAATCAAGAGTATCACTAGTGGTTGATAAGTCTCTAGGGAACCAGGAGGTCAGATCCTCTTCTCCATCAATTGGTTCAAACGATCTTTCCTTTTCTAGTTCCACTTTACACTTGTCCAATTCAACCTCTAGTTCTGCTACTTGATTTTTTAGTTCATAACAGACTCCTTCTAGATGATCACAACTAGCAATAGCAATATTACATTCACCACGTTTTTCTTTTAATTCTCTTTTGCAAGTTATGTATGTTTCACTTAGTTTATAGCATTCATCTAGTAAGGAATCAATACAAGCAAGCATATTTTCTCTATCATATTCATGCATATCTTCTCTAATTTGCTCTAAGCTTACCTTGCGTTCATGTAGTACATCCTTCTTTGCCATAAAGCATTTGTTGAATGTACTGGTTCCCCCTCTGGTTCCTGGACCAGTGCTGTTTTCCTTGATGTTTGTAAAGGCAGTTAGGCAAACATCTGAGTTGGATGATCCTTCTTCTTCATCTGACCCTGAGTCAGAGTCTCCCCACATGGAAGCTATCATGGCATTCTTGTATGCTTGTTTATCTCCGGATTTAGACTGTTTGTCATTCCACTTAGGACAATCTCGAATAAGATGTCCTTTTTCTCCACACTTGAAACATCCTGTAGAAGAAGAATTAGAGTTAGATTTTTTATAGTTTTTAAAATGCTTACCTTTGAAATTCTTTCTTTGATCTCGAAGAGATCTCTCAAATCTTTTTGCAATCATGCTAATTTCATCTTCATCATCTTCTACTGTTCCCTTAAGCGCCATGCCTCTTGCTGGTTCCTTCTCAGACTTAGAGTCAATCAGCATCTCATGAGTCATAAGGGAACCAATCAGCTGTTCCAGAGACAAGGTAGACAGATCCTTTGCTTCGTATACTGCTGTTACCTTGGCTGTCCATGCATCTGTTAAACTACGCAATAATTTTCTCACAAGATCCTCGTCAGATAAATTTTTACCAAGAGATCTAAGATCATTTACAATAGTCATAAACCTACGAAAGCAATCATTGATTTTTTCATTTTTATTCATGGCAAACAATTCATATTTAGACATGATTAAATCAATTTTAGACCGTTTTACCTCGCTGGTTCCCTCAAACGCAAGTTCAAGGGTGTCCCATATCTCCTTAGCACTACTACAACCAGAGATACGATTTGTTTCGGTCTCACCTATTGCTTGTTGTAGTATTGACATTGCCTTAGCATTCTTTTCCAGCAACTTGTAATCAGCAATGACCAATTCGCTATCCTTCTTGGGAACCTGGTTCCCCTCCACATCTGTCTTGAGAATGATATTAGGACCATTTTTAACTACGAGCCAGCATTCATAATCAATACCCATGATAACATTCTGGATCCTGTTCTTCCACCAAGCATAATTATTTCCATTAAACTTGGGTGACTTGTTGTCATAACCGATTGCACTTAATTCTTGAGTACTCATTCTTAACTCCTCTAGATGTTACTCTTTCGAGAAGCTTAGGCTCTGATACCAATTGAAGGTTCAATGGGCACTCAAGAGGGGGGGGGGTGAATTGAGTGTTAAGTAATCGTTGGCTAATTTTGCTTCTTTTCGGATTATGTGTGAGGAACCAGTTGTGCTGGTTCCCGTACGCAGCGGAATATAAATAAGCAATAAAGAAGACAACAAATTTAACGAAATAAAATAAAGCAATAAAGAACACAACAAATTTAACGAGGTTCAGCCAACTCAGGCCTACGTCCTCCTATCCTAAGTTCTTTATTAATCTACTCCGAAAAACAAAGACAAAGAACACTCTGCTGTTCCCTACTCCGGGAACCAGCAAACCCCACACTCTACTCCGAGTGTGCTCTCGACTTACACTCGTAAGCCCAATGTGTTTGAACTCACAAACACTCACCCAGCCTTTAACCCCTTTGTTAAAGACTCAATACAAGAATCAAGAACTCCCCTTTGATCTCACTTCTACAAAGCTAATTAAGAGAAAACGTTTAAGTACTAGAATGCTCTTGTATATGACTTGATGAATGGGATTAGTGCTTAAGTATATGCTCTCAAATAATTGCTCTTTTAATTTCTGGAGAGGCACACGAAATATGTGAAATAAGATGAGTTTATATAAGCTTAGATTCCTAAAACCTAGTTTCCTTAAATCACACAATCTTAGAGAATAAGATATAATGTAATTTTAGGAAAGTTTTTATCTTATTTGATTTAATCACAAAGATAGAATCAATTAAGATAAATACTCCTAGATTTTAGGTAACCAAGAATATTTCATCTTATTTCCAGCTGCACAAAATATTTTCAAGATAATCTTTTCGAAAAAATCTTTTTGTAAAATCTTTTTCCAAAACGGCAGCTCGAATACAGTGAACCTGGTTCCCCGACCTGGTTCCCTGAATTGAAACATGTTATGAAACCTGTTCCAACTTTGTACCAGATTTCATATCATACTTCAATATACTTTTAAGCACTTATATAACCCAAACATGCAAGCATACTACGGAGCATATTACATGAAAACCTAGATAACATATTAAAGCATAAATCGTCTTTTCTTCATGTAATCTTCAAGACTTGAATCTTCCTTGAATACTTCTATTATGAGCAAACAATCTTTCTTCGAAATATCTTCGAAAGGCTTCTATGCTCCAAGTCTTGGAATCAACTCAACTACTGCACATGTAACATGGTTAATGCACAATAAAGAGTATGTGACTGCTTTACCACGTAGCAACCATGGAAACAGTACATACTGGTTCCCTACCAGTACATAACACTTTTATCATATAACTGTTCCCTGTATAAAGACAAGTTAGTTCAATAAGAAAACTCATGTAAGTAATAACTTGTCTGGGGAAACAGTGTTCTATGTTAGCTGGTTCCCCCAACTGTATCGAACACTTTCAAGAACCTGTTTCCCTTAGCTGTTTGTCATCATTCAAAACTATCAATCAAAACCTAAGGGACTCAACAACCTGCAACGATGGAAAGCTCCCGAACGACTTCTTTTAGGCGGCCAAATCACAGAGCGAGTTGGCGAAGCCTTGGCATTGTGTTTGTTTGGCTGCGGCGTAGACACAACAGTAGCTGCTGAACATGAATTAGACGCCAAATTTTTATCCAGTAGAGAAATACTTTGAAACATAGGAGGCACTGAGGTTACTGCAGTTGCATTAGCTTGGTAATGAGAAGTGGAATCAGCTTTAGAGCTATCAGAAATGTAGCTTTCCTCAAGGGCAGCAGACATTCGAAAACCTCCCCCAAAGGTTAATTGTGACCGAGTTGCAGTAAAAGGCCCATAAGGATCGCCCACAGGAAAAGCAGCCTGCCGCTCTTGAGCTCGCATCTTTTCAGCCCGATTCTCTTCAGTAAATCTCATTGAATTCGGGTTGTGATATGACTCCGGAGTAGTAGGGTCTGTTTCAGAAGAAGTGATAGTAGTGTTCCCCTGCTCAGAAGCAGAGCCGTACACGGAGCTCTCCGACGAAGAAGAAAAAACCACAGTAGTCGGATGAGACAAATATCCGTTTTGGTAAACCCCATTAATTGGGATAATTTCTGGTTCAAGATTGTCATTGTTATCCCCAGTAGCATCATCATCATGCCCATAACCATCAGGCAGATTGTTATTGCCCCCTGCACCCGAAGAATCAGTGTCAGAGTTGTCTGGTTCATCACCTCCTTCCGAATCCGATTATCCTCATTAGCTCAATTGCTATTTTTGCTTCCCTTTTTTGAGTAATAATTTTCGATGATTTAGAATTAATCCCTTAAAAGTTACTTCTTATTATAATAATAAACATGATTACAAGTTATAGTTATCCTAAGACCCCGTTCACTTCACCTTATTTTTGTTAAATTAAAATTATTTTAATTGAACTTAAATTATTCTTGCTGAACCTAAATTACTTTGACTGAATCGAAATTATTTTCACTTAACTAAAATTATTTTTGCTGAATTGAAATTGTTTTTACTGATTCTCTATTATATTTTAATCTTAAAAGTTAGTGATTTTTACTAAACTGAAATTATTTTTACTGAGCTGAAATTATTTTTATTGAATTGAAAATATTTTAACCGAATATTATTTTTATAAGGTAAAGTGACTAGGGCCTAACATATATCAAAAGTTACCCCAAAGTTAGGTAAGGGACCGTTTGGATCGCTGTAATGGGGAAAGGGAATGGGAATGATTCCCTTTGTAAGCGTTTGTTTTGCTACTTTTGTCATTCCCTTTCTCCTTTTTTTATTTTTTTTATTTTTGGGCTTACCTATTTTTATTCCACCCCCATTCCCCACCCCCTACCTTTACCATTTCCTTTCCCCAACCACCACCATACCCACATCCCACCAACCTCGCCGGATGGTCGCCGGCGATCCCTGACCTTGGCTCCACCTTCATCGGCGATCCCCGACCTTCGCTCCACCTTCACCGGCGATCCCCGACTTCGCTCCACCTTCGCCGGACTCCCTCGACCTCGCTGCACCTCCCCCGACTTCGCTCCACCTTCGCCGGACTTCCCCGACCTTCGCTCCACCTTCTCCGGCACTCCCTCGACCTTGCTGCACCTCCCCCGACCTCGCTCCACCTTCGCTGGCACTTCTCCGACCTCACTGGTCGCCGCCGGAATTCCAAACTACCAATTTCCAGAAAAAAAAAAAGTTAAAATAAAACCCTTAATGGTGGTGCTATGGTGGTGGTTCCATGGAATTATTCCCTTTGTTTTTTAAAACAAACAACACCCTAAATTTTAAGGGTTTCATTCCATTCTCCTCCATACCCTTTCCCCATTCCATTTCGATTCCGCTTTGCGAACCAAACGACCCTTAATAGTTATCAAAAGTGGGTGATGTAAATTTAATTATTTGTATTATTCTTTTTTTTTTTGAACTTAAAATTATTTGTATTATTCCATCATTATTTAAATTATTTAAAAATATATTTCTTACCTACTCTAATCAACGGAGCTGAGGTATGTTAAAACCAAGTTATAAATTTGGTGTAATGTAGAATAATTTGGTGTAATGCAAAATATTTAAACAGTATTACATTTATGTTCGAATATAATGTCATTTGCGTGTGTATAAATCCCAGATCCACAATAATTACCGAAGTATGATAGAAAGAGAATATTTGTCTAGATCATTTTTAAAATCCTAATAATGATCCGCCTTCCCATGTAGTTTATTAACAAATGTTCTCTTGCCAATGTTTATGGGTCGCTTATAAATTTTCATCTCCATTTAATAATTCAATCTTTTCCTTCATCGTTACAAGTTACAACAAAGACCCCAATGCTTCCTATTCAAGTAACATCAATTCTGGTTCACCTTCAAGTTTCAACAGCATTATTGTCGTTGCTTCCTTTGCTTACAAGTTTTGATGTTGGGCTTGGCTTAATTTCCTACTTACCTTTATTGTATTACCAATATTTTACAAATATACGAAAGTACTTTATTTGTTTACTTATATTTGTAGTATAGTTTTATGGTATGCAATTTTTAGGAACAAATTAAATAATGTAAATGAATATTTTGTCCCTAATAACAACTTCATTTTTTATGTTTTAATTGCAACACTTTATATTTTATACTATTCACATACATTCCATTAAGTGTCGTTTATAATATATGTAATAAAAAAAATTCTGTAATATTTTATTAGATTCGTCTCAATACATATTTATAAAATATTAATCTTTTATAATTTTTATTAAAATAAAACTAAAATATTACTGGGTAATAGTGTAGGATATGCATCAACGACTTCAATGTTGCAATTAGAAGAGGAACGATGTATCTTGAGATGTACAAAGTACTAATTCTTTGTGTAGGATATGCATCCACGTTGCAATACTTGCAAATAAGTATCTCAATTATTTATAGCAAAATAGTGACCCGATTTTAGATATGGTCTGATGCGATCATATCTTGAATCTAGTAACACTCGTCCAAAAGTTCAACCAATATTGAAAATGGCTCGAATCAAGACAATGAGAAGGTTTTGCGTGAGACTGGACTCACCGTTAAACTTGGGAATCGTGCCGGGCCGGGCCGCCGCGAGCCGTGCCTTGCGGGCCACGGTCACTGGCGTGCCGTGCCGGGCGTGCCAGCGTGCCCAGGTTTTCGTGCCGTGCCGTGCCAGCCAATTTCAAAGGCCAGCCCACGGCCTGGCACGACCCTCGTGCCTGGCGGGCTCGTGTCGTGCCGGCCTTCATGCTGGCCTGCGGGCCGCCGTGCTTTTCTTCTTCTTCTTCTTTTTTTTTTTTTAATGTTTACACTATATAAATAAATAAATATATATAAATATATATATTTAGGGCGTGCCTGGGCGGGCTGGCACGGTGGGCCAAGGGGCGGGCTCGTGCCGAAAAGTGCAGCTCCTGTCCGTGGCACGGCCCATGGCGCGCCGACGGGCCACCGTTCCATGCCGGGCCACCACCCCGGGCCGTGCCGTGCCCCGCCGAGAAGCGTGCCGTGCCGGACGGCCCACATGTCAGCCCGACCCATGCCCAACTTTACTCACTGTGAGTCCATTATATCTGACAATAATATTCTAATCTGATAATAATAATCTAATACTAAACAATAATATCTAATACCTGACATTAATATTTTTAGGGCTTATTTCCCCAACACTCTCCTCTTATTTTCTCTCTCCTCAACCTTCTCCTCAATAAAGGCATTTCCTCTTTCTCTCTCCTCAAGATGAAGGTGCTGCATCAATGGCGGAATTTTCGATGGCCAAAGAATCACTCACCATGCTTATGTCAATGGCGGCACCTTCATCATCATCATTTGGATCGCCTTTTTCGCGGCACCTTCGTCATCATCATCTGGATTGTCTTCTTCGATCCTACTTCTATATGCTTCGATCTTCCTATATGTTTGTCAATGGCGGCACCTTCATCATCATCATCTGAATCGTCTTCTTCGCGGCACCTTCATCATCATCATCTGGATCGTCTTCTTCGATCCTGCTTCTGTATGCTCCGATCTTTCTATACTCTGATTTTCGATGAGTCACGGTGATCTATTTGGGCGGCGGACTCACGGTGAGTCTGTCTTACCCAAATTTTTTCGCAAGACAATTTGAATCCAACAATTATTAGATGTCTATGGTCTGTTCTGTTTACCTTATTTTCACTTATTTCGGGTTTAATAAGTTCAATTTAGTTAAGATAAGTTTAGGCTAGGAAAAATAAGTTCAGATATTTTCAGTTCAGAAAAAATAAATCCAAAATAATAAGGGTGACCCAAGTTCAAATTATAACTAAAATAAGTTTTAATAAGTTCTAATAAGTTCAGTTAAGTTTAAATAAGTGAAAATCAGGTGAATAGAACATATATGTGTACTTGAAATAGCCCGCTTTAACCTATCTACAATCTAACTAGATCAACCAAAACACAACATGATTTGACATGAATATGACTCAATTTGAATCCGAACAGCAAACAAATACTTAACCAGACTAGATTATGACCTGATGTGACCTAAGCACCAAACTTGCCAAATTAACCTATTAAATCAACCCCACCCGTTAGTAGTCATGGGTTAACATGAAAACTGATTAGAGAGCCCAAATTGAAAACATGAAAATGCGCATTTGAAGAACTTCTATGCACCTATGAAAATGCTGAAGTGTACAATCTGTACTCCTGTACATAAGAAGTATTACTGTATATACATTGCCAAATGAAAGTACCATACAACCTCTTCACATAACATACATTTGTACAATAAACAGAATAAAGTAAAAATGTAAAATTACACTACTAAGCTCGGTTGTAACAAGTAACAACATAATGGAGATATGTGAAAGAGCTTGTGCCAAAGCAAAGCTCTGGAGAAGGGCATGCAGACTTATGCCTTCCTATTACCAGTACTGAACTTATAGGTAAAATTACGAAATACATGGCATAATTACTACATTACTCTAGAGATCGAAGCTATGGCTATTGAAGTGGAAAACCGGATGATTTTGCTTCCTGCTTAGGCTGTGTGATCTTATTTCCTTGGCAACCGTTGATGTAAGTGTTTCAGGACCACAGACTAAGACACCAACATCAGCTGCCCCCCATTGTTCTGACAATGATTCAAATATTTCTGCAATAACAATTGAGATCAAGCAGTAAATAAAAAAAAACTGCCCAAAATGTCTTTGACAGATCTATTTTTTGGGGGGTGTGGCGAATTCTGGAAGCTACTAATAATTTTGATAATTTAAACAGAGTTGACAAACAGGTCTGATAAAAATTATATAAAAGATTGCTTGAAGCTTGATGACTGTCTATGTTGTATCCTACAGATTATCGGGTCTTTAGTCTTCTAGCTTATTTCACTGATGTTGTTTAGGTTCCATTCTTCTATGAGCTTAGATAAACCCATTTACACGTAAATTGAACTTAGGGGCCTAACTGCTCGTATCTAAATTTGTTTTTGCTGCTGTAGTTTCTTGCTTCTTACATATATCAGAAACAGAAAAAGGAATGCAATGTACCTTTGAAATCTGGCCTACATCCATACCGAAGAGTACTTGAATTAATAAGATAATCTTGATTTGAATTCTTCTGTTCAACTGCAACATCATGAAGCGCCGTGTTAGATGTCTTGGTATTAGATTCTATACTCTCAGCGGCCAACATTCTCAGCTCCCATAAATGCCAAAGGGCCACAACTAGACCCCCAAAGACGACAACAGCAGCTACCATGCACAAAAATACAAGAAGTCCTTTGTACCACCAAGCTTGTATACCATAAGGATTTATGTAAAGCGCATCCAACAAACCCAGGAAGATCAAAAAGCCAATTGAAGAAGCAATGATGTAAATCCCAGACCATATGTTATCTCCAGTACCAACCAAAACTGATATGGCAGATCGCTTTGAGACAGGATATGTGCAGGTATTCATAGCTCCAAATGATTTCCCCTCTTCCTGTTAGGATTTAAAAAAAAAAAAAAAAAAACATAGAAATGTACATGAGAAGTGCAGGAAAAAAAAAAAAAAAAAAAAAACAGGTAACAATGGAAGGGTAACTGACCAGTTTAGGTTCTGATTGTCGAGTGACATAAATTTGAATGTCGAGATTTAAGGCATCATAGAAAATGGGGTCTATGGAGTCAATATTAATCATTGACAGAAGTGGCAGCTCATCTGAGTTTTTGATAGCCCAAACAATATAGATGTTTCTGGGCATGCAAGGTTTTCCTTCTTTGAGACGATGCATGACATCACTTAGAACAGCAAGGAAGGGAGATATACCAATGCCACCAGCCACTAAGACCAAGTATTTGTACCTGAGAAGAATTAAGAATTGGTAAGACTGTTGCTATGCAAGTATGTAAGAAAGTGCAAGCAATGACTTATAAAGAATCAGGTTTAGCGAAAATTATCCATGGACGGCATGGACTATGGTAACCTAATGCTATAGGCTATTAAATTAGTTATTTTTAATGACACTAACAAATTTGGCATTCTCCAAAATAGCACTAAACTTGAAAAGCATTGTTTTATGATCTTATATTTTCAGTTGAGGACTCTATTAGAAAATGTCTCATAAGTCAACTAAACAGTAGTATTTTGAGTTCAGGGGCTACAGAGAGTGTCAAGAAGGTCAATTCTGTTTGAAAATTAGCCTATCATTCAGGGTTATATCCGTTACAAACTTACAATGGCTAATTGGAGTATACACTAGCATAAACAAATCTTATAGAGTATAGGACATACGTCAAGTGATATGGTGATTCATGTCCGTAAGGTCCCTCCACAGAAGCAGTTACCAAAGATTTTAGCTGAGTTTCGAGAAGCTTCTGAGGCTCCTTTTGATTGTTTGACACTTTTCCTTTAAGCTTATCTGTCCACTCTCCAAGAACCTTTATGAGAACTGAGAGATGGTTTTTACCCTCTAGAGGGCTAGATGAGACACTGAAAGGATGCCACTGAAGCCAAGATAATTCCCGAACTTGAAGGAAGATAAAGCTGAGAGCATTGTACCTAAGACCTGTAATTGCAGCTGTCAGTGACATATTACGAAACATATAATTGTTATCTAATATCAGTTTATGTTGGCTCCTTGTCTTGAGTACTAAGGATTCTAGTTGTTTGCTTATGCCACAAGTCTCAGAGCAAGTTTATATTGTAACATGTTTCCACAAGTTTAATTTAGTCCATATTTTCCTGAAATTTTATCAAAAACATGGAAATAAATGGCCTCAGATCAAGTACTCACATGCAGGTTTTGAAAGCACAAGCTCCACAGTTCCACAAGGAAGTGATGTCGCAGAAATTATATCCACTGTCTTACGAGATTGGATAAATCTTAAGAAACGATCAAGCATGATGAGGAATATTCCTCCAGCAGCCATGCAGTATATGAAGTCACCAACATGCATAGCAAAAAATACAACAAAAACGACGTAGAGTTGATGGGTGTAGAAAAATAACTCGAAGTTCCACTTCCTTACTCCAGGCAGGGAAGTTACCCACATCAATATACCAGCTGCAAGGGATATGACACCAGCAAGATTGGCAACACCAATATCTCTCCATTCCAATATCTGCAGGGAGAAGTAAGAAACACATGAATTTGCAGCATTGGAAGCTTAAAGGTTGATTGACATAAAAAATCATGGGAAGTATGAAGTGGAAAAGTGTAAATAGTAGGCAAAAACATTGAGAAGCTGTACTTCCTATGTAGTTGCTTACCACTTAGGTAACTTAAACTTTCATGTTCAACCAAAAACATTTTGTTCATGTAATTCCTTTCTACATTTGATTAAACGGCTCCTTATATTAGTATTATATTAGTTTATTGTCCAAGATAGAGGCATATTGCAGACACACTAAGTTTTAGGAAGATACTCACTTGCTCTACCAGTCGGCCCTCCATTGCCCAAGCAATTACATAAAACAATCCATGCAGAGTGAAGAGCACCATAGTAAGATGTCCCAACCAAACATGATATTTGGTGGCATGCTCAAAAGGGATGTCTATAAGGCGAAGAAGAATAGACCCCCTCGAAATGGGGAGAAAAAGAAGTGATAAACAAAACAATCCAATCAGTCCAAGTTTAGCTCCTGACTGCTCCAACATCAAACAGCTGAAAAATTGGAAGGAAAAAAGAATGTAAGATGAGTTTAGATTAGAGAATCAAGTGACAGTAGAGATATGAAAGGGATCATATATACACGTGAATTCAACTTCTGCTTGTATGTGTACATAACAGAAGGCAGAAGTAGTTGACAAAATTCTTTAATCCAAACCTCTATGAGCCATAAAATTTACGAAAAGACACAGTAACAAGGACAGTCACGTTTACTATAAATCTGATCACTATACATAACAGTACGTAAGGATGAATCTCTGATCTTGCATTTCGATAGGAAAAGAGTTAAAAACGTTAAAGCAGAAAGCAGCTTATTCATGAATATGAATTGGGACCTTATGACACGAAGCAACAACGCGATTTCCAGCAGGTAGGTGATCAGACTTAATGTCAACATGATATCAACCTCAAAATCAGGTGGTACTTACACTGTAACATAAAAATTAAGGTCCATCATAGATTCTGAAACAACAATTTTCTGAAGTAAATTCTGCAGCTAGTTTATATAGGTGTAACCATGTAAGATAAGGTTCACCCTAAATTCAACTGTATTGCAAAATATACAGTCTAACTCGACCATTTCAGTCTCAAGAACAGAATAAATTAAAGCTGCAATATATGGGGGAAACCATGCAAGTTTGGGAGAATTAAAGCACATTTCAAACTTAAACTGTACGGTAGTTTGGCAGTATGCTAATTGCTAACTAGGTAGAGGTAACAAAGGTATAACACCATAGTGGTATATTTTTTTTGTATTACCTCTTCGAGAAGGAAGTTGCTTCAGATGAAGAGATCAGTTTCCAGTTGTGTATAGTAACAACAACACAGGCCCAAATAACGAACACAACAGCGAGAAGTATCCCAATGAACTCTGCTGCATTAACCACCCCAAACGGTCCGTCCACCATTACAGGGAATGTCCACAAGCGCAAAGCAGGACGTTTCGAAGCCTTGCTCCTACAGCATAACAATTCAGGGTTCATAAACAAACTACAGACACTACACAAAGAATCTGAACATCAGAATAAATATCTATCTAGTGTCCTATATTTCTATGTTATTCAGACTCTTCATTTCATCACAAAGAACCATGTTGTATTTTCAACATTTTCGACAAATTATGGAAAATTTGTCAAAAATACAGCTGAACCAAACATTTGGACACATTTTCATGTCGGACATGAGTACCCTAAATCTAAGTGACATAACTTGTAGGACGAATTTTATATAAAATTCAAGATTCATTAAATGACAAGAAATACATACTCTTGAATCTCTTCCTCATCTGAGATGATGAGATACAACATGGCAAGAAATGCCAATAACATAACTGGTGCAGTGAAAGCAAAAAACAAACTTCCTGCAAATATGATCAAAATGAATACATTTCGCGTCAAGAAAATTACGAAAAAAATGGAAGATTATTCCAAAAATGAGAAGGAAAGTGATCAGTTCACAAACCTGTTAACCCAAAAACAGTTCCATTAGTAGCATTAATCCAGTTATGATTAACCAAATGAGTCATAAAATCTGAAGGATAAAGAAACATGAGCAAAATCCAGGAAACAAAAACCACCCATATTACAGATTTCAGAACCCATTTTGCTGATGATTTGAATAATGAAGGTGTTGTTTTCTTCTCAACTTCAGGTGTTTTTAATAGTAAAGGTGCATCAGTAGAGTATTCACCCATACTGAAAAAAAAAAATTACATAAAAATAATATAAAAATGTAAGTTTTTCAGAACTAGAATTTCCCTAATTTAAAAAGAGGGAAGTTGCTGTTATCAGTGGAAAAGGAACAAAGCTGTGGCACCCACTTTCATTTTCCTCCATTAATTTTTGCAAATGACCCACCTAAATTTAGCAACCATGTTTTATAAAAAAAATAAATTAAAAAGTGTTACAGGATACTGGAACCATTGGTGGCTTTTTCATGTCAAAATATGAATTTATCTGTTGCTGAAAAAAATGAGGCCACAAGAATTTCAGACCCTATCCCATTAAAAAAAACAATTTCAGAGGGTTTTTTTTGCAAAATTTAAGAATAATTATTAAAGAAAAATGATGTATTATAAACCATTTGTATAGAGTTGGCATTCTATAACACGACGGTACAAATTAAAACTAAGTGGACATCAACACGAAGCTAATAAGAGATGCCCAAAACTAACACGAACAATGGAATTAACTTGAACCCAATACGACTCGAACTTTGTTTAAAAAATATAGTACAAGTAATTAGGTAATTTTGAGGGGTTCCATATTTACTGAAAAGTTGTTAATTTATTTACAATTTTGCCACTTGATAAACAAAATCAGGGTGATAAACTTGTATATTCTCAGTAATTTTCCCAATTTTTTTTTTTTTTTTAAAAAAAAACTTCTAAAACTTAATAAACCAAATTGTTCCTTAAAAAAAACAAAAAAAAATTATTAGCTCTACATTTGACTATTTGAGTGCATAAAATACCAAACCTCAATACTAAAAAATAAATAAATAAATAATAATAACAATAACAATGTGTTGGTAATTTGGAAATAATATTGAAAATTCAGCCCAAAGAAAACAAAATTAGGAATATTATTGAGATTTACGTATCGTTAGTTTATGTGGTTGTAACTAATTAGGTAGGAAGTACTGAGTAATATGAAAATCACTGTTAATGCATGTACTTTAGAATGGCAACCACAAGAGTAAAATGATAGGAAAGAGAAGTGAACATGTAAATCACAAGTGTGAAGGACCTACCAGATATCCAGAAAAGGTTTCGTATATGCATGATGTGGCAATTTCTGGCACAATAACTTGCTTGTTTTTAGTACACATAGCGTAGACTCAATTCTCTTAAAATTGTTGATATCATGACCTAGTCGTAACGACTGAGGGCTTGTGTCTGAGGTCACACGTACAATTTTTAGAGCTCTTAAAATCTCTTTGTATGAGTTTTGGGTTCATGATGAAAATGAGAGTAGCTTAGTAAAGATATATTTATGGAAAAAATTAACAACAATAATACACCTTTGTTTGGCCCTCTAAAATTAATATGACCTTTTGATTATTATAACTACAACGTTATCAGGATATCCGCTTTAAATAAAATAAAATACTAGTAACAAGTTTAGATTTGATATGTTTTGCAATTTTTTGATTGATAAGATTTCTATATTCTAATTTTTACAATTTCTTTTTTTTTTTTTTTAAAAAAACAATTGATTCAATTTTAATTATTTTTTATAAAAAAAAATAAAAAAATTAAACCCCCCTCACCCTATTCGTGACGCCACCTATAACTATAAGCCCCTTCCCACTTCACGCAGTGCCACCTCTCGTTATCAGAAATCCCCATATTTGTAAAGATTTTATAAATAAAAATTTAATATTATTTATTATTGGAGCAAAGAGAGGAAAAGTTATGTTTATTGGTTGGTTTGTTGCTTTTTTAGAGTTTGATTAGGGATGTCAGTGGGGCGGGTCAAATAGGAGACCCGCCCCATCCCCGCCCGAACGAGGCGGGGATGGGTCTTGGTTTGGCGGGTGATGGGGCGGGGATGGGGATAAAATCCATACCCGCCATGGGTGATGGGGCGGGGGTGGATTTTAGGTTGTACCCGCCCCGCCCCACCTGCCCCACTTCGTACCCGCCCCATTCCCACCTACCCCACTTCGTACCCGCCCCATCCCCACATCCATATATTTTTAAACAAAATTATATACTTTTATACTATTTTATAAAAAAAATTATGTAAAATAAAATAGTAAATGTAATACTTTGTAATACACTTATATTATAAACAAAAAAAATGTGTAATATAACAATAATTTTTTTCTTTTTGCAATCTTTATTAATTATGAAGGATTGTGTATTTGGGAGATGGGGATTAGGTGGGTCTTAGGTGAGGATTAGGTGGGGGTGGATATCCAAGTGGGGGTTGGGGTGGGGATGGTTTTGGAATTGTACCCGCCGGGATGGGGATGAATTTTAGACCCGCCGAGGGTATGGGGATGAAAATTTTAGGTGGGGATGGGGATGGAAAGGCCAACATCCGCCCTGCCCCGCCTCATTGACATCCCTAAGTTTGATCACCTTTACTTCACGAGTAGGTTGTGACCTATCAAGTTTGGCCACAGGTTGGTTATGGAGTACACTATTTTCGTGTCTAGATTCATTCTATTGGTTTTCTTCTATTTGTCTTAGATTCTCTTGCAACATTTCCTTTAATCTATTCTTAATAGGATGTTTGATAGGTTGATTAAGCCTCATAACTTTGATTAAACTCTTCGTCTTTCATCTTATATAGGCATATGGCCTTGTTAATTCTATAAATACCATGGTGAGAAATCAAATTATCAAATTATAATTTTTATTTACACAAATTAGCTAAACACATAATCTTCTTCTTTGGGCATAAGTTTCTGCATGTGATTCCACCTCTCATCCAAAAGTTTTTTTTGTGTAAGAATAGTGTACAGTGTAACCTTATAAAATGTATCGGCGAATACAATTGAGCACCACTGTTGGAACGAAATTTCGTTTTCAAATCAGTGATTTATGTCACAGCACACCATCTTTCCTATGATCAATCTTGTTGTTTATTTCATCTTTGTATTCTTGAAAACAACTTATTTACAACAATTTGAAAACGGAATTATTTATTTTCAATGGCTACACAATGATTATTGTTCAAAAGATTGTATGGTGTGGAAAAAAAAAAGTTATTGGGAAAATCATTTTTGTTTACTTTTTTCTGAGAGCAGTCCCAAAGATGACCCCTGATCACAGGTCATTCAACGATTAAATTGTTGATTTCTGCTCAAATTTGCAAATTATGATGACATCTTTGAGGTGCTTTTTTTTTTGTGAGGATGATTGAGTGTATCATGAGAAGCCCTATTTACATACCTTGATTTAATTCAAGTGAGGTCCATTCTATACTAATTCTTTCTTGACTATGTCTAGCATGTGGTTTAATTTCTCATAATTCTGTTGAAAAATATATGATTTTATTTTTTTTATTTTTTTTATTTTTTTACAAATGCGTGTTAGGTATTATATTGATTTTGTCAAGAATATTTAATTGTTAAAATGATTATTAGAATAAAGGCTTACATATATAATTTATGTTATATAAGAGTGACATTGCATGGATTATCTCTTTTTCTTGGTTTCATACTTGTGGTTTAAACTTAGTTTTTAAATATACTATAATAAGCTTCAATCACTACTGTTTTAGAGTTTGAAGTTTGGAAGCAATGTCTTTTTTAATTATTACTAGGGCAGCCAACGCGCGCGATGCGCTCAGAGTGGCTTGCCCTTTCTTAATGTTTTTATTGGTTTGTGTATAAACTCTTCACAACATTGGATTTTTAGGGAAAAAGTTTGGTAAATTAATGGAATGTGTATATTGGGTTGTGTACAACATTGGGTTTTTAGGGAAAATAGTTTGGTAAATTAATGGAATGTGTATATTGGGTTGTGAACAACATTGGGTTTTTAGGGAAAATAGTTTGGTAAATTAATGGAATGTGTATATTAGATTGTGTTTAAACTTTGGAAAATTTAACAACAACAAACCAACCTTTGCCTCATTCTCCTAAAATGGACCAACCGTTAAATCTTCTCAAAAATAAACATAAGTTTGCATTTATTCTCCCAAAACCAAAACCACCCTTTCCCACCACTGCTAGCCCCCCTCCCACCAGCCACCCCCTCCCCTACCAGCGGCCGGCTCCCAACCAATTCCCCCGGCACCAGCGACCTTCAACGTCGTCGGAATTATCGCTACCTACACCTTAACCTTCACCATCATCACTTCCACCCACTACGCCACCACCTACGTACACCACCAGCAATAGCCACCACTGAAACCACCATACCAACCACCAATAACCATTCCAACCCACGAAACCACCATACAAACCCACCGAAACCACCATACCAACCCACCAAAAACACCGAAACTACCATACCAACCCACCAAAAACACCATACCATCCACAAATTAGCTAGTTTTTGGATGTTTAGGAGATTCAAAGAGCCGTTTCGGGAGGAGACAGAGAGAGAGAGAGACCGATTAACGAAAGGTAAAAATGTCTTCGCAAGTGACCTAATTGACGAAGAAGGGGAAGATTGTGAGGGTTTTTTTTTGCTGCGAGAAGGTTTTTTGCTAGGGTTTTGAGGTTTGGTGGAATTGAGGAAGAAGAATGGTTGCAGGAATTGGGAGAAGAAAGTGTAGATTTCAGCGAATTCGTAGGTTTCGAGCTTGGAGAGGAGAGATGAAGCTTGAGTTGGTTCATCCATGGCACATGAGAGGGAGGAAGGTGATGGAGGAATGAGTAAGGGGATGGTCGGAAAGGGAGGAGAGGTGGAGAAGGGGGTGGCTGGCAATAGGGTGAGGGGAGAGTGGTATGTTTTTTTTTTAATTATTTTGTTAATTTGAAAAAGATATAAAAAATATTTTAATTAAAAAAAAAAGATAATTCGAGAAAAATTAAAAAAATGACCGGTTGTACAGGTCACCGGTCATTTGGGTTCAAGGACGTCCCAACAATAAGTTAAATGAAGCCTTGATGTCTACTACTTGAAAAGTAGTGGTATGTTCAATGACTCCTACGGTGACATTCATGGTGATGGTTCCAAGAGCTTGACGACGGGTATTGTCATAGGCCCTTATTCCTTGTTTAGATGGAGAGAAATCTTCATTCCCAACATCCTTGCAGTTCGAAGTGGGCATACATTGATTGCTGAACCATTGTCTATAAGGGTCATTGGTACATTCATTCTTTGCAAACCACCGTGAGGTTTAAGGCTTTATTGTGTTTGTCACCTTCTGGGGGTAAGTCCTTGTCAAAAAAGGTGATCAAATTAATGGGACTGGGGAGATCACTTGTAAGGAAGTTAGCTAACCCCTTTGGAGTGGTCTCAGAATCTATCCCTACTCTTGCTAATGCGTCCATTACTACAACTCTATGTTCATGAGATGAAGCTAAAAGCTTCCAAACATCATTTTGACCTTAGTCTTCTTGAGCTGCTTGACAATATCATTGTCTTCTATAAGAGGTGTTGGAATTTGTTGAGTGGTAGGGATAGGGTCGTTTGTGACTGGTGGTTGCACCCTTTCGGACCTTGTAAGCACAGTAATTGGAGATTCTTCTTCCTCGTCCCAAATATCATCAACTGGGTAAAGTGCAGCAAGTGGTGGTTCTTCCATATCTTTGAGGTAGACGTCCTCATCATCACTGTCCCAAACCCCATTAATACTGACATCTTTATCCAAAATATCCCTTTTTGTTGGGATAAGTTTTCCACTATTTATGAATCCTTGAACAAGATCTTTAAACTTGAAACAATTTTCTATTGTGTGCCCTCCAGATTGATGGTATTTGCAGTAAACCTGTCTGTTCTTTTGAGGGATTCAAATGGTCTTGGATCGAGAGGTTTGATTTTCCCCATCTCGAAGAGCATGTTGAACATCTTCTCATAAGGGATACCAATAGGTGTATAAACTTTGTTATTCTTCTTCGTTGGTGGTGTAACCACGTTGAAGGTGAATGGTTTTCTCTCAACAGTGTTTGAGGAAGGAGTATGGTTCTCTTTTTCAAGAGCACGCTTATTTTCAGCTTTCTCTGCTTTCCTGCGAATAATTTGAAGTTCGAGCCTTATCTCTTCTAATGTGTTAATGAGGGCACACACTTCTCCTCCAGTGGCATCCTGTTCACCAATAGTTAAGGGCTTAGCTTCTTCTTGAAAGTCTCTCATCGCATCAAAGAAAGTCTCCTCTTCCTTTTCAATGGCATGAACCTCTTCTATTAGCTTAATGAGGAGTGATGGATCCATAGGATCTTGTTCATCAGAAATTGCTAAGGAATCTGAAAGTAGAGAGTTATTGAAGCTTGGCTTCTTGCTAGCAGGAGGCACTGGGAGTTTGTTGTTATCAATTAAGTCTTGGATAGCTTATTTTAATTTCCAACAACTCTCAGTAGAGTGGACCCTACCTTGGTGATATTTGCAATGTGCATTCGGATTCCAACTAGCTATTCTCTTTTCAGGTGCAGGATCTTCAATAGGTCCAATAGGAGGGATGAGTCCTTTGGCATGAAGACGGTCAAAAGCAGTATCATAGCTCATCCCAATAGGAGTGAAGTCTCTCCTAAACTATTTCTTTTGCCCTTGTTATTCATGGCGAGGACATCATTTATGTTAAAGGTGCTAACATTGTTACTATAATGGGTGGCTTTGGAAGAAGAAGGATTGTCGTTCTTCTTTCCTTTCTAGCCATTGTTGTTGCTATTGTCAAGATCATCTTCGATTTCAATTCCTATGTTATAGACAGCTTTGAAAGTGTTTAAATTGCATTGATATTTCAAATGCTTTTGATACTTTTCTTGGAGGTTCTTGATTAGGGGATTTCGCTCCCACCAATCGGAATGCGCCACGTGGGCCAATCAGGTCCTGCCAAGTGTCCCCTAGTTGGAACTGTCAGGGCTTGCCACGTGGCACACGCTTATTCGTCCACCCTGGACCTATTATGTCATGACACGTGGCATACTCCATGCCTAATGGAGAAACCGGCCACTGACAAGCGCACTTTAGGGCGCGCTTTAGAGCATATTTTAGGATGATTTTGGATGTATTTGGGGCCGCTTTGGCCGATTATTACCTTGTTATGCTTACGTTCCCCATATTACGTGCTTCACGGGTTTTCGGTTTGTTTTTGATGTGTTTTCAGGTAATATCAACCGAGTTTAATCGGATCCCGAGCCCTTGATGCGTAACCGAGCTAGCCTTGACCGGAGTCCGAGGAGTTAAGGAAGTTCAAGTGCCGTGCATTAATTACATAGCACAGGCAGCACGGCCGTGTTACCATAGGCACACCCGTGCTGGCCTATAAGCAAGCAACCCCAGGCAAGGCAGCACGGCCGTGCAAGCCAATAGCACGGCCGTGTCAGTATCCACGCACTCGCACGGCCGTGCAGGCCATTAGCACGGCCGTGCCAGATGTTGCCCGTGCCCGTGTCAGCTTCAGTATGAGCCCCGTGCTAGAGCATATTCAGCACGGCCGTGTCATTTTTAGCACGGCCGTGCCAGGAAGCTGCACGGTTGTGCCATATATAGCACGGCCGTGCCAATTTGAAGAAGAAACCCGGTTTACTTACTGACAAGCTAGCACGACCGTGCCAAATACAGCACGGCCGTGCTGATCCAGGGTTAACTGCGCGCTTGACTTCTCCGAATTAGAAGACGTATATAAGGCCCGACTTTAAGAGGATTAAAAGACAGTTTTAGAGATAGTTTTTGAGAGCCTTTGTAGAGAGTTATTGGAGAACGTTCTTAGTATTAGAGATTCATTAGTTTTCTTAGAGATTTTTCTAGAGATTTTAGTTTTCTTGGATTGATTTGAAGCAAGATTTGCGAAGATTCTTTGTATTATTCATTGACGACGGATATCAAAGTTCTGAACTTTTCCATTGATTCGCATCAATACAATTGGTATTATTCATTCTTGTTTATTAATCAAGCTTTATTATTCCTTAATCAGAATTCATGTTTATATCTATTATGCTTTTGGAATTCATTATTGCTTTGATTATGAATATGTGTGAGTAGTCTCCTAGCTAGGGTTTCGGGATGAAACCCGGCCTAGGTAATCTATGTAATTGAGGATTGATTTTGATAAACGGATTGTGATTAAATTGATTATATGCGATTGCATGTTAATTCATTATAATAGGAGTAGCTAACCTAGAATCTTGAATTTGATTGCATGATATTCTTGATTTGAACGAGAGATTGTGAATTGAGTATTTCATTATTGAATGTGGTTTGATTATGTATCGAGTAATGTTAAGTGCATGAGAAATCCAAGCTTAGTATTGCCCGTTGTCTTCCTATCACATGATATTGATCAGACTTATAGTCTTTGCATATCCCGTTTGTCTCTGTGATTCCTTGTTGCTTAGTTACCAATGGTTAGGCGGATTCCCGTTCTCCCTAGTGTCTTAGTTTATTGATTTATTCCATCTTATTAGTAGTATTTTAGAACACCATTTTCCATTGATTTCGAACTAGCTTAGGTTTAAGATTGATTTGCAATTACTCTCGTTCCTCGTAGACCGAACCTTTATTTGCCATATTACTTGGTTATAGGGTGTTCGTATAAGTATTGTTTGATTGAGAGTTAGATTGTAGCGACCGATTTAACCCTTGTCAGCCACCTAGGCCCAACTTCCGAGGGAAGCCCAATCAGCCCAAGGTTAACCTAAACCTAGGATTGACACGTTTCCCAAGGTTATAAATACCTCCCTTAATCCTCATTAAGGGAGAGTACGCACATTAAACACTCTCACCTTGAGAGACCCAATCACTTTAATTTCCGCATTAATTACTCCTTAATCAAGTACTAACTTGACCGTCGGAGGCGGATCTCCGATCATCCGGAGCATCCGTTTGTTTTGCAGGTACAGGAGTCCGGTTCCAGTCTCAGAATTGTAACTCTCCCGCAGGACATCAGAAAACCCCGAAACATTTTGGCGCCGTCTGTGGGGAGAGTACTTTTGAGATGGCATCCACGTCTGTACCGACTCCTGAAGAGAGGCGTCCCCTAAACGATCCTCAAGTTCAGTCGGACCACGATACTGAGAATGAATTTGAAGTTGAAACTCACACAGCTTCAGACGGGACCCTAAGGGCCCGACGCACCCGTCATACCGAAAGGAGGGAACGGGAACATCTTCAAACTGGACCCAGTGATCCAGCCGGCGAACCGCCTATTCAGAAGCAGCCGGCTGATGGGTCTGCTCCCATTATAAGAAACGAACTCATGACCTTCATGAGGGGCTTCAAGGGAGAGATTCAAGAGTTGCTCAACAAGAAGCCTGCTCTGGCCAAGGAGCAGTCGGCTAAGAAACCTTCCACTTTAGGGAAGAGGAAGCCAGTTCAAGGGCGAGAGGCGACCCCTCATCCTAACTCTAGGAAGTGGGAGCCACCTGCCCTTGATTTCACAAAGTACCGCTTTCCTACTCCAGGAAAGAGGAAACCTGTTCGTCATATTCAGGCGGACGGGTCAAAGAAAACATACACAGATGCTCGGTTATTGCTAGAACAGAAGAAGAATGACCGATTGTCAGAGTCGGCCTCTACTTCAAACTTCCAAGACAGTCTGCGCAATACCTCGATGAGGTATACTCAGTCGCATCATGAGAGTCAGTCAGGCGGTACCTCCCGTCAGTCCGGCTTTCATAGTGACCAGGCGGTACTAAACTTACCATTTGTACCGCAACAACAATATTTTTTGCTGCCACCTCTGTTTGGTGGGCATGCAGCAAAGAATGTCCAACCTATGGACTGGCAACTACGGTTGCTTAGACTTGGGGAACAGCCGTCGGCCTTCTCCAAGGAAATTGCTGAAGCCGCTCAGCCGGCTAAAGTGAAAAATGTATTAGTAGGCGCCTATGACGGCACTACTAACCCAGAAGACCATTTGATGGCATTCACCAACCTGATGTACCTTCAAGGGTTGGATGATCCCACTTGGTGCAAGTGTTTCCCAGCGACTCTCAAAGGAATCGCACAACAATGGTTTGGCAACCTGTCGACTGGTTGTGTGAATAATTTCAGGACGCTTGCTTACTTATTCACCTCCAACTTTGCCATGAACATACCTGCGAAGAAGACGACCCTTGATTTAGGAACGATTCAGCAGGGCGAGAAGGAGGGGCTTCGTTCTTACATCAGGCGGTTTCACCTGATGAGAATACAGATTCAAGGGTTACCGGATGAGGTAGCCTATACTGACTTTTTCAGAGGTCTCAAAGACGGATCGACCTTCAAATTTGATTTGGTCCGAAAGAGGGTGGAGACTCTTCAAGAGGCCTTGATTGAAGCGGAAGCTTATATACAGGCGACTGATCTTTGTAGTACGGTAAAACAGTCAGACGGGAGAAGGTCCGACAAAAGAGAAGGACGACAGAAACAATCGTCAAACAAAGACGAGAAGAGAAAAGAGGTCTGGGCGGCTGATACCTCTAAACAGCCGGCCCAGAAAAAGAAAAAAGAATTCAAACCATACTCCCCAAAGTATGCGTTTAACAAGGATAGCCAATTTATCCTAAAGGAAATCAAGGGACGGATCTCAATTGAGAAGCCAGTCCCCATGAAGGGTTCTGCAAGAAACCGAAACCAAGGAAAATTTTGTGATTATCATGAAGATGTTGGTCATCAAACCAACGAATGCATCAGTCTCATGCGGTATCTGGACCGCCTGGCTGAGCAGGGCGATCTTGACACTTATGTCAAGAAATCTACGGGGAACACTTCCTCGAAAAAGTAGTCGGCCAAAAAGAGTCAACAGGCCTACAGCTCTGATACAGATGATGCAGTCGTCTACACCATTGCAGGCGGCTTTGCAGGAGGCGGTCCCACTATTAGGGGCAACAAAGACAGTATCAGGCGACTAGATGTAAATTCCGTTCACCAAGAACGACCCTCCAAATATTCATTTCCTGAGATTGTCATCACTGAAGAAGATCTAGGAGGGGTAAGGGGGCCGCATGACGACCCTATCGTTATTGAGTGTAAAGTGGCCAACCAGAGAGTTGGCGGAATCCTTATAGATACTGGAAGCTCCTCAGATCTTATCGGTAGCAAATGTATGTCAAAATTAAAATATCAGACTGATTGCATACGTCCGGCATCCCACCCTTTAGTAGGGTTTGGAGGAGGAGTCGTCCACCCAGTGGGACAAGTGGATTTACCCATCCGCCTGGGTGAAAAAGGGGAAGGACGACACATGGTAGTCCGGTTCCTGGTAGTAGAAGAACTCTCGGCCTACAACATGATTCTGGGACGACCAACCCTGAATAATTCCAAGGCTGTTATAATCCCATCTCTTATGTTGCTCAAGTTTGAGAGGGATAATGGAACAGTTGGGTCCCTAAGGGGAGATCATAGGATGGCCCGAGAGTGCTATCTCTCGGATATCAAGCCCACTGTCATGGTCGCTGGGTCAAGTGGTGGAAAAACAGACCTTGACAATGTCAAGGAGAGTGCGCCTGTTCAAGAAGCAGGCGGCAAGAAGAGAAAGGCAGCCCAGACGGGGGCCGCAAGAAAAGACAGAAAATAGCAATCATTGGCAGAGGAGCGGTCGGATGAATTCCGCCCTCAGGTGGCTGGTGAGCATACGGACTTGATCTTAGATGACTCACGTCCTGAGCGAACAGTCAAAGTTGGGACGACTGCTCTCAGAGTCGTGGGTGACGATTTTCACAAACTATTAAAAGAATACAAGGACATCTTTGCATTCAAAGTCCACGAAATTCCAGGCATTAGTCCTGACCTGGCGGTACATAAACTGGCTGTGGATCCGAAAAAGAAGCCGGTAAGGCAGAAAAAGCGGAACCATGGCGAAGAAAGAAGTCAGGCGGCAGCCGCCGAAGTAAAAAAACTACTTGATGCAGGGTTCATTCGGCAATGTTACTTCCCAGACTGGGTTGCAAATGTGGTGCTTGTTAAAAAGTCGAATGGCACCTGGCGAATGTGTGTAGACTACACAGACTTAAACAAGGCATGCCCCAAAGACAATTACCCTCTGCCTAAAATTGATAACCTGGTCGACTCAACAGCCGGCCATGCTTTAATGAGCTTTATGGACGCCTACTCTGGTTTCCATCAAATTCCTTTATGGAAGAAAGATCAGGAGAAGACGGCCTTCGTCACTGATCAAGGGTTGTACTGTTACACGGTTATGCCGTTCGGTCTTAAGAATGCCCCGGCCACCTTCCAGCGAATGATAAACGCTGTGTTCTTTGATCAAATCGGGAGAAACGTCGAGGCATACATTGATGATATGATTGTCAAGTCTAAGCTATAGACAAATCATCTGTCGGACCTCCGAGAAACTTTCGCCACACTCAGGCGGCACCATGTCATGCTCAATCCCAAGAAATGTGTATTTGGAGTTGAGTCTGGGAAATTTCTCGGATTCCTTATCAATCAGAGAGGAATAGAGGCGAACCCTGAGAAGGTGCAGGCGGTCATCGACATGCAGTCACCTCGTACCGTCCGAGAGGTTCAGAAGTTAAAAGGTTGTCTGGCGGCCTTAGGAAGATTTCTAAGCCGATCAGGCGACAAGTGCTTATACTTCTTCCAGGCCATTAAGAAGAAGGCAAGGCTTGAATGGGGGCCGGATGCTGAGGAGGCCTTCCAGAAATTGAAAGTTCACTTGCATTCCTTGCCAAGGCTGGTCAGCCCTTTGCCCAAAGAAGTACTCTACATGTACCTGGCCGTCTCTGATCATGCGTTAAGCGCTGTTCTTCTTGCTGAAAGAGACGGCTGTCAGCTCCCGGTCTACTTTGTCAGTCATGTATTGAAAAATGCCGAGTTGAGGTATCCCTTAGTGGAGAAATTTGGTCTTGCACTCTTCATGGCTGTTAAAAAATTGAAGCCCTACTTTTTGGCACATGCAGTCGTCGTGTATACAGATCAACCTATCAAGCGGCCACTGACCACCATGGAGTCGTCAGGCCGGATGATCAAATGGACTATAGAAATACAGAGCCTCGAAGTTACTTTCGAGCCTAGAAAAGTAGTGAAGGGGCAAGCCTTTGCTGACTTTATTGTTGAGATGACTCGTCCCCCTGATTCTCGAGATTCAGACCAAGTCTGGAAGGTATATGTGGATGGAAGCTCTACTTCAAATGGTTGTGGAGCAGGCGTCATATGTCAGTCGCCAGAAGGCGACAGGTACGAATATGCTCTACGCTTCAGTTTTCAGGCTTCAAACAATGAGGCAGAATATGAAGCTTTACTAGCCGGAATCCGCATGTGCAAGGCGGCAGGGGCACGAAAGATAAACGCCTTTTCCGATTCACAATTGATAGTGAGTCAGTATAATGGCAAATACGAAGCAACCCATCCGGCCATGATCAAGTATTTACAGGCGGTACGACAGGCAGTCGGTTCCCTTGAAGATTTCCATCTGACTCAAGTGCCGAGATCAGAAAACAACCAAGCGGATGCACTTTCAAAATTAGCATCGTCCACCTCTTGTGATACTCCTCGAACTGTTTTTTGGGAAGTAATGGAGAAGAGAAGCATCGAGGAAGACCCTATTGGAATCCTAGACAGAAGCTCAACTTGGATGGATCCAATCAGGGCATATCTGACAGACGGTACCCAGCCGGATGATCATCACCAGGCGGCAGCACTGAAAAAACGGGCAGCCAGTTTTGAAATGATAAAGGGAGAACTTCACAAAAGAGGGTACCTTCAACCCTACTTAAAATGTGTTACTCCAGAAAAGGGGCGAGAGATACTAGACGATCTTCACTCTGGTTACTGCGCTTCCCATATAGGCGGTAGGACGCTTGCTCAACGGACAAGGCGGCAGGGCTACTTTTGGCCTACTTTAGAAGCAGATGCAATGGAGATGGTGAAAAAATGTGACAAGTGCCAAAGGTTTGGCAAACTAATTCACCGTCCGGCTACTGACCTCACTACCATTCATAGCCCACTACCGTTTGCTAAGTGGGGCATGGACATTCTGGGTCCCTATACGCCTGCTACAGGCGGAAGGAGGTACATACTTGTTGCAGTCGACTACTTCACTAAATGGGTGGAGGCGGAGGCTGTAAAGGGAATCAAGACGAAGGATGTAATTTCATTCATTTGGAAAAATGTCATCACTCGGTTCGGGGTTCCCATGTCTATGGTCTTTGATAATGGTCCCCAATTTGAGACGCCTGTTCTCAAAAGCTGGATGGGTGACCAAGGAATTGCACACCACTTTGCATCAGTCGGCCGTCCACAAACAAACGGCCAGGTAGAAGCTTTTAATAAAATCATCTCAGACGGTCTCAAGAAAAATATTGAACGAGCAGGCGGCCTATGGGCGGATGAATTGCCACATGTTCTCTGGGCCGTTAGGACGACTGAAAAAGGGGCGACTGCAGAAACTCCATTCCTCCTAACTTATGGTGCGGAAGCTGTTCTTCCAATAGAACACTACGAGCCGACTCTTCGAGTAATGCTATATGACGAAGAGGCAAACTGGGAAGCCATGCGCCTGACATTAGACTCACTCCCAGAAAGGAGGGGCAATGCTGTCTTGCGCCATGAAATTTACCGCCTGAGAGTGACTAGATCATACAACAAAAAAGTACACAGGCGTCCACTCAAAGTGGGGGACTTTGTACTTAGAAAAATGGAAGCATTTGGTAGGGCTAATGAGTCTGGCAAACTAACTCCCAACTGGGAAGGACCCTACCGAATCTATGAAGAGGTCAGGGACGGTACCTACCGTCTGGAAACACCAGACGGCCAACCGTTGCCTCGAACCTGGAATGTAGATAATCTTAAGAAATATTTCTTTTGAAAGATGTAAATAGTCGAGGGCTACTTAATAAAAGTTTGATGTTTCATTCAATTCTGTACTAAGGGGGGCATGCCTACTGACAAACAGTCGGCTACTCTCCATGTTTAATTTTCATTTTTACCTAAGAGGGGCATGCCTACTGACAAACAGTCGGCGACTCTCCATGTTTAATTTTCACTTAAGAGGGGCACGCCGCTTGTTCCACACAACCGATTACTCTCCCAGAACACAGTTCACCAAGAACTATCAAAGGCTCATGGCTAAAATGATCAGACCAGGCGCCAAGCCAACTGATCCAAATATAAATTCAATTCGACCTGTCCCAACATTATAGCAGGCGTCCGACGGCATCCATCCGGATGAAATTCGTCGCAGAGAGCAGCTCCCTTTTGGGTGGAACATTGTTCTATAAAATCATTACACGGCACCTATACGACTGTCTAACCAAGACAACCACATAGCCGTTTCCCGGACAAGGATACCTCTCACTTAACTGACTAATCAGGTCAAACAAGTGTTCGCAGTAACCATCCGTGTCAACCGACCGAATGAACTACTTGGGATAAGAACAGTTGGTATCTTATGAGTTAATAGTCAACAAACATTGGCGAATAAAGGGGAACAACCGGTACCCACCGCTTGATACCTCTACTACTCAGTCACTTGGCGACTAGGTAACAATTATGTTTCCATGGTCACTCCTTAAAAAATTTAGTATGAAGCTAAAAAGGTGTTCATACAGCGCCTGTTCACACTAGATTAAAAGTGGCGGGGAACAGTCGGCCTGGACCGACTAGAGTCTCTAGCTTAAAAAACAAAAAAAAAACAAACAGGGCAGGTAGGAAACCACCTTCCTACTTGGTTGGAGGAAATCCATTCTTTAAAGTGGCTGACTGATCGCTTAGCCTGGAAACAGACAACCAGTCGTCCAGGGGCATAGGTGGCATGACTAACTATCTCGTACCTGTCCGCAACTATCGGCCATGCAAAACAGTCGGTATAGTGTGCAATTGGATATCAAAATATTCGATACTTAAACAAATTTGAAACAAAACAAAAATGAAATATTTTGGCATAAAAAGAAGCCGGTCATTAAAGACCGGCCAAATATTCAGAACCCCGGCCCCCTGGCCGAGTAAATAAAAACAAACGGCACGCAGGCCGTGAAAAGAAGACATTAAGCTTAAGAAGGGGGCAGATCTTCAATATTAGCAGCTGCCGCCTGGTCAGCACTCTTTTTGCTGGACTCGGCTTCAGCTGCATCCTTCTTCGATGCATTACCCCCAAGCGGCACAAGCGCCACTACCGGCTCCTCCTCCTTCTCCAACGCCTTGTCCTCAGCAGCCGCCAGGATCTCTTGATTATATCTATCAAAACACTGGCGGTACGTTTTTTCCCAGGAGGAATAGTCGGCATTGGGGAAGAGGCGGCCCCAGGTCATGCGCTGGATTTGAGTAGAGTCTTCCATCATCTCCCGGACCAGCTCTTTCTTTTCTTGCTCGGCCTTTTCCGAGAGCTCCTGAGTAAGACTCTTCTCCTGGGTCACCAGGTGTTCCTTTACGTGCGCCAAGGATTTCTCCAAGGTGTCGTATGAGGACATTTTTTGGCGAAGAGGTCTCAGCTCGGCCTTGAGATTGTTGATGGTCGCCTCCAGCTCGCTATTTTTCTTCTGGGCCGCCTCTAACTGAGCCCGGATGGCAGAAGTAGCCTGCGCCTGATAATAAAGAATGTCAATTGTCAGAACTTCATTTTGGGCAATTTGAAACATTGCCTTATCACAGTTAGAGGCGGCCATAGCTTTTGCAGCCTTTACCTCTTTGTTCTTCCTGTCAAGCGGCTTGCGGAGGCCGTTCACTCGGAGCAGGGCCTAAGTAAAAAGGGAACAGGCGTCAGTTTCCAAACAAAAAACAGGCGTCCTGGAATTCAAATAACCAAAAATATGCTAAGTATACCTCAGCAAGGACCCCTGCAATCCCGTCTAGGTCAAGGGTGCCGACACCCCTGACCGCCTCCCCTTCAGCTGGAGGAACGGCCTTGATCATAGACTTGGCCACCTCGACCAAGTCAGGCTCCTGAGGGCCGGCTGCATCAACCATAAGCAAACGATTTAAACCTAGTAAAGAAGGGAGCAAGTCTAAATTCACAAAGACAACTTCATACTTCTAGGCGGCCCAATTGGAGTTTTAGAAGGAGTGGCCGGCTGTTTCTCAGCCGCCGCATGTTTCCTGGCAGAACCAGGAGAGCTCGCAACAGTCGTCCTCCGGGTCTTGGAGTCCGGCTGTTGGGAAGAAGAAGCTCTTGGAGCGCCCGTCTAAAAAAAAAAAAAAAAAACAAAACAAACACTCGGTCAGTATATGCATAAACCCAACTCCAAAAAGACAGTGAAAGGTTCGAAGCTCACCAAGGGTGCCCCCTTGTTGGGGGAGTCGGTTGACGACTGTTGCATGATGGAGGCCCGCAACATGGCCGCCGCAGTCTTGGAGGCGGTAATTTTGCTCATAGCGTCCGCTGCAAAAACAAATAGCAAGGTTAATAAAAAGTCATAACAGTAATGCATGGAAAAACAGAGTATTCGACAGGCCGGCTACCTTTTGAGCACCGACTGCTGAGGCCACAGGCGGCCAAAAAGTACTCGTCGTAGAGCCATTTGAAGCTCGGGACGCAGTGCAGGGGTACTTGCTCTCGTACCCCTGAAGTAGAGTCAACCCTCGACTCTACTTTAAAGAGTCCTTTGTCTAGGATCTCTTTCTTAGCTTTGGAGGGAATAGGCGGCATGCTGCGGCCGCCTGCAAGAAGAGGCGGATTCCTATTCCGCCTGTTGAAGCGCTTGTTCAGCTCTGTGTCTGAACTCTCAATGATAAGGAAGGTGCTTCGCCAGTCCTTCCACTTGTTTGCTTTACCTCTGGTCATGAGGTAGCCTCTGTGGCTTGTCAATTGATACCAGCCGGTACCGCCTGCCTTAGGGGTCCGGCTGAGGTAATTCATGTGGGCGAAAGCCTCGAAGTTTGGCTCCACCCCGTGCAGTTCGCACCCGGCCACATAGCCGAGTACGTTGACCCAGGAGTTCGGGGCTAACTGCCATAACCCCAACTCATACCCATCCAAGATCCGCTGAACAGCCGGATGTAGTGGGAAGCGCAGCCCAGCCTTGATTGCCGCCTCGTAGCAGCCAAAGCAGGCGCCATCATAGCTAATACCAACCGGCCAGACGACTGTGTCTTCTGGATCCGGCACGAACACTAAAAAGTCGGGGCCCATTGTGTGGTTTGCAATAAAGCTCCCCACTTTCTCTTGCATGGCCGTGATCCAGCCCCGAGGGACAGTGCAGTAATAGGGGGTATTTTGCTCTCGGTCAGAGGCGGATGGCTCCGCCCAATTGTCCCCCTTCTCAACTGCGTGAGAAAGCCTCGCCTCTTGTAGGCGACTGTTTTTCTCTTCTGTGTCCAGAGAAGCATTGCCAGAAGAACTAGACTCAGATTCGTCCTCTGACGAGTCCGAAGAGGACGACTCCTCCCCTCTCCCAGAGGGGCCCGCCTCCTCTCCTTTAAAAGGAGAAGGAGAGAATGTAGACTTGTCAACTGTAAAATTGGAAGGGGTCACTTTGACTCCTCCCTCAGAATTGTCGGCTTTCAAGCCGCTCTGGTTCACTTCCACATCTGGCGCCTGGTCCGATGTTTCACTAATCGGCACCCTATGGGAGGAGCCGTCTGAGTTCGAAATCCTAGCAGTTCTTTTTGTTCTGGCCATCATGTTCTGCATAGACACAGACACAGTCGGACTTTGTATAAAGGGCAAAGAAGGGTCCGGAAAAGGGCAGGCGGCACTCCTAGTCCTAGATTCAGCCGTCCCCGGTGACCGGCTGATCACTAACCTAGGTCGTGTCGTGTGCTTCCGTGGTGCCATTTCAAAAAAAGAATAAAATAAAGAGAAAATTAAGAATAAGAGAACCGACGGTTACCTGAACGAGTGACGTTGATGGAGTTCTGAAAATCCTTTGCAGTCGGCTTGTCAGAGCAGGCGGTAGGCAGAAAGGGTCCATAATGTCAGAGCAAGTTCAGGGGTCCGAATTTTCTCTCAAAAAGTTCTCAAGTGTGAAAATGACCGAAGTCAACACTCCCTTATATAGGCGAAGTGAGAAGGCGAAGGGTCACTTCCAGAATTCAAATTTGGGCGGGAGAATCTCTCGGCCTTTCGCCGAGTGACACCTGTAGCAGGCCGTCGCCTGTTACAGGGCGACACCTGTCACAGGTAACACGTGACCAGTCACGTGCCACCTGTGAGGGGCAAATGATTAGGGGATTTTGCTCCCACCAATCGGAATGCACCACGTGGGCCAATCAGGTCCTGCCAAGTGTCCCCCAGTTGGAACTGTCAGGGCTTGCCACGTGGCACACGCTTATTCGTCCACCCTGGACCTATTATGTCATGACACGTGGCATACTCCATGCCTAATGGAGAAACCGGCCACCTAGGCCCAACTTCCGAGGGAAGCCCAATCAGCCCAAGGTTAACCTAAACCTAGGATTGACACGTTTCCCAAGGTTATAAATACCTCCCTTAATCCTCATTAAGGGAGATTACGCACATTAAACACTCTCACCTTGAGAGACCCAATCACTTTAATTTCCGCATTAATTAGTCCTTAATCAAGTACTAACTTGACCATCGGAGGCGGATCTCCGATCATCCGGAGCATCCGTTTGTTTTGCAGGTACAGGCGTCCGGTTCCAGTCTCAGAATTGTAACTCTCCCGCAGGACATCAGAAAACCCCGAAACAGTTCTTAATGAACATCCTTACAGATTCTTTCTCGCTTGGAACTTCGATCATTTTAGCGGAAGTTTCCCTCTATTTATTATAGAAAGCAGTAAATCCTTCATTTTCTTTCTGTTTAAGTATTTCAAGTTCCCTATGATTAGTTTCTACTTAGATATTAAATTTGTATTTATCAATAAAAGCATGTGTAATGGATTCCCAAGTAGCGATCTTCTCTTTGTCTATAGAGAACAACCATTGCTAACATATTGTTTCAAGAGAAAACGGGAAGAGTGAAGGGAAAACTCTTCTATCAATTCCCTTGATGTCCATGATTGTTTCAAAAGCTCTTAAGTGAAAGTAAGGATTGTTAGTTGGCTTGAACTTAGGGATGTCATTGGCAGAGAACTTTTGCGGAAGAAGTTCCTTATCCATTAAGACCCCTTTGGAGCTAATCCCGGTACTTGTAGTCATTAGATATTTGACTCAAGCTTTCTTCTATACACTTAATGGTCTCGACTGGTACTTGCTTTCTAGGGTCGTTAACCTGAGTAGTGAGCCCTTTAAGCATCTCGGCGGGTCCATTGACGGTTTGTTTAAGTTGGTCAACTTCTTCTTGACTGACCATTGTTCTGAACTTTTTCCTTGTGTCGAATCGGTCTATCAAAGAGTAGTACTTGAACGAAGGTGTTGTCATTGATTAAACGTCCTTCTCTCCTTGACCAAGTGATGTAAAATTAAACCATTGACTCTTTTAATGACTTGACTCGAATTAACTTTTATTTTCATTGGTTTGAAAAAAGCAAAAATTGGGTGCATATTTTGGGAATCAAGTATGGGGAATTCGTTTCAAGCAACATGGTTTATGTTGGGAGGATAATATCCGACTTACCCTCCTAAAAAAATGATGGAAAAGCGCACACAAGACTCTAGACATGGTCGTGACATATACAGAGTGTGTGCATTGACTAGTGAGTGAAAGTGACAGGCTCAAGACTCATGTAATGACTATGGGACTATGTGATTAGACTCAATCAAAAACCAAACTAAGACCTTGGCTATTTAAATTAATTAACCAAAAAAGTTTAGATTCGACGTAGAGACTCAGAAAGGAAAACCGAACCATTGCGAAACGATGGAACCATCGCATCGCGTTGGTTCTATTGCAACGCGATATAAATATCGCGTCGCGATAGAACTAACGTTCTGCGTTACAAGTCAGACTTTCGCGCCAGAACTGGAATGTCAGTTTAACTTGTTTCCGGTAATTCTTTCAAAAGGGAAGCCTATAGTCTTAGTAGGTCAAGTATGTTTAGACTTTATTAGTCCAAATTAATTAATTAATAAACTGAGCAAAGTCCTTTTTTAGTCATTAATTAGTTTGTTAAAACCTTATAAACACACGTCAACACAAACGGTTAGTTTATCACAAATAAGTATGCACAAGTAAGGAATGCACAACTAGTCAAATAGTCACAACATGATGCAATGAGTTTGCAACCTAACCATGGCTCTAGTTCTCTAAAGCTCAAGAATTATGGTAGTCAAAGAGGGTCCATGGTTACGAATTTGGATGCATCGCGTGGAAGCCTTACCTTTGGAAGGGTTGGCGCGTATGGATGGAACCCCATAAGTTAGACTTGCTTCCATGGTTTGGTGAATTCACAAACTCGGATGTACCCGTCGTTGCACGGAGCGTTCGATTAGGTAGATAGAGCATGAATTCCTAGGGGATAAAACCATATGTAAAACACAAATGGGTTCATGAAAGAAGGAAAAACTCAATCAGGAAGTAGAATCGGCGAAACAGTACTAGAATCGGTCAAAATAAGAAGACAGATTTCTGGCTCGATGTTGGAAGAACTCGGCGTGAGAAAACAGGGTCCATCGCACAGCGATGACTCCATTGCGTCGCGATGAAGCCATCGCATGGCGATGGACACTGTCGTCTCGCGACAGTTCCTACACTTCGTGGCAGCTTTCTATGTTCTCAAAATTTTCCGATTTTTCGTAGTATTTTTTCGATTCTAGTTGTGAAAGATATTTCCCAATATTCCTACATGTAAAATTCCTATGTTTTTTACGCATTTCAGATGGTCTTTCTAATGAGGACCTTTTTATGCTTATTCCATAATGTTAATCAAAATTACGCACAATGAATATCAAGAATTTTTCAAGTCTCATCCACTCATTCTAAAGTCAATTGCCAAAATAAATTTTAGGAATCAAAATTAGAAATCCTCCCCAGCGGAGTCGCCAAAAAACAGTAGGGAATATTTCAACACTCAACTTTGAGCCCCACTGTGGTCATGCACTTAAGCATGGTGGCGTCCAAAGGGAAAGAAACTAGAGCAAAAGAGTCGCCAACAAGTTTTAGGAACTTGTAAACCGTTCATGGGTGTGAAGGTTACACCCCATTCATGATCACGGAGATCGCTAACTCCATAGTGGTCCAGAACCATGACTGGATATTCGAGGATGATGGTATGAATCTAACCTAAAAGAGATTGAACCCGCCCTAAATCGGACTCTACTTAATTCTTATGACATTCATGTGCGCTTTCCGATCAACGTACATACATCAAGTTAATCCTAAACTTGTTTAATCTATGTTGGTTGATTATTAATGCACAAATAAATCTATTATTGGTGATCACTTGAATTAAAATCATATTAAGCCTAAAATCAAATTATTAATTATCTTATTAGGCGTGATTCCAAATACAAATTCCCTTTAAACCTGCAGAAACGGGCGTGATCAAGCAATTGCTATAAATCATAGAATAATCAAGCAATGTAATAATAATTTACACAACAAATCATCATCATAATCATCATCAATCTAATAATTAGCAAGATCCTAGGCATGATACTAAACAGATTAATAACAAACCCTAGCATGTCACTAATAATAAAAATCAAAGCTTTAGCCTAAACATGATACTAGGAATCACAAAAGCATCCTAACATGATACTGGGAATTATAAAAGCATCCTAACATGATACTAGGAATTAAAATAATATTCTAAGCATGATTTCTATATCAAATGAAGGAATAAGGATAGTGGATCTACTCACTTTGATGCCTCGTATCTCTTTCTATTAAAACAATAAACACGTTAGTAACTTCAAGAAAGAAATAAACCAAACAAATAAATCAAAATAGAATTGAAATAAGGATTAGGGACCAAATCCTCAGAAATATCAACCTTTCACGTCGAGGTCGAAGGCAATTTCGAGAAGGGATTGGAGTATTCAAGTCTCGCAAAGGTCGTATGGTGTGATGTATTTAGGCTAGGCTAAGAAAGAGAGAGAGAGAAGCTTATAGAGAGGGAGAGTTTAGATGATGATTGTTGGTGAATGAAAACGGAGGAAAACGACCCTATTTATAAGGAAAAACGAGGGAAAAGATCAGAAAAAGAGTCAGAATCCAACTCGGAATAAAACGCTTTTCATCGCGTGGCGATGGTTACATCGCGTCGCGATGCTTATATCACTGCGCGACATTTGCGTCGCTGTGCAACAATTCCATCGCTGCGCGATGCTTTCATAAGATGAGATTCGTACGGAATCTGACTTCCAATCAAATTGGGTTAGTCGAATATCCGTACTTATCTTTATTTTATCAGAATTAAATCTTATAAACAAGTGTTTTATCCGAAGTAAAATTCCTAAATTTTATCTTTTCAAAAAAGGATAAATTAGAACCTTCTAGAGAATTCTAGAAGCTAATAACAAATCCTAAGGGATTTAGGACTCAGAACAACCTTCTAGACAATTCTAGAAGCTTGTAATAAATCCTATTGGGATTAGGAATGATTTGAGGTTAATGGACCCTCCACATGATCATTGGGTCGTAGCTAGGTAAGGCTCGGTTTGGGCTTGGTTTTATTTTGTCCATAACTTCCTCGTTATAACTCGGAGTTGGGCTTATTATATATCGTTGGAAAGCTCTTTTCAAGACTCATCCATCTACATAATCATTGGACCCAGATTATGGACCAAAATAAATGGTTTGGACGTTTTTATAAAGATGACACGAAATGAATGATTTAAACACTAGTAGAAAAAAGCAATTGCCAAGCGGTTAAAAACCCTTAATGGGAAGCAGTTTTGAACCGGTGGGTCTAAGGGGGTCACCCATTGCCCCCTTGTAATGGGCAGCGGTTCAAAACGCTTCCTATTTTGAGGGAATGGGCAGCGGTTCACACTCCAAACCGCTGGCCATTTGTTGTTTACAGTTGAATTATAAGACATAATGGGCAGCGGTTTGGCCCACTGAACCGCTGCCCTTTAATACAATTTTTTTTTTTTTGTTTTTTCACCGCCAAACACTTATACATATAAGTAATAAACATAAACCTCATATATTTTCATTAATAACTGTAATTTTACACTTGCAAAAAAAAAATAACAAAAAAATACAATTGTTGGATTTACACAACAGCTCCAGCAAAGTGGCAGGGGCAGCAACAGTAGCAACTTAGAAGCAGAACAACAACATAGGAGCAGAACCAGTTAACTATGTTCTGAAGTAGACATATTCTACATAGCATGTTGCTCATAAACCAATGTAGTATCAAGCTGTTGAAATCAAATAATGACACCATTTTAGTGTATCTGCATGTATCAAGTAAATTAAGTGCAAAAATATAAAAGAAACATCACAACACCCCAACTTCAACACATACCAGTGTAGTTTTTAAAAAATAAGAGACTGCTTCTAGGTTTATTTATCATAATTCTATTTGAATCATAAAAAAGAAACTATACTACTCGCATACAGTAAGAGTAGGCAGGGTATAAGGCAAGTAAAACAAATGTCAAGCGACATGATAACATGATATAATCTCCATCTTCATCAACTTTTTTCAAACTCCAAAAGAGATGGATATACAAGAAAACGTGGGCAATAGGTGGGAAGAGGGGAGGGGGGGGGGGGGGAGAACCTGTACTGCAAGTATTCTGAGCATTGCAAATATGACATAGTGGTTCATCAATTAAGAAATGGTTATTTTACAACACTAATTAAAAAGTGCATCCTTTCGTTTGTTACATAAGTATTTAGTAGTCAAGGCAAAGATCAAAATAAAATAAAAAGTTGTCAAATGTTTCAGGAATATTATACACACCACTACAAGTAAAATCTTGAAGTATAAAGGCAACTTTGTTTTGATTCATAGTGCTAAGACATTTTAGAGAAGCAATGATAGTCAAAAGAGAGTATTATACCTTACTTAATATGCCAACAGAATTAATAAGCTCCATCATCAAGTCATCAACTTCAAAAATGTTTTCTTGCAAAGCCCGGTCAAATAGAGAAGGATGGGCTTTTACAAACTCGATGGCCTCACGAACGATTTTATTTTTCACTTATCAGAAGAGGGGGAAAAAAAGAGACAAGATAAATCTTCTGCATTGGCATATTTTCTGAAATTTCACCAGTTATCAATTACCTACATGACTACACACACCAGTTTAGAAAATACTCATAAAAAACCAAGGGCAATAAGCACAATTTTGCAAAGATGTGAAAACCACTTGAATAATCTTCATCTTCATCAACTTTTTCCAAACCCCAAAAATTAACACTAATTGATAATCAACTCATAACCTAAATACTAAAACCTTAATTATACAATAAAATGAACAATACATGTAAATCAATACATATAATTTAACACAAATTAACCTAATCAGACGTATTCTCATAGCTACAATACATAGAAAACAACTGATAACTCAAAAAATTTGAAAATAAACATCAAAACATTTCCAGTGAACACAAAATAAAGCAATCAAAATCACACAACTTGGCAACAATAGTTAAGTAGACTGATAAATTCCCCAAATCAGGCATAAATCTGAAATCGTATAAATCAAAGCCTAAACATGGAGTTGTTTTGTAGCAGATTTTTCTCTTTATGAATGCAGAAGAGATGAATTAGAGAGTAGGGGTGGTTAATGGACAGGGCTGCCCATTGATAATAGGGTCGGACCAAAATTTAAAGGGTTTTGACCCTAATATTTTAGTGGACAGGGTCACTAAAGGGCTTTAAGATATAGGGTTAATAATGGGCTTTTATTGACAGCTCATTAATATCAAAAAAAATAAAAATTAAAGGGCCAAAAAGAAAAATTAAAGGGCCAAAAACCCAAATTTAAAAAAATAAAAATTAAAATTAATCCAAATACCTTTCTCTCTCCTCCATTGAAGCGCACTCAGAGCTCTCCACTGAAGTCGCTTCTCAGCTTCTCATGTATCATCATTTTCTCTCTCTTAATCTGTTCTTCAATTTTGATTCATGTTTTCATTTTGTTAATGTTTGATCGTCGGCATTTGCTTTTTTGTTGCGCATTTTGGCTCAAATTGTGATACTTTTGAGGTGAATTCTTTGAATTTGCAATTCGAGGTTTAATTAATTGATCAGCATTTTTATTTACTTATGAGATTATTTTATTTTATTTATCGCTTCAATTTGATCATCGGCATAGTTTTCATTTCGCGTTTTTCGCTATTTTTTATGTGATTTTTCGATTTCTAAATTTTTATCTGAATATCAGTTGTTTCTTTCGAATAATTTTTGATCATTTTGGTGATTTTGATGTTTAAATTTGTTAATATATTTGATTTTATATGAACATTGTCATTGAATTCAGAGCATATGATCAATTTGAAAGAATTTTGTTAACCTATGTAAATTTCTATGATCTGAGACTTGGTTTGTAATCATCAATACGTAAGCATTTGGTCTAATAACTCCCATTAACTGTTGGTAATATTTCTAAGCTTGCAATTGTGCAGTGTGTTCCTTAATATGGATGATGATACTACTACTACTACTTCTACGACACGTGATGATGGATATAATGAATACATCACTCCGCAACGAAAGAGAAAGAAGATGTCTAAAGTTTGGAGAGAGCTTATTGAAGGGAAGAATGTTCAAGGTGAGAGAATTGCTACATGTGTAAATTGTAATTCTATTTTATCTGCACATCGTTGTAACACCCTAGAAATTCCTTTCCTTTGAAATACCCATTTTTCCATTTTAGAATACGTTAAAGGAAAATCTAAGACATTATCGCCACCATGAAAACGGCTAAAATAAATCAACTTTAAAAAGTCAAACCAAACAAAAATAAAGTCAAACAAAGTCAACCTACAACTCGGAACCATTGTAGGCCCTTAAAACCAAACGATATTAAAAACCTTTGCGTGAGTCTTACGAGCATAATAATATAAATAATATTCAAAGCAAATAAAACACATCATATTCCTATGGAAACTAAGCATGATTCGCTCTTCACTCATGTCCTTCATGAAAATGCTTTAATTCATCACCTGAAAAGCTTCTCTCTACTTGTCCCCACTACTCGCCATTAAAAATGGGTCGTCGTAAGGCCAAGGTAAAGACAAGGCCAAACAAACACACAATCAGCAAAGCTGAGTACATAGGCGTAATAAAACACACTAACATGTTTTCATCCTAACAACACACAACTTACCGTGTTGCCCCTGTTTACAAGCACACAAAACATTCAAAACCTAACCAGACCAATACCTATGTTCATTTAATTTTGATTACGCATCGAATAGGTTTCCCCTTAACCTGCCCCAATAAAGGGGTACTAACACGGGAGCTAACCGTGCCAGTATATAATAAACCACTCGTAAGTGGCCGGCATTCCTGCGCATAATAAAAAGGAAAATACAGCGTCTTGTACTCCTAGTAGAAGTTATGGTCAAATATATAGCCGCATAACTCCCCCCATATGTTCATACTCCAGGTATATATGTTCCAAGAGTTTTGGTGCGTAATCTCTTTCACTTTACGTTGTTTACATATTTTAAGACTGGGTGATGACTCTCAAATCATAACACAATCAAACATTATAATTCATTCAAACAATCAAACATACCAATTTAATTCTTGAATAATTAGTGACCACATAAATTTAATTGTTGAACCCTTTTTAATCTACCTCGGTTTTAAATAACACCTTAAGCACATAAAGTACTACAAATCCTATCCCTCTGTATTTAGAACACCTTAAGTGCACTTAGGCACCAAAAATAAAATTTAATCCTCGTGTACATAGAAACTTTAATAGCTCCTTCCTCATGCTTATAGCATCAATAAAAATTATATGAACCATAATAAAATTCCTTTTCAATAATCCAAACCAAATTAAACACTTAGTTTAATTAAACATGCTCTCTATCATGCCAATAATAAAAGTATGGTTCACAACCAACATGCCAACATAATTAATTCCAATCAACAATTCACTTCAATTAATTCATATTTCACAAATCAATCCAATCAACAAATTCCAACCAAAACCTATCATGATACTACTTGGAACTAATTAAACAAAGCCTAGCATGCCTCTACATATTCAAGTAATTACTAAGTACTCGAACGTACCTTGAATATGATCTCAAAATCGTCACGACTAAATAAAATCACTCACTTGAAAATCTCCTACAAACCAAAATTACGAAGAAGTATTAATACCTCTTTCACACAAATTTCCAGCAATATATATTCTCTTTAAATCACTCATAAACCCTCTAAAATAATCTGAAATTTAATTTAAAACCCTTACTTTTATTCCCAATTAATGGGTAATTAAAAATCCTTTCAAGAAACATAATTATAGGTTATATTTAAAATTCTAGCATTATTAAAACTTATAAAATTGCTGTAATTTAGTTTCAAAACATTAATTTCAATAGTTTTAATCAACCACAATCAAATTCCATCAATAAACATTAATTTAGAAACCTAGGGTTTTCAATTTGGGGCCTTTTAATTCAAAATTAAATCTAAAATTTTATATACAAAATACTTATTATCAAACATCATAAAATCATCACAAAACCCAAAAACAATAATTAAATTTAGGGTAGATTTAATTAAAAACAAAAACAATAATAATTTTTTTTTTTGAACACCACCGGCGCACACAGCCACCATGGCTGGCTGCTTGTAACACCCCAATAATTCTCCCTTAAAAAAAAACCTGTAAATACCTTTAACAATTTGCAAGAGAATTATTGACGTGCTACCGCCACGTGTTCAAACGTTAAGGCTAGTTCAGAATTTAGCAGCGAAAAAACTAACTCAGTTATAAATAAGTTTCCAAAACCAGTAATCAAAACCAAATTTAGTCTTACAAGTTGGAACCATGAAGGCCCTTATTCAAAACCCAATAAAAGTAGTAAATAAATCAAACCAGAGTTTAATTAAATCCAAACTTATGAAACGAAATATACTGTGGAAATATCCAACACTCCACTCAAAATCCCACACCCTGGGATTATGTATAAACCTGGGATTAATCTACTCCCCAATATTACAAGTGTAAAAATTGGATCATTACAGGATCATTGAAGGGCGAAAGCCATGACCAAGAAAAGACACACAAAAGCACGCAATCAGCAACGCTGACGCTGAATACATGCAAGCTACGAAACATGACAATGAATTCCTAACATACTACTAATAAGCAGTCAACACACACAATTTAATTACTTACTCAGACACATGTCTCAAATGTTAACATCACTAAAACTTTACTAATTAATAATAAATAATTCATTTCATTCATTGTTTGGATTAAGCAATAGACCAGGTTGTCCCCATATGCTCCATTTCGGAACATTAATAAAAGAAAACCCTATGCCTCCTTTCGTAAACATTAATAAACATCCAATGGCAGACGGGCGCAACTCCGTGGCCATAGCTAGTATGAGATCTCATCTAACTCCTTATAGTTTAGAAAAACATTTGTAAACAAGAGACTCGTAGATCAGACGGCCTCTAGAAAGTACACAGCTAATACCCCGTGTACCCCAACTCCTGTTTGTCAATACTCCAGATGTGCACAAATCCAGAGTTTTATTGCTCATCCATCTTGCACTTTACGTGATTTACCAGTTTAAACTTGGTGATGACTCAAATGCAAAATAATACAACCAATCATACATCAATCATTCAAACAATTCAAATTTCTAATTCAATTCTTGATTTATTAGTGACAAATAATATTAAGTATTGAATCCTTTAACTACCTCGGTGTATAAACACCTTAAGTGCATAAGGCACCTCAAATCCTCGACCTCGTCTTATAAGACTTTAATTCTCCCTTTACTCATTCCATTTCAATAAACATGAACGAGTATTAAAATAATTCATTCCACATATTCACGTACCTTTGCCTCTAAGCTCATCTTACAAGTTAATGCATAAATAATACTTACAAGATAAATTAATACGCAATTCTCATACATGAAACAAAACCAATCATCACATTATTCACCAATCAAACTTACTACCATACAATTCCAACCAATCCACAAGTTTCCTAACATGATTCTAAGTCTTCCAAGTCCTTAAACATGCTTCTAGAGTCAAGGTTTTCGTATCCTTGTACGTACCTTGAGTAAACGAGTTGGTTAGTCACTTTAGGAACTAGAAATCGCTTTCTACAAAGTCCTCTCCTAAACCAAATAATAATAATTCAATCAATACCCAAGCAATATAATTTACAGCAATACCAATCTTACTTTAAAACCCCTTAAATAATTGAAATAATGCTTTTAAATTGTTCCCAATAGCCAAAGTTAATAATTTAGTAATTCAACTATAAGTTTATATGTTAAAATCATGAAAATATGGCTTCTATCGTAAATTCCAGCAACTTTAAAGTAAGAATTATAATCTGAAAATTTAGTTTAAGAATATAAAACAACCTCATAAACATCTCTACTTGAAATAATCATTATAGAGTAGGTTAGTATGTTAAAAACCTAAAAATCCATCATAAACCATGATTTAAAACCTTTAAAACCAAGATTAAAAATCTGAAAATTTAATTTAATAGTAGAATGTATGAATACAATAATCTAAACTTGAAATATATCATTAGAATTCAATTAGTTTCATAAAAACTCAATTAAACCTTCAAAATTCAATTAAACAACACTTTAAAACCTTCCTTTTTGCTAGAATTAAAAGCTTATATATTATTCTTAAAATTTCCTACATAAAAACCTTAAAAATACATACTTATTTATGAATTTACAGCAATTTTAGAGCTTTATAAAAATCTGAAAATTTATTTTAAACATTAAACCTTCGTTAAAAATCAAAAATCGCCCAAAAATCATATTTAGAAGCTGAATTTGGCCATAAAAGGGCGGTGCTCACTACCAAAGGTAGTGAGTTTTAATTAAAACGTCGTTTACACACGAAAAAGACTATTTTTTTTGTAAAACTAGGATGAGTTAGAATCTAAACGTGATTAAAACGTGATAAAAAAAATTAAGAACGGAGATCAAAGTTGATTATAGAAAAGATTTTTTTTTATGCTTAATTAATCATTAGAAATTCAATAGGAACAAAAGCCCCAAATTAATTGATCATTAGAACCCTAAAATCACAATTTAACTAAATTAAAATCCTTGGTTTAAAATTACAAAATCTGAAAATTAAAACAACAATTATAATCTGAATATTAGTTTAAACATCAAAAACATGATTTTGATACTACATAAACTAATTTCAAGCAATAAAAAACCAAAACCCAAAAATCAATTACATAAGTTTTATGAAAATAATAATAGAAAATAAAGGAGGAAGAAAATAAGACTAACCTTTTTGCGTGGGGGAAAATTTGGGGATTAATGGGGTATTTATAGGAGAGAATTGTAGGGTAGGATTGGGCCTCACGAAAATAATGGGCCAATTAAATAAACAAATGGGTTAGGCTTTGTTTTTATAACAATGGATTGTAGGATATATGTTCATAAAATAATTTAGCCTAAAATAATTTTTGACCCAAATCAATAATTTGAAAATTAAATTCTGGAAAAATAAATATTATAAATAAAATAAAATCTCATTTACAAAATATTTAAAAATACGGGGGATTACATTGCTACCGCGCCGCCTGGTGGTTGTTGCTGCCAGCGAGGGCTGGTGGTGGTGGCTGCCGGCTGGTGGTGGCGTGTGGTGGTGATTGAAAATAAAATAAATTAATTAAGGGGAAGGGGAAAAATCAAGGTGAAAAGAAAATAAGAGGAGAGAGACAGAGAGTTTACCTTCGGGTGCACTCCACCTCAGGCATATGATAAGTATTTATACCCCCTCTCAAAATTCCTCCTAATTAAAATTCTTTTACTATCCTTAATGATCCCTTTCTTAGTCAAAATAGTATTTTGACTTTCCTTAAATAATATTGACTTTAAAAATTATCTTTTTATAAAATATTATGCCTCAATATTTTTAAATCATAAAATAAAATATTTTCAAGATTATTAAATAATTAAAAAAAACTTTTTAATTAAAATAATTCTTTTTAAAATTATAAAAACCATAAATAATTCATTTCGAATTATTTAAATACTTTAAGGAATACTTATTTAAATTAAAATACGTATAAAAATACGGGGTATTACAATCGTGATAGTGGTATCTCTCATTTGAAGCGTCATTTAGAGAGGTGTGCAAATAGGCCTCTAGGACATACATTTGAGGAAAATAATGATGAAGAAAATTTTGTTTTTGACATGAATGAACTTCGAAATGAGATTCTTAATTTCATTGTTGAGGGAGGTCATTCATTCACTATGGTTGAAGAACAAGGATTTAGGAGAATGATGAAAAGAGCTACCCCTAAGTTTATACCATTTGGCCGTGCAACCACAAAGAGAGATTTATTGAAGGCTTATGTATTGGAGAGGGATAAATTGATAGATTTGTTGTCTAATGTTTCGGTTAGAATTTGTTTAACAACCGATAATGGGAAATCAATTCATACTAGACAACATTTCATTTTTGTCACTTCTCACTTTGTTGATGATTCTTGGAAACTCTGTAAAAAAATTCTTAGGTTTAGGGCCTTGGCTCCTCCATATGATGGGATAAGTATTGCTAATGAGATTTGTATGTTTCTTTGCCAATGGAAATTAGATGATAGGATACTCTCTATCACTGTTGATAATGCAACTTATAATGATGCAATGATATCTTGTTTGAAGAGACGTCTTGTTCCTAGAGGAGGGTTAAGTTGTGGTGAGACATTGTTTCATGTGTGGTGTTGTGCCCATATTATTAATCTTATTGTGCAAAAAGGATTGACTTGTATTAGTGGAATTTTGGATAAAATTCGTTCATTTATAAAGTTGATCATCAAATCTTCTCATAGAAGCGAAGAATTCTATGATTGTGCGGAGAAGATATTTCACCTTGATGTAAAAAGGAAATTGAACCTTGATATGCATGTTCGTTGGAATTCCACGTATAAAATGCTTGACACTTCTCTGTACTTCAAAGATGTTTTTCTTCACTTGAAATCTAGTCATGCTTCACTTCAATCATATATTCCTTTAGAGGATGAGTGGGAAAAAGTAAGCGTGATTCACAATTTTTTGGAGTTGTTTTATGAGGTTACTTGTATGTTTTTGGCGGTGAATTATCCTACTGCTATGTGTATTTTAAAGGTGCATGGATGGTGCATCGCCATTTGCTTGAGGCGGAGAAAGGTCCTTATGATTATTTAAAGGAAATGGTGAAACCTATGCTTGAAAAATTTGACAAGTATTGGTCGGATTACAATTTGTACTTATCATGTGCCGCCATTCTTGATCCGAGGTACAAAGTAAAATTTGTGGAATATTGTTTTAGTAAGTTATATGGAAGTATAGAGGCCTCAAGACTTATTAACTTGGTGTTAGGAACTATGAAGTCAATGTTTGAGGACTATAAGTTGCAATATGCTAGTAGTTCACCTATTGTAGTTGCTCCTTCTCCTCCTAGTACTTCCGGAGCTAGAAACTACTTTGATGATTATGACCATTTTGTCGTACTAATGCAAGGTCTCAAGTAGGAAAGTCACAACTTGAGATGTACCTAGATGATGAGGCTTTAGATCTCAATTCACAATTAGATATTTTGGAGTTTTGGCATCAAAGTTTTGTGAGGTATCATGTGGTATCTAAGATGGCACGGGATTTGTTGACTAATTCCTGTAAGTACTGTAGCTTCGGAGTCTGCTTTTAGTATTAGAGGAAAGACTGTTTCGGCATCGCGAAGTTCATTTAAGTAAAAAACAATTTAAGCTTTAGTATGTAGACAAGATTGGCATCGTGAAAGAAATCAAGTAGAGGTTGATAGTGAACTTGAAGATGAAATCATTGAAGAAGAAGAGGATGATGATGCAGACCCTTTCTACTAGGTAATATTCTCCTGTTCATTTCTCTAGCCTAGTAATTGAACTGGACAATTTTACTTATATTTCTGTTTTTTAGTGCCACTGCATGCTATTCTTGACCCCTGATAATGATTTTGCTGGAAAGGATGCCAATAAATGTTGTTCTGTTATGATGTATTTCCTGTATATACTCTTATTTTTGGTAGTGTTGCTGGTTTTGTACATTAGCCTTGCTGGTTCTGCTGGTGGTTGCTTCTGTTCTCTGGTGGTTTCTTCCCTTCCCTGCTACGTATGCTCTCCCTGCCTATCTTGATGCTCCTGCTGCTTGCCTTTGTTTCTTTGGCAATGTTGCTGAATTGGTGTTGCTACTAGGGATTTGTGCTTGTTGGTGGGTTTATTTGATTGGCTTGCTGGCCAGCTTGCAGTGGTGTTGATAATTCTGCTTCTAGGATGCTGCTGGATGCTTCTTGCTAGGCTACTGTCTCTGTTTTTCCAGGTTGCTAAAGTTGACATCTACTTGTTCCTGCTTTGCTGCTGGTCGTTCTACCTTATGCTGCTGTAGCTGAGCTCTATTTGCTGCTACTGTCCATTTTATGGGTGCTGCTGCTGCTTTGTCCCGCTATAGTCAGGGTAGCTATGTGCTTCTGCTATGGCATAACTTTTTTTAAACTCTTATTTTTAGAGACCATTTCAAGCATTGGTTTCACCATTTCCTTTAAAAAAAAGGAAGATAAAGAAATGCGCATGAAGCGATTTGTAATTGTACCATGCATTCTCTTGACAAATCTTTCAAACTCCATGAAGTTGTATTTTTCCATTAATTCAGGATTAAGTCTGAGATATGTGAAAGCTGACAGATGCTTTCCATCAGGATCATCATCATGAGGCTTAGCATTTTCCAATATTTTGTTATAGCCTTCTTTGTCATAACAAGTAAGAGCATTCTCACTAGCAACTAGTATGCACACATCTCGTGCAGCATTCAAGACCTGAAATAAAACAGTAATTGTTAGGGGAAGGGAAGAAAACAAAATGGTCTCATTAGGTCACTTGACCTCACTAGATAATCATATATTCACAGGAATTGATAGCAGAAAGTAGAAGTTAATGGCCCGTTTCACTTTTAACTCGACCTTGACCCGCATTGACCTTGACCCACAAAATATTCATCATGACCCGTAACCGACCCGCCCCGCTAATGACCCGCACTGACCCGCTCAATAACCACCCCTATTAGAGGGGAGCAAGAAAGAAGAAAAAGGAAAAATAAAGAGAGAAGGCTTAACCTTGGAGAACAGGGCACGAAGCTAGAGTTTGAGCCTCGATAGTTTCAGCAACTCTACACCACCGCCAACAATTACTAATTGAAACCCACCATCGCTGCTTTCCACCACCACTACTCTCTACTACCGCCAACAATTACAAATGAAAACCCTAGAAATCGAACAAAATCAAAGATCTTAACTAATAATTATGCAAAAGAACCCTGAATTTGGAATAGAAAAAGGAAAGTTTAAAGAAGCTCATACCATGAACACCAATCGAAACCCTAGAAATCGAACCACATTATAGTTATCTATCTTCGACCACCATCACCACCGTGACCATCAGCGAATGAGGAGGGAGAAGAAAGAGAGAGTGTGTGGGCCGACTCTGGAGTCAAGACTTAGATGAATATCAACAAAACCACAACATTAACAGCGCAAAATCATCCTAAATCATCAAACTAAGCAGAGTCAACTAAAAATTCCAGATAAAATTCGGAAAAACATCATCAAATTAGAACATAATTCCTAAAAAAATCGGGATTTAGATGAAATTGAAAAAAAAGGAGAGAGACTAACCTCGATGGTAGGAGAAGAGGAGGAAGAACCGCACCAAGCGACATGCCAAAGACGGTCAACAGAGAGAGAACAAAGCTGACGATGTGATTGCAGCCACCACCTCTCCTCCTCAACCACCACCACCATTACTTTATTCAACAAAACCCTAAACCCCCCAATCAGAAGAGAACCCTACCCTCGAATGGGTAGATCTGGACACCAAGAAGAAGAGGAGAGTGAATAGAGGCGCGTTGCCGCCACCCTAGAAATCCGGTGTTGCTGCTAGGGAGAGAGGAGAAATCGAGGAGAGAGGAGAGGAAAGGAGAGAGAAAATGAGAGGGAATGGGGGGGGGGAAAAGCGACAAATGGTATAGTTAGGGTTTTCTATTATTGATACTCCGTATTTGAGAATGGGCAGCGGTTTAAATCGCTTCCAATTGTAATATTGCAAGCGGTTCACTCAAAACCGCTCCCCATTCAGTTTTTTTTTTTTTGGATGGGTTTTTGTAGGTTTTTTGAAGCGAATTTCAATAATCGCTGCCTATTTGGAGCTGCCCAATTGCTTTTTTCTATTAGTGAAAGGACACGAAATGAATTATTTTGGGTTAAACATTTAGAGAAAGATTAGAAATGGTTAAGGCTAAAGGGAAATTCACGAGACTCTTCAACTCTTCACCTAACTCAATAATCAAAGACGTGAAAGGTACTCATCACTAGGTTTGGTTTTTGGGGAGACATAATTAGGTGTCTACAGCGACATTGGTTTCTTCTTTCTTTGAACTGTGATGGTCAAGAAGATATCTTGTATGTAGGAGTTATCTCAAACGAATCGACCCTCTTTCCTTGACCAAACGATGTGGAAAGGAAAACCATGGACATTTATCGTCAATCACATGACTCGAACTCGATCGATTCAACATGCATAGATGGGGAAAGAGCATAGTGTATGTGGTGAATGATATGCATGGAGAAAGCATGTAGGAAGAAGGTATGTAGGAACGCATATGTGTATAGGAAAAGTATATGATCGATTCAACATGCATAGATGGGGAAAGAGCATAGTGTATGTGGTGAATGATATGCATGGAGAAAGCATGTAGGAAGAAGGTATGTAGGAACGCATATGTGTATAGGAAAAGTATATGAGTGAGGAAAGTTCTTAAGAAGGAAAGTGTGAGGTATGTAATGTATGGAAAGTTATGTACTTGTGGGAAGACATGGTAGTGAATAAGATGGACCCTCAACTCAAATGACGGAAAGGATGACTTATGCATGGACCTAAGACATGGTCATGGTGTGAAAAAATGTGAAGACTCATGAGTGTAAGTGATATTTACAAGACTTGTGTCATGACCATGTGACTAGACATGTGGTTTAACTCAAACAAGACTAAGGAAAGACCATATACTGGCGTTAAACTGGTTAATCGTAATAGTGGGACTCGATGTGAAGACTTAGAAGAAGGACTGAACCATCGCGTGGCGATGGCTCCATCGCGACGCGTCAAGCCTGACGTGTTGCGATGGTTACAATCGTCTCGCGTCACAAATTTATAGCAGTGCGCCATACATGGAACATCACAATGACTTGTTTTTCAGTCGTTCCTTTAAAGGTTTAAGCCTAAAAGTGTTCTAGGTTGAGCATATTTATACTTTAGGTTCATATTAATTAACCAAATTAATTAAGCAAGGTCCTCTTAGCTTTGGGTTTGTATGTATAGACATATGTGCAAGAAACAAGTCAACACAAAGGGTTAGTTTAATCACATACAAACGATGCACAAGTAGTCAAGTAGTCACAATATGATGCAATGAGTTTGCCACCTAATCATGGCTCTAGTTCTCTAAGGTAAAAGATTACGGTGTCCAATTGGATCCATGGTTAAGAGTCCGGATGCATCGCACGAAAGCCTTACCTTAGAAGGGTTGGCACGATGGACGAGATCCTGCGAGTTAAACTCAACTCTATGGTTTGGTGAATTCACAAACTCGGATGCACCCATTATTGCATGGAGCGTTTATAAGGGTGAACGGAGCGTGAATTCCCAAGGGCTAAAACCATATGTAAAACACATATGGGTTCAGAAAGGTTGAAAAAACTTAATCAGGAAGTAAAATCGTCGAGACAGTGCTAGAACGGGCTAAACAAGAAGACAAAAGACTGGCGCAGAATCACCAGACTCTGTCACTGGACGGAAAAAGCCATTGTCTGGCGACAACCTTGTCGCAAAATGACAAGGCTGTCATCCGGCGTTAGATGTTTTCGCCACACAGCAGTTGTAATGCTCTGCGGCAGTTTTGATTTTCGATATTTTTTTCGATTTTTTGCAGTGTCTTTTCGATTTTAATTGTGAAAAATATTTTCGGCCTTTCCTACGTGTATGTACTATGTTTTTGACGCATTACGAAATAGTCTTTCCAATGTGTACCTTTTTTATGCTTACGCCACAATGTTAATCAAAATTACGCACATGAATATCAAGAATCTTTCAAGTCTCATCCACTCATTCTAAACCAATTTCTAAACAAATTAGGAATTAATTTAGAAATCCTCCCCAGTGGAGTCGCCAAAAACTGTAGGGAATTTTAACTCCGCGCTACTATGGTTCATGTTTTAGCATGGCGGCGCTCCAAGGAAAAGAAGCTAGAGAAAAATAGTCTCCAACAAGTTTTAGGAACTTGTAAATCGTTCACGGGTGTGAAGGTCATACCCCATTCACAATCACAGAGATTGCTAACTTCATAGTGGTCTGGAACCATGACTTGATGTTCGGGGATGATGGTACGAATTTGACCTAAGATAAGCCAAACCCGCCCTAAATTGACCTCTACTCAATTCTTTTGGCATACATGCGTGCTTTTCGATTAACATACATACATCAAATTAATCCTAAACCTGTTTAATCTACGTTGGTGGATTATTAATGCACAATCACATCAAATATTGGTGATTACTTGAATTAAAATCATATTAAGCCTAAATTCAATTATTAATTATCTTATTAGGCATGATTTCAAGTACAAATTCCCTTTAAAATTGCAAGAAGAGGGAGTGATCAAGCAATAGCAATAAATCATGAATAATCAAGCAACATGTGATTAATATAACAATCATCATCATAACAATATCGTTAGTAGTAAGATCCTAGGCATGATACTAAACAGATTAATAACAAATCCTAGCATGTCACCAATAACAAAATCAAAGTGTTATCCTAACATGATACTAGCAACCAAAATCAACATCTTAAACATGATACTAGAAATCAAAATAACATCCTAAGCATGAATTTTACTCCAAAATCGAAAGAATAATTAAGTAATTAAATTACTTACTTTAATGCCTCGACCTTCTTTCTATTAAAACAATACACACGTTAGTAAACTTCAAGAATTGAAATATAGATTTGGGACCAAACCCTCAGAACTATCAACCTTTCACGTCGAGTATGGTTTGGAGTATTCTAATCTCGCAAAGGAGGTATTGTGGATGATCAAGATTGATCAAGAATGTGTTTAGGCTAAGGCTAAGAAAATTAGAAATTTAGGAATTTGTGTGTAGATGATGATTGGAGATTGATAAGTGTCATTTATGTCGCTATTTTTAGGAGTTTTCTAGTTAGTTTTTCATAGTTTTTCTATCTTTTTACTTGGTTTTAATAACGTTTTACTACATTTGTCATGTTTATGTGTGAAATGTCGTTATTGCTCAATTTTGGCTTTTCTTGCATATTTTGGTGGCTTATGACATTAGATTAAACTTTATTGGTTTACTCTTATGTTTAGGAACACTTGGATAAGTTCATTGCTCAAGATTGAAGAAATATAAAGCATAAAAGAACAAGTAATGAAGAAATGTGCACTTGATTTGCAAAGATCATACTTCAAACGCCTATATCTTTTGATCTACAAAACATTTTGGGGCGATTCCAATTGGAGATGAAAGCTTATCTTGAGATATTTCCAACGACAGGTCATATGCTCAATTCCGATGTAAAACGTGGGAGATATGCTCATTTGAAGCTGAGCCGTTTGCCCAGTCCGCAGCCAGGAGCGCCCGCTTCTCAAGGCCGCACGCCCGCTCCTCACAGGGTGTGCAATTTTGAAGTTTGGCAGAAGGTTTGGCAGAAAGTTTGGAGCGCCCTGTCACGTGCCGACTGCTTTGCCCTAGTCACGCACCGTGCGCCACCCGCTTACAGTCCGTCGTAAGACGAGTCAGGCTTTCTCCTTGGCACTTACTCCTTGTGCCCACGTAGCACAACTCCTTGTGCTGCTAGTATAAGTTTGCTAGCACGATCCCTTTGTGCTAACAAGTCCCCTTTGGTTGAACTAAGCACTCACCCTTAGTGCCTTAGTCCGAATTTACGACTAAGTGTCGTAGACAATTGAGCACCCAAGCTATCACCCTTGCTGGTATGCCCGATCACTCACTTGGCACCCTCGTGCCTTAGTTTTCCTCACACTCTCTAAGTGTTGGAAGGAAAGGATTGAGTTGCAAGAGACCACAAGTGCTTAAGAAAGGCTTTTTGTATTGCTCTCAACTTATAGCTCTTAACTTGTTGATCTCCCAACTTAAATGTACAAATGAGCCTTGGAGCCTATTTATAGTGCTCCATCCTACTTACATGCTTCTCTAGAAAATTCCTAACCTCCTCAAATGGAGGGTTCTAGACTACAACAATCTAGAGAGTTCCCACCTCCAAAGGAACATACATACAAGGAGGTTTCTACATACTTCCTATCTAGAATGTTAAGGACTACCCTAGAACATTCTAGAACTTTACAAGAGTTATGTACATATGTAGAGAGACCTAAAAGACTCCTAATATGTACCAGACCTTCCTTGATTATTCTAGAGTAATCCACTCTAGAATAGTCTTCAAAAGAACCTCGTAGATAGCTCCGAAACCTTCTAGAAGCATCTCGCGTTTTCCGGACTACCTGCTGCCAAAACTCGTATTTCGGGACCTTGTCTCGGGAAAACTGACACCACCATCGTCTTCCTTGGCCCAAAATACGGTGGACCCCCAAATTTGGGCCCATTTGGACTTCATTTGGGTCTCCAAACGACCCATTATTGTGTTACTGTCAAGTGGGTGTTCACTAGGATTTTAAGCAAGGTGCAATATAAAGCTCTTTAGGGGGAAGTGCTTACCTGAGCACCAAGGCAAGCCCCCTAGCCCCGATTGTTTCCTTTCTGCCTAGTGACCCTCTTGACGCCCATCCTTGGTGTGGGAGATGACCCGTGACAGCCCGCTCCTGAGGGGTGCACGCCCGCTCCTCTACGCGCTGCTCGACTTTTTGCGGAGCTTCCTAGGCAATTTAGTAAGGGCTATAAATAGATTTTTTGCTCATTTTAGAGGAGAGAATTCATATTTTCAGTAGTTTTAGGTTTTTAGAGAGAGAAACTCTCAAATTTTGGAGAGAGAAAGTGAGAGAAACAATGGTTTTCATGGATTTTGGATAATCAAAGGAGGAATTTGATGATTTGAAGATTTCCATTTTATATCAATGAGCATTTCTTACTCTCTTCTCTTTTTATGCTTTATTAATTGCTTTGTTAATCATGTTTGAGTAGATTTCCTTCTACTAGGTGTTGAGTGAAGCTTTGTTATGGTTAATTGAGTTATTTGAGATAAATTTGATGATAATTGTGTGATTAAATTGATTGAATTGATGATGGCATGTTGTTTGTTTTAGATTGGATTGATCTCCCAAGATAGCAAACTTAATTGCATGTTAGTTCTAGTTTGACAAGGGATTGTGAATTAGAATTTATATATTTGATTGCATTTTGGGTAAATTTCTTCTATGCACCTAGTCAATGAGGGATCTAGGCTAGGAATTTGAGAGATTGCTCTTGATAGTAATTAATTCCCATTTTAATTCTTTCTTTGCATGATTGATTATCAAATCGATTCCCATTAACTTGTTAATTGTTCAAAGTGGATCTTTGTCCCTAGTAGACTTTGTAATATCTTGATCTTTATATGTGTGTTAGTGTAGTTGTAGTGTCCACTATGCATAAACCGACTTCGGCGTAGCTTAAGCATTAGATCGAGAACAATCCAACATTACCGTTCCTTGTGGTTCGACTCCGAACTTACCACTAGACTTGTTTAGGGGTTAGTTTAGGATTATAATAAATTTTGTTTGGCCGTGAGGAGGTTAGTCAACGACATAATTTCCCCGCGCTCAGAGATAAGAATTCTTGATGGTTGTAGCTAATGGCTAGGTGGTTGTAGCTGATTTGAAAACGGGGAAAACGACCTCTATTTATAGGAACAAAGAGAGTCAGAAAAGATCAGAAGTTTTAAACAAAATAGAACAACTTTTGACACGATGCGTCAGAGCTTGACGCGTCGCGATGGACTTGTCGCGTCGCAACGGCCTTATCATTCACAATACTTCCTTTGCCTTATTCGAATACTCCAAACCATACTCAACGTTGTCTTCGACCTCGACGTGAAAGGGTGATATTTCTGAGGGTTTGGTCCTAAATCTATATTTCTATTCCTAATTAATCTAGTTTATTAATTAATTTATTGATCTTACTTTCTTGAAGTTTACTAACGTGTGTATTGTTTTAATAGCAAGAAGGTCAAGGCATCAAAGTAAGTAATTTAATCCCTTTTGAATAGAAGTCATATTTAGGATAATGTATGTGTTGATTTCGTTACTAGCATCATGTTTAGGATAGCGTGTTAATTTTGTTATTAGTAACATGCTAGGATTGTTATTAATCTGTTTATTAGTATCATGCATAGGATCTTACTACTAACGATGTTTTTATGATGATTATTATTATGTTGATTATATGTTGCTTGATTATCAACGATTTGTTGCTATTGCTTGATCACACCCTTTTTTGCCGGTTTAAAGGGAATTTGTAGTTGAAATCACGCCTAATAAGATAATAAATAATCGAATTTAGGTTTAACATGATTGTAATTCAAGTGATCACAAATATATTTTAGATTTAATTGTGCATTAATAGTCAACCAACATAGATTAAACCGGTTTAAGATTAGTTTGATGTATGTATGTTAATTGAAAAGCGCGCATGAATGTCAATAAGGATCAAGTAGAGGCCTGGGCGGGTTTGACCTCTTTGAAAGTCAAATTCGTACCATCATCCCAAACATCCAGTCATGGTTCTAGACCACTATGGAGATTAACAATCTCTGTGATTGTGAATGGGGTGTAACCTTCACAATTGTGAACAGTTTAGAAGTTCCTAAAACTTGTTGGCGACTCTTTTTCTCTAGCTTCTTTCATAGGATTGCCGGCATGCCTAAAAACATAACCCACAATAGGGTGAGATAAAAATTCCCTACAATTTCCTTTACGTGGTGAACGCTTAGGAGCCATGGGATAACTTTCCAATACTTAAAGTGGATTTATTTTAGTCTTCTCCCATTGTGGTCGCCAAAAAACTTGTTGAGCCAAACATTGTTATTTACCAACAAGTCAAAAACCCTATCTTGTTTAAGAGTATTAAGGGGTTTCCCGAATTGTTATTGGTTTTAAAAAATTGATAACCTTGCTAACGTAACACAACAATAGTAAAGAATTGAAACTATCCTCAAAGAAATTAAACAAGTTAGATTGCTAAATAAACGAAAAGATGAACATATGACACAAAATGCAAATGTTTTCCATTAATCGAGAGATAAAGACAAGGCTACAATTATACAAATTAATGGAAAGATTACCTCCATGTTTATACAATTGGAATGAACTTTTGATCTTCAATACATGCTAAAAAACTAACATACCTCTTGGCTACTAAGTCAAGGGAAAACTAAGAAAGCTAAGAAGAAAGCTTAAGGAAAATGAAATGCTTTTGTTGATTGATTTGCTGATGTCTCTTCATTGGACGTTTCCATGAATTCCATCTATTTATAGGCAAATATAGTGCGGTTCATCCCATTAACTCCACCGCAAGACGGTTACAATTCTTGGCGCCAGTTCCCTTTGAATATAAATACTCTTGACTGCTCAAATCGGTCTTGTTTCATCTCTTGGGCTTCCTCTATTGGGCCTTGATGTTTATCTACTATCTTTTCTTATCGTTGGGCCATGTCATTCTCAAAGAATAACACTTTTCTACAATCAGCTTGTATTGGTCAAATATCAAAGTCAACATAAAGTCAAGTAATTTTAATTTTGAGTGTAACCAGGGACTACCCTCCTCATCATTGTTTAAAATCACAACATGATCAAGCTCCAAATTCGCTAGACTGCCAACCCCCCCCCCCATTATCTTAACATCACATGTACATAAATGAAATATAAGCACATTATTATTGAAGTTCCATTCAATTGTTAAGGCATTTATGTATTATTAGTAATTTATCAAAAATGCTAATTCAACCATGCTTCCTAAAAAAAGTTCAAGTAAGGCCATTAGACAATTTTGGTGTAGGGGGTTCAACTTTACATGAAAAAGACAAAAGAATACACATCAATTTAGAAATTAAATAGTATTGAGAGTATATTAAATACAATATCAATTTAGAAAATAAAGTAAAGCTCATATCATTTATTAGTTTTTCCAGTTTGTATAAATAATGAACATGATAAGATCAACCACTCACACAAGTCTGGTACCTATATACACTCATATTTTGTCTCACGGCCTAAGGTCCTATATGTAAATCAAACACAAATTAAACAATACACCAAGGGATTAAAAACTAAACCTAGTAATTGTGTAAGCTAAGTATACTTCAAAAATGCTTTTTGTATCAAATGCTACTTGTACAAAAACCACCAAAATTGTTGTAAACATAGTGATTTGTATCAATTCAACCTTTCATACCAGCAATAATTGAAATAACTAGATTTAGGGCCCAGGCCATGCCCCAAGTTATTAGATTTATTACATTATTGTAAATGGTATTATAGATACATATTAAGACATGTATTACAATACATAATATTTTTTTTTTTTGCTAACTTACTATCAATTAACCTTGAGATCAAGAGTTTGAACCTTATATATACATGTTTCTAAATTTTTTTAATTGATGTAGAATAACATGGAATAATAGTCAACTAGTGTGTGACCCGAGCTTTGCTCTAGGTCATACTATGAATAATATCTTTATTATTTAGAAGCTTGTTGTGAGTAAATTAGAATATAATGACAACATTTTAGATTATTTATTTTTGTTTTTATTCTATGATAGTGAATAGCCCAGGCGTTCCCCAGGTTTCTACTTTTGTAGTTGTGCAACTGCTAATTTTTTAAAAAAACATTTAATTGTTTGTATGTGTTTTCAATACTTTTTTAGTTTAGTACTTCCTCCATTTTTTTTAATTGCACCATTTGGGATTTTACACTATTCACACAACCTCTTTTAACCATCTTTTGTGATTTATCCATAAGAAAAAACATAGTCATATGGGATCTCGTTAGATTCGTCTCGATGTCTACTTTTCAAATATCAAATTTTTAAAATTTATAATTTAAGTATAATAAAGATATTAATGGCCAAAGTATTGCATTGACAAGCGTGAAATGTCAAATGGTGCAATTAAAAATATAGAGGAAGTATTAATTTATTTGTGTGCAAATTAAATTATAGCATAATTGACAATTAGCCTAGATGGTTAAACAATGATCTTTCTTCTAAGAGGTTGAGTGTTCAAACCTTCTCGTCCATTTTTTTTTAAAATTTAGTTAAAATAAAATGGAGTATTATTGGTTGCGTGGGTGACATGGCATATTGAAGAATTGAGTTAGTGACGTAGTGTATTGAGAAATTGAGTATGTGACGTGGCGTATTGAGGGGCCTACGTGGCACATAGAAGTTGTTAGGAACGTCGAATTCCTGATGCTAAAGGTTGTTGAATGATGATGGGGAGTGATACTATTGGTGGATTACACGTGACACATACACAAATTTAGGAACGCCTTTTAATATATAATAATAATAATAATGTTAAAGAAAGTCGCACGGGATAGTGCTACGTGGCATGTAGACTTGATTCGAAACGCTTTGGAGAGTACCACGTGGCATGTTGACTTGATTCGAAACGCCTTTTAATATACAGTATATATAGATTATACTAAACCTGATAAATTGAGCCCGACCCGATTTTGGGATGAATTTTTTGGCCTGGCCTGGCCCGATTTAAAAAAAAAATATTGGGCGGCTTGGGAAAGCGATTTTATGCAACTTTAGTTGTTTTTTTTTTTGTCCGGCCCGAACGACCCGGCTAGTTTGGGCACATATTTTCCGGCCGAAGTTTGGCCCGGCCCAGCCCGAGGAATGGGCTACTTTTTTTGACCTCGGCCTGACCCGTCCAATGATCACCTCTAGATTATACCAAAACCAAACTCAAACTCAAATAAGGTCGAATTCAGAATAAAGCTATTTAATTCGAAAACCCTAAGTTGCAAAATTCTGAAGCCTTAGAACTACATTGTATCTAAAAGAAATTATTACATCAATGGAGTACAAATTATCATCACCTAATTTGAACATCATATTTAGTTGAAATTTTGTGTTGAATTTTTATTAGGACATTCTCTTTCTTCCTTTTCAATCAACGAGTCTTGCTGTTAATTGTATTTGGTGAGGTTGTTTTTTCCTTTCTGTTAGGGTCTTGAATTGTTTTTCCCTTGTAAATGACTCATTATGGGAGTGTTACATTGTTATTAGCTACGAGTATTTGATTCTATGTTCCTTTAGATACATAGTGTGTTTTTGTTGTTTTTCATCTATCATTCTTTCATCTGTCATAACACTTTCCTCGATGTCAAAAAAGCTCATATAAAATGAAATCGATTTATAGCTTATATACAAGAGGTTATGATATACAAGGTATACATAACTTTCAAGATCAATTATAAACATCTTATAGTTTTGAACTACCCTAGAAAGATAAAAGTACAATTGTGTATATCATACATGAAATGTCATTCTAAATTTTGTAACAAACTTAAAATTTTGAAACTCATCACTACCAACTTAACAAGGTAACGATCCAAAAATGTTCATCCCTAAGAATTGATGTACAAAATCTAGTAGTTTGTGCCTTTTTGCTTTCCTTAAATTTGTCCCTTACTTCCCATCTTCCTTTATTAAACTAAATGAGGCAAAATAACATTGATAAACAAAGGAAAAACAAGGACAAATATAAGCACAATCCCAGCCACAATGGCAATGCAGTACCACTTCCTTGAGCTCTTTTGTTGTTCTCTTGCCTCCACAAGTTCATCAGTTCCACGCCTCACGAAGGAGCTTGCATGAGCAACGTGGCTCTCGATGTTATTAAGTTGTTGTCCCTGAGCCTCAACTAAAGTAGCCATGTCAAGAAAGACTTGGTGAAGTTCAATCAAATTCTTTTCAATCTCCTTCACAGCATCATGCCTTTCTTGGAGCTCCGATATTGTGTCTAGTATCTGCCCTCTCCCTTGATCTTGTATTGCCTTTTGGAGGAAGTTTTCACTCTCTCCACTCTCGATTAGGTTCTCAATCATTTTCTCATCTGCCTTCTCTCCGGTTATAGTAAAGTACCTAAGAGAAGATGAATACATTAATATTTTACTTTCTCGGTTTCCTTAAAATTGAAGTAATTTTAATTTTTAATATTCATATATTAAATTTGACCACATGCTTTATGAATATAATTATTACAAGTTTGTGCATTTTATAAGAATGATAGTTTAATTTTTAGTTTACTACTTGTACCTTCTTTCCATAGTTTCTTTGTACTCAGATTGCATTTTCCCTCTTAGGGCTTGAAAGTTATCCATCATATCCTTAAGCTTCTTCCCTAGGCCGCTTACCACCGATGTTCGGGTCCTATCAGCTGAGGAACCCGGTCCACAACCAGGCACGTTACGAGCTTGTGCATTAGATTTGTTTAGGGCTTCAAGTTTACCCTTGACGATCTTCACCTTTTTAAGTACTAAAGCCACATCTGAGTCCATCCGTGCACGAATCTCCTTCATGGTCTTGGCATTGTGGACAACCCTACTTTCTTCGTTCGAGTCTTGGAGCCTCTTGTAAAGCCTCTCCACCTCCCTCATGTCTTCCTTTACCCTCTCCACATCGTCGAAGAACTTGTCAAGGTTCATACCTCCTGTACCGGATTCCACATCGTATTTGAAACCTTGTTGATCAAATTCTGAGTGCTTCTTAAACGAGTTTGAAAATAGGTCATTCATTTTCGCTTATATATCCTAGTTAATACTATCCTAGCCAACACTATTATGTTACAATTCTTTTGTTAGAAAACAATATATATTTTCTTCTTCCTAATGATTGAATATGGTGAAAACGAACCATAATTGAAAATTTACAATTAGCCTCTTCACCATATGAAGAGAAAAAAAATCTGTGTAAAGAAAAATTAATCACCAAAGTTAAAAAATGGAGAAAGTTTGTTAAAATGTTTGCTTCTTTTTGGGGTATTGGGGTAAGAAGAAGGTAAAAACTATTGACGATTGTAGTTCGTAGGTATTTAGGGCCATACAAAATTCATCCCATCGGAACAAAGGGTGGTTTAAAATGTTACATTCCTTAATTAGGCTGCTTAATTAGAATTATGAAGTGATAATCGTATTGCCAAACATATGACATTCACACATTTATGGCGGTAAATTTCCCCCAAAAAAACATACCTCGTTCCCGTTTTGCCAGCATAATAGTTGAGAAATTATTAAATTCTTTTTGCTTTTTTTGGAGGATAATATTATTTTATTGGTGTGCTGTTTGCCAAAGACTTTCTCATACGAGTATTAGATAAACAAAAATGAGGTGAACAAAAAATAGTACTAGCACAAGTTGAAAAAAAAAGAGAGAGAGAAAAAAGAACGTTTTTCCAATTTGAGCTCTAAACGTAAACTAATGACAAAAATGGTTGCGTGGCAAAACTATTTACCAAACTAAGCTTCCAGGGTAAATCGCTGTCTCGGACAGCGTTTTACCCCTGGTTTTTTTTAAAAAAAAAATTCAACTACAACTATTTTATATGTTCAACATAAAGCGCTGTCTCAGACAACGCTTTATGCTTGAACATAAAACGCTGTCTCAGACAGCGCTTTATGCTTGAACATAAAGCGCTGTCTCAGACAGCGCTTTTCTGCTGGAAACAGCAACCAGCATCCAGGCAGAAAACAAGCTTCAGCAAACAGCTTGCATGCGTACGATCTTCACCGTCCATCGTATCTATTCACATGCAATTTAACAAATCCCAACAGAGTTAACGCATTAACAATTAACCAAAATGTTAACGATCAAATGTTCCAAATGTTATTAAATCAAAATGTTCCAAATGTTATTAAATCAAAATTTTCTATTACAAAATAATTCCTCCATCTACGATTACAACGAATTTCAGTTAACAGTCATGGGTCCTCTGAGGGTCTCGATGGACACGTTGCCCGGTTATGGCCCTGAACGTGACAACGACTACATTTGCTCGCGGGCCGGTTAGTCTCATCCATTTCATTACGTATGCGCTTTGACCTTGGTCGCCCTATTCCACGCAACATGCTCCCGTCGGGAATGATTCTGGGACCGTTATAGGGCGTCCAGGTTGTCTCGCAAGGGATTGGCCAGAATTGCGGCGCGTATGTGCTCGTGTATGCCTCCGATTGCAGCACCGGGTCAACCCACGGCCGCTCTGATAGTGAGTGTTTGAGTACGGTCGTGGTTTAGTGTGAGAGGGAGGAGGGAAAGCGTTGAGGTTGAGGTTGAGTTCTTGCGCATTCTGCTGAAGTGAACATGCTGATATATGGCCATGAAACGCTGTCGCGGACAGCGTTTCATTTAAAAAAAAAAACAGGGCATAAAACGCTGTCCCGGACAGCGTTTTACCCATTGAATTTTTTTTAAAAAAACCCACGGTAAAACGCTGTCCGAGACAGCGTTTTATGCCCTACTGAATTTAAAAAAATACAGAAGGTAAAACGCTGTCTGGGACAGCGTTTACCAGTTGAATTTTTTTTTAAAAAAAAACCAGGGGAAAAACACTGTCCGAGACAGCGATTTACCCTGGAAGCTTAGTTTGGTAAATAGTTTTGCCACGCAACCATTTTTGTCAATAGTTTACGTTTAGAACTCAAATTGGAAAAACGTTCGAGAAAAAAAGCTCTTATTGGGGAAGAGGCTTGCACGGTGCACTGCATAAGCTGACCGATCTGCTGCTCATCAAGATTGCGATGAGAGTTAGAAGGAACGGGATCGAAGCTCATCTCATAAACCCTAGCAGATCTTCCGCAATGAAATCCTTCTTCTCTCTCCTCTCAATATCAACTACATTTTCGATCACATTATTATTACTTGCTCATACCACTTCAGTGTTTGCTGATTCAATCCATGGATGTGGCGGATTTATAGAGGTAATCTAATGCGAATTCGTTCAATATTAGTTGTTAAACTATGTATTTGTAATTACTTTTTAGTCTGTTAATCGAATTGGATCAGTTGACTTCGATTTTTTTTAGATGAATTTTTCACTAAATTTCGAGTTTTTGTAGTACTGATTTTAGTTTTGTTGTTGTAGGCGAGTTCGAGTTTGGTAAAGTCGAGGAAATCGAGTAATGTGAAATTGGATTACTCACATATCACGGTATAGATTTTTGCCTGCTCTTTCTATTGACTTGTTTTTGGCATATCGTGTGGGTTTTACCTGGATTGAGATGTTTGTGATTGAGTCTTTGAATATCATCTTTTTTATGTTTAATCGAAACAAATTGCTAAGTAGGCGGTATTCGACAGTATGTGTATGTGTAGCGCTGACGATTTTTATTAGAGCTTGAATCATGTCCCATGTATTGCATTATATGCAAATGTGCAATACATACATGGTGTGTTTGAGAAATATGATTTCATTTGAAATGGTAATGTTAGACTAACCAAGTGTTTGGATACCCAAGAATTTCTAATCTAGAACTTGGTATAAATTTTGAAATAGCTCAGTAGTAAGGGATTTGAAATTAAACTAGTCTTTGGCCACGGGTCATTGTATGTATTATGAAAATTAACATCTATTAGGTGACTATTAATTTAGATTGGTTACATTTGTTTTGAGACGATATTTTTTATAAAAAAGTGTAAAGTTTTTTTTTGCAAACATTAGGAACCAGAATTTTATATCAGCTTACTTAATTTGTTGAAAACTGGATATTAGTTCTTTATTAATAATAGATAATTTCATAGAAGTCGACGTATTATGTGGAAAAATTAGCTTAGAAATTACAATACATTTTTGGGATACATGTATTAAATAGCTATAACTTAGCTTGTATGACTATATGTATGAGCAAATGAAAAAGATAATTTTAATATTGTATTATTGTTTTTAACTTGTTATAGATTGTTGTTAAAAACATAGATGCATAAGTTGGACATTAAATATATAATATTTATGAACGTGATTAACTCTTTGTAATATGACTTAATTGACATAATATGTGAAGTTAAAGTGGTAAAGGTCTTACCATCACAAGGTCATGAGTTCAAGTATTAATGTAAACAACTAGTGTGTGGTGATACTTTGAATAATTGAATAATTTCATTTTTAAATTTGACGCTTTAAATGACTTATTAATTTTTTTAACGTGGGTAAATTAGAGTACAATGACAACAATAATTTATTTTAGATTTTTTTTTGGTTTTTATTTTACATTCTAATACATGTATGTATTTATATATAAATTTGTATTAATAAAGCATGAATTAATTCTAGCTAAGATGGTAATACATGTGGTTTCCATGCAATGAGGTTTGGGGTTTGTATGCATTTTTAATTAAGATCATTGGATGATGATGTGGCATGATGCTAAAAGTTGTTGAATGATGATGTGGCGCTATACCAGTGTAAGAAGGGATACATGTGGTACATACACAATTTTATGATGGCCTTTTAGTAGATAGTATAGTTTGTTATTTTTTTGTAAGGAAACAAATATGATTAGTAATTATATGACATGACGCCATATCATTTGCCTAGTAATGGTGCATGTGGCGGATAGCATGCCTTGCCATTGACTTTTAATAATATATAGATGTTTTGCCATGTAATGTGTAACTGCCAATCATCCCATCAAATTAATTCTCGTTGCTTATGTTCTCTTTCTAACAAGGCCCGTATTCGGGATTCTTTCTCTGGCCTTAGTCTTCAGAATTATATACTGTCTCCTTCAATAACCTCTACTAAACCCCTTCTCTCTTTCCTTCATGCACCATTTCCACCAAAATAATTTGCCACCCATCTGCTGTCGCTGGAACAAAAGGCTCGTTCCTTTAGTTAGTGGAGGTAACCGTAGATGCAAACTGTACCCGTTGTTCCTTGTTTTGCTAGAGGTAGCTATAGATGCCAAAGGTAGGTACCTTTTCTCTACTCAGCACTTGGACGGAGGCATCTTATATGGAATGAAACATTCATCCTCGGCGGCGGTGGCTTTATTCAGATGACACAAACAACTAGCGTCAGCGCATATGAAGATCCAAAACTTTAATTTGAGATTAATTAATACTATTACCGAAATATCGAATCATTGATCTATCTTTAGTTTCTTATTTTGCTTCTGATGTTCAATTTATTGTTATTTCAGAAGTAAACAGTTAAATTATAATTATGCAATTGGAATTCCAAAGATTTTCCAAACTACATATTGAATTTTGAATGATGGATATTAAATCTTCAAATTTCCAAACATATAGTTTGGAACTGATGTGAGGAATTGTACTCCCAGAAAAAAAAAATCATTTGAAATTATATACTTGTATCCAAACTCTACCTAATCGAATTACAGGGTGCTCCTAGAACTGATTTTATTGCGTTCTTTTTGTAAGTGGGATGTATGTAAATAGTTGATACTTGCATGCCTTATTCGGCACACTTATCCATGCTGTGTAAAATGTCGTGTACCAATTTTATGCATGCATATATGTTGATTGTCTGGATTTTTGACTAGCTAATTGGTCATACTAAATATTTTGCTACAAAGGGAGAAAATGGCCTGTTTTGATTTTTTATAATCCCTCTGTATTTTATTCCTTCCTCCACTTTCCTTTTGCGGCCGTATTTTATTACTTGCTCCATTTCCTTTTTTGGAAACCTTTTACAATATTTTACTATTATCATACTTTATTCTTCCGCCAACACCACTTCCTTCATGTTTTATTACTTTCTACTATTTCTCCTAAACTCCACGCATGGAGAGATGGAGCAAGTAATAAAATACGGAGGGAGTAGTTTTGAACTCTTGCTTCTACAATTGGTGTTTTTGTTCCCAAATGTTCCTAAATTAATTAGGGCTTTTGCTTCTATTAGTAATGAGTTTATCTTGAAATATGATACTTTACATGTTCTCAATTTTATAATTTTACTAGATTTAACTTTTGGTACCTATTTTTATAGGTTACATACATATATGAATGCTTACTTGACTTCTTGTTGTGATCTTTTAGCTTTTGATGGTGTATTAATGACCTGATAGGAAATTCTTCCTTTGTTTTGCCTTCTCAGGTTGAGCTACAAACTTTGGATGGGTTGGTGAAGGACAGTACTCAGTGTGCACCTAATGGCTACTATTTTATCCCTGTTTATGATAAGGTGAATTTAAAACAATTTTGTGATAGTAACAAGAAAAAGGGAGGGTCAGGGGGTGAAAAATAAAAACATTTGGTTCATATTTGGTAAATTTTGTACTCTTTTGGTAATTGCTGAAGGGTACATCTAAGGATTTGCAGATTGTTGGCAGCTAATTTAGTTATTCAATCTGAAGTTTGAACTTGTCATCTAAGTTTCTTAGAAGAGAAATTTAGCTATATGGCTGTTTGTTGGAATTTTCTTCTATAACTCTGATTTAGGGTTTGTTATTTTTACTTGAAATTAACTTTATTGCATTTGTCTTAATTTATCTGAACTCACTAAACCTCATCAAAACTTGTTTAAATTTATTGTTGTTGCAAATTGGACTAAGGTAGCCCTCATTGGAGTTTAATCTCTTGAAATAAGTATATATGAAGTGAAAGAACAGAGGCATAATATTTCTAGGATTTTCTACCTGACTAAAAGACCAACTCAAAGCACTAAAAGAGTTAATATTTTCTGCTTCTTATACTACGCATTTCATGCAGGGATCCTTCATAATTAAGGTCCGGGGGCCAAAAGGATGGGCATGGGAGCCAGAAAAGGTTATCTAATTTTGATCTCATTTAAAGTGAATTTTGGTTGAAGCAGTTTCTCTGTTGTTTATAGATTCTTTAACAATCATCTTTCAAATTGTAGGTTCCTGTAACAATTGACCATAGGGGATGCAATGCAAATGAAGATATCAACTTTCGGTTCACAGGGTTGGTCCCTTTTTGGTTACATTGTTGTCTTCATCTGTTTATTTTAGTACTTCTCTTTTGCATGTGTGAGCTTATCTAAGAGTTTAGCTGGAAATTCTTAGTGATTCTCTTGGCCTGTCATAGGTTTTCCCTATCTGGAAGAGTTCTAGGGGCTGTTGGTGGTCAGAGTTGCCGGTTAAAAAAAGGAGGTCCATCAAATGTTGTTGTGGAGCTTCTATCTTCAACAGATGATCTCATTTCCTCTGTATCAACATCAACGACAGGAGATTACTCTTTCAAGAATGTAATTCCAGGTTTGTACTTTTCCTAGCTATGTGTAATGTTTTTTCTCTCTGCAACTGCTATCTATGTTTAATATCCACTTTTCAAGCTATAATATTGGCTTGCTAACTGAACATTGTTTCACCTTGTGTAATGCTATATTACTGATGCTCTAGCAATATGTTGCATCATGGGTGTTGATTTTTCATGGGAATTTAAAGGGAATCATATACATTGTAATTGCCGACTAAATGGCCTTTGGTCGGAGAAGCACTTGTTTTAGTTATTCTTTAAATAGTTATAGTTAGCAAAGATGGAAGTTTACGAATGAGATATGTTATTATGTGAACGAACTTTTTTGCATAAAAGTGTGGCAACTCTTAATGAGATGAACAACTCGAGTGAACTATTCAACTGGCAGATGTGTTTGTCGTGAAGGAAATATAACATCTCTTGTGGATGATGATTTGGGAGTTTTGTAAAAGACTGATCGTTGTGGTTGTGGTGCTCCAATCTATTATCCCTAAATTGTAGTTTAGTTAAATCACTACGTCAATAACTCATCTGCAACTAACTATCATGCAAATCCTTGACACTTTTTTCAGCTTTAAGTTTACTGACTCTATTCTCTCCATTCGCCAGTATTCGTTTACTTAAGTAACTTATTCAATATTTCCTTTCTTTCCTTACACAACAATGCTCTATTACTTTTCATTTTAATATGCCAATGCAATACAATCTCTCTGTTTGAATAGCAACAAGATGACTAACATGCTCTTAATATGTGTGGATAACTTGCAATGACCTAAGAAAGAGTGGAGGGAGTGTATTTTAGATCTGCAGTTAAGGAGGTGCATCTTTTTGTTTTTTCAATAAATCTTGGTTTTTCCGTGCAAAACTTACGTGGAACAGAGTTTTATTTATATATTTATTTTTTATTTATTCTTTATTTTTTTTTTATTCTGCATATTAATCTCTTCATTTTAATCTGACATTCTTTCTGAAGCTATTTCCAAATCCTTTTTGTTATTTCCTCTACAAAAAAAAAAAAAAAAAAAAAAAAAATCCTTTTTGTATTTTGACCAATTCAATTATACCATTGCTTTAAGTCCAAGGATTTTAAAGTCTAGAAACCTCTATTATTATGTCATTGCTTTAAGTCCAAGGATTTTAAAGTCACAGAATTGAATCTTCTGGTCATTTAAAAAATGAAAATATATTTATTCCATTGTTCCATATTTAAGTAACATAAAGCTCTTCTTTTGTGGCTGGAGATGAATGTTTTAGATCTTATCCTAAGCATCTTGACTATAAGACATCTTGCTCTACGACTTTAAACACAAATTTAAATGAACAAACTTTCTTTGTCTACAATGACCATATTGACCAAGTCACAATTTCAAATTATGTACGTCTCTGGAGCAGGGAGGTACAGATTACGAGCTTCCCATCCTGATTTGAATGTGGAAGTTAGAGGTTCTACTGAGGTAATATGCTTCCTCAATTATTTGGTTCAGTTTTCCATTCCTTACTTCCAGCAGCCTACAGATAGAAGAGATCAGAAATAAACTTACTGAAGTCCTTGTCGTATGCAGGTTGAGGTGGGGTTTGAAAACAGTGTCATTGGTGATATTTTCTCGGTTGCCGGATATGAAATCCGTGGACATGTTGTAGCTCAGGTAGATAATTTCTTCTCTGGCACTTCTAGATGTTCCTAAATTAGAGTTAATCTTTTGTTTCTTTAGTTGATGTTTGGACTCTTGTCTTCAAAACTATGTTACTACATTGAGGCATAAGTGGTATCATAACAGTTGTAATAATTGTTTTTTTTTTTTTCAGTTATTATGAATGTCTTTTCTGAATATTTCTGTATTTTCTTTGTTTCTTGTCTAATCAACTTCTGCAATCTTATAATTGCATGCTTATGTCTGCTTCTAGGGAAATCCAATCTTGGGAGTCCACACTTATTTATATTCAGATGATGTTCTGGAAGTTGAATGTCCCCAAGGTGCTGGTCATGGTCCTGGGGATAGGAAAGCCCTCTGTCATGCTGTATCTGATGCAGATGGAAAGTTCGCATTTAAGTCCATACCATGTGGTAAACTTCGTGTTTCATGTTGTCTTTTATATGGCTTTGTTCTTTAATAGGTGCAGCACGTCGACTTTGCTTGTAATCCTCCAGTGATTTGTTTGAGCTCTGAAAATGCATCTTTATCATCTTTAATTGTGGGATTGAAATACCGACTTATTATTTCTAATGTATAGGTTTATAAGAGATTAGAGTGAAGCATGCCTATTCTAGCTTTATTGTTGATGTTTCCCTCTTTCCTTTTTTGAATTTCACGTTTCTAATTGCTAGGTTTTTGGATTTTAGTGAAGCTCAGTGATATTTAATTATTCGTTTCCTAAAAAATTATTACAAAACAAATAGTATCACTCTTTCCACTTTAGTTGCCCCCCTTTCCCATCTTAGGATCTCACAATTGGTTTGCTCCTTTTCACTTTTATACTTAGTAGATGATTCCATATATGCCCTCACTAAAGGTTAAACAATATAACCTTTGCATTAGTAAGAAGGTAAATTTGGAAAGTGCAAGTTATGGTTGACATGGAACTACTACTAGTATACTTGTCTACAACTACAGTTAATATTATTCTCTGTCAGACACTCATATTGTCATAGTCAAAGGCCAGAGACAGAGTGAAACAGTGAGTTTATTGCAAAGTATGTCCTTCAGTAGTAGGAACAATATAGTCTATTATTGATCTCAATTATTTGACCAGACTGCCTCTTATACCTATTCTTCCGGAGACTGCTACGAGTGTTATCCTTGATTTTGATTCTTGTCAATGGTCATTTTGCTCTTGTTTTTGCAGGGGATTATGAGCTTGTTCCTTATTACAAGGGGGAAAACACAGTTTTTGACATTTCACCACCCACTGTGGCTATAGCTGTTGAGCATTCCCATGTTACTTTACAGCAGAAGTTCCAGGTACTATGACTTTGATGGCATGTGTGTATCTTTAGTTGTTTACAGTTCTATACACACACACATGCGCGCGCGCGCACACACATATATGCATGGATGTGTGTGAGTGTTTACTGGTATATGCGTGTGTTTACAGATATATTTTTAGCTCAGAAACAAATTTGGATTTTTCAAGGGGTCTGGCCTCCTGGACGTGAATGGCAGTATTGTAATTTGTCTCAATCTATATAACCCAAAATATCTGTCCTAAAATCCTAAACCTGCAAACTCTTTCCCTCTTTTCTGAACATGTTTGCTTCCATAAAAGAGTTGCATTTTTGTTTTTTTTTGGTAAGTAAGAAAATTTTATTACCAAAGAAATGATCACTTTACAAGAAAAGTAATCCACACCAAACTACAAGAGTTGCATTTTTGATTTATTCTATGTACCTGATTTTTCTTGGGTCTATAATCGGAGATTATGCAGTGTTATTATTATATTGCTTTGATGTGTATTTGATTTATGAATTTAAGAAGTGTGTTCTAAAATTTGTTCTTTTATGAGTTTCAAGCTTTTTTTTGTGTGCTGACGTGTTGAAGTTTCAATGATGTAGAAAGAAATTTGCAGAGGGGATTAGTGAATATTAGGTCTAGTTCTGAATGTATTGCTTGCAAAATCAGTTTTTTGTGTTGGAAGAACTAGGACTTTGGGCACTCCAACCCTTGCCAGCCCACAACAATCTCATGCCTTGTTTAATTTTCTCTTCTCTATACACACTCATATTTCAAAAAAAAATTTATTAGACAACCAACACCCTAACTAGGGTTGAATTAACCTATTGTGGATTGAGTATTATTGTGGAAAAGCTTAAAACTGATTGGATTGAAGACACAAAAACATTTCATGGATCCTTAAAATGCTAGTGAATGTTGAAAATCTGGTGTCATCACCATGTTTAATGTTTCCTGGTTCAGATGTAGGCTACCTATGATTAGGTTATGCAACTGGTAATGGCTTATTTCTGGCAGCTGCATTGGCAGCTTAGCTACCTCGCTGGTTCTTGTGTTGAAGGTGAATGTGAGGGCATCTATGTGAACTGAGCTTTAGGGGGATTTTGAGTTTTTGATGTTTGATTAACTTCATAACAACCTGTTTTATTTACAATAATGCCGTATCACTATTTTCATTTTGTGAAGTGATCTTACATGTACCTAGATCTCATGGCCTTGTAGGCCACCAATATCCTTTTTTTTTTTTGGTACTCTTGTTGATAGAGGGCGTGCTAATTTTTGTAAGACAGATTTGAGAACTTAGGTCTCCATAATAACGTGTTACGGAGAAATACATTAGATTAGCAAGAGGAAATTGGGATATTGTCAGTTTATGTCAATTACTAGAACTATGAATATCTCTCGAGGCTAAACGTCATCTGCTTTGTTGTGTGATGAATATTCTTGAATTTTTGTAATCCTTGAATCCTTGATTTATGATTTTTATCTTTTCACTTTTTGGTTCAGTTGTACAGGATTCTAAACTAATGTGTGGTTTTCATATTATTTCTTTAGGTGACTGGATTTTCAATAGGCGGCAGAGTAGTGGATGGAAATGGTGCTGGAGTGGATGGTGCTAAAGTTTTTGTAGATGGTCAAGAAAGATCTTTCACTGATGAAAATGGATATTTTACTCTTGATCAGGTATCTCATGCAAGTAACATGATAATTATACCTCTCATATGGAGGTTAATTTTCCCTTTTTTGAGTAGTATGCTTGAAATGTCCAGCTGCGGTTTTGTTTTTTTTTTTTTTTTTTTTTTCAGAGCTTGTATGATATATTGTTCAAGATTCTATTATTAAATTGTTATAGACTAGTGGTTGTTGAGATTTAGTTGGAATAGACATGAGTCTGCACTAACATGTTCATCAAAAAATTAGCTGAAATTTAATGTGTTTCATCTATATTCCTCACACTATAATTTTCTCATTCATTTGGCTGAACATGAACTTGGCCTTTACTTGTTTTCTAAGGTTCAATCCCCTGCCTTAACAATAATATGCTTTGTTGTATCTTTAGTGCTCTCTAGTAGCTACTAGCTTTGTATTTGCTCATGTTACTAATTATTTTTGTTTTTCATCAAATTTGCTGACTTTTGTTGGATGCTGCGTTTTGTTATGCTGCCATTGGATATTTGTTTTATAAGTAATACTAGCACTACATGCACGCATGACGCTATTTTTTTTTTTTTTTTTTTTTTTTTGTTGTTGTTTAAAAAAAATATTTATTTTAACTATTTATTACGATTTTGTCACACATATATAAGGGAAAAAGTGTCAAAGATAAAATATTATATGAAAATAAATATATTAATTTGCAAATATGAAAGGATGATGGTAGATAGTTGGGCTTAGTGCCCCGACTAACAATGTAGATGGTATGAATTGGATTGACAGTATTTCATCATTGGTGTATGAAAATCAAATACTAATGCGGGTCTTGTAAAACAATATCAAATTTACTAATATATAATCATATATTAAGTTGATTATTTATGGAAAATGATTTTGATTGTAAAAAGTACTTGATTGATATAAAATTTTGATTGATGGTAAAGACATAATTTAAATAAAGTTATATATTTATTTTTGGACTTAATTCAAGTAATTATTTTTTATTTTATGTAATTTTTTGTTGATTGATTAATCTTTCCTTTTTATTTGCTAGTTGATTAATCTTTCCTTTTTATTTGCCGATTGATATATTTGTTTTTTTATTTTATTTTTTATCTTTGCTGATTGATTGATTGATTTTTATTACCTTTATTCCAATTTTAATGGAAGAGGGGTGTTTTAGGTGGACACCACAACCCCACCTTCACTTATATAATAGAGATAATACCCCCTCTCCTCTTTCAAACCATGCTTTATCACATTTTCTTGCTACAGTTCTAACAGTTATCATATATACTAACAAGTATTATTCCCACTATCTATTATTATTTCCTAAGTTGGATGTCTGTTAACATTCTTGCAAGTTTCTATAATGATTTAGCAGAACATCTTTGACACCTCAAAATAAATGATGTTCAAGGGGAAGAAAAAAAAGTGTGATAAATAATAATGGACAGGGATTGTAGATGTTTAGACTCCAGTTTAAGTCATATTTGAACCTTAAGCTATTGCTCTCTCTTTGCTGCTTTATATTCTTTGATGCTGCAAAGAATGGTCATGTGTTTGATATAATTTCTAAGACCTTCTTTATGATAATTATTTCAGGTTACTTCTAATCATTATGCAATTGAAGCCCACAAGAAGCATTACAAGTTTGAAATCTTAAGGAATATCTTGGTAAGAAACTCGTACAACCCTTTTGGTAGGAGTTCATAAATGACAGTAATGGTAATAGATTTATATATAATTTTGTAAAGAAAGTCCCATGTCCTTATCCATGGTAATGCTTGTTCACCACCAAATATCACTTTTTCATCATAAATTTTTAATACCATTCATCATCGCTTTATTGTTGGTATTAACTATTAAGTGCTAACAAAAAAAATATGAAGAAAATCACATGTTTGGGTCGGAATTTCATTGCCATGGACATTGTATGTTACTTTTTCTTACATAAATTAAGCACAGATCCATTGCCAATTAACACCTACTAAACGGGCTGTTAATTTTTTTTAGCTTGTTTTGAGCGGAACACCTTTATTTATTATTTTTTTTCCTTCTTTACTTATCTGGGTGAAACACAATTTAATTTTTATAATACATGATTATGGGGTAATGATTAACAGGTTTCATGATTACTTATGTTAATGCTAGGTTCTACCCAATATGGCTTCTATCCCTGATATCAGAGCAGTTTCTTATGATGTTTGTGGTTACGTGCGGATGGCTGATGCTGGATACAAGGCTAAGGTAGGTGGTATTTTGGAACCTTTTTAGATCTCATCTTATCTGATATTTTGCTGGAAATTCACTCTCTTCACTTTTCTGCTAGCGTTCCTCAATTAGCTTGATTTAAAACCTCATACCTTTTTTCCTCTGGTGTCCTCATTGTTTTCCTGATTTGATTGATTATGTGAATACCTGAGTGTTTTTTATCCTGAAGACACCCATGAGTGCAATTTTTATGGAAAACTGTTGTAGCTAGCTCCTACCATCACTGATTCTCATTGCTGTCTCAAAACCATCCATTTCATCGACTTGCCAATTGAGCTTGTCCATTACAGTTACTCTATATTGCTAATCAAACGAGAAAAGTAAACGAATTCAAGGAGGCATATATGTGACTGTAATCTTTAACATCCTAGACTATTATGTCCATAGCTAACTGAAACTGGAACTTTGTAGCCTTTATGCTCCTTGTTATGGAGACCGGAGAGCATAGTCAGGATTAAATGAGCAAAGAATCATACCGTATGTACGGACACTAAAGTTATACGAGGGAGGAGATTTGGGCTAAACCTGTTGGGCATCACATCTGAAGATATATTGGAGCACCCAATTCCAAAGAATGCTCTAAATGGCCAAAGATTTCTTTATTTCCTAAAGGCAACTCTTTCCTTATTAAATAATACTTCCTCCATTTTTAATTACTTGACTGACATTCCTAAACTAGAAGTGTCATGTTACATGACCAATACTTTATTTGGTAAGCTTTTAGTAGTCGCATTAACTGAATTACCCTTATACAGTGTATACGAGGACAATCTTTTATGTGCTCTCAAAGGGTGATAAATTAACCCATGTGAACCAACAACAATTTCTTTCTCCTCTCCTTAAGTATTGTGTTCGATTTTGTGGCTGTTTTAGAAGTTCTATCAACTGGTTCCCACTAGCTAGAGTGAGATTGTGTAAATCTGCATCTCCTTGAAAGCTGTCAACACTGGTTTGTAATGGGATTCAAGTTTGCCAATATAAAATTTCCCAGTTTGTAACGGCCTTTAATAAGGGATGCATTTTTCGCTAATTCACCCGATTCAACTCTGAATTGCCCGAACCAAGGCGTTAGATCACCTGAATTGATCGAATCCAGATTTGTATGGTTTTCAGAGGAGTGAAGCGCCTGCTCTAGTTTTATCTTCCATGGCTTCATCTTGTAAAATAAGGGTGGAGATGAAGGCCAGTGCTTTATTGGGTAGAAGAGAGAGAGAGAAATGAGTTATCTTGTGAGAGAATAAGGTTGTGATTCAAAGAGTATTCCAGATGTGAGGTTTTCTGGTCTGTACACCTGGTGGGGATTTCTTTCCTTCACAGAATCAGGTCTCTCCACATCCAATGAATTGTTATACTGGAAATAGCAAAAGCAGTTAGACCGTTAGTGTCACTTTCAAGTTTGACCATTGAACCTTTTTTTTTTTTTTTCTTCTTTCAAGAACACATTACTCGGGTGTATGAGATCATTTAATACATGGTATTCAGAGAGTTTACTTCCACAATATTTAATTTGTTCAAGGACTAAATTTTTTTCCTCTCAATAAAATTTAATTTTTCTTAAAGTACATTAGTACAAGTATTACACACTTATTGTAATCAAACTCTAAGGCTTAATTAGAAGTATTTAGAACCACGACAATCGTGATCCTAACTGTGTCTACCATTACCGCAACTTTTTCCACAATATTGGCCAAACCCGCATTTTGAACCATTTTCAACATCAGCTTTTTTGTTGGTGCTCCTGTTTATACTTATGGTTTGACTTGAATTTAAAGCTCCTACCTTTTCAAAGCATTTCTTCACTTTCAAAAAAAGAAAAAAAAAAAAACATTTCTTGTTCCACTTGTTCTACTCCTTCTGTGTTTTAATAAGTGTTACACTATGACCCCACATAGTTTTAGGCAATTTAATTGACTTAATTAAAATAAGAGGTAAGTGGGTAGTTGGAGTAATAAAAAATTGTAAAAGAGAGATAGTAGGGTTAATATTTTATTGAAAAGTAATGAATGTGAGAGGAAAGAAATAATAAAAAAGTAGTAGTGGGTTTTGGTGTAGACCATGAGAGGAGAGAGATATAATATTAAAATGTAGTTTTTTGCCAAAAAAGGAAGTGTAACACTTATTAAACACGGCTGCATTTGGTAAGTGTAACACTTATTAAAACACGGAGGGAGTATGACAAGTTGTTCAGAGCATTTGCTGCATAATAATGTCATATCATGTCATGACCTCATGACATGGGTAATAGTTGTGTGATAATGTGATATCATATTTTTGTGTTTTTCCCCTATTGGCTCTTTAACTTATTTGGTTGAGGATGTTTTTCCCCTATTGGCCCTTTAACTAGTTTTTTTCTTACTGGACAAATCCTTGGCTTTGAAATATTCAGGAATAGAGATATTCAGAGGGTTTTATGTTTTTTTTCTTCATATTTTTAATGTGGGCACACCTGGTTCTTTTATTGTTTTGTCAGGAAATTGTATCATCCGTTCTGATTGAGCATGTATTGGTATCCTACTAATGTCTATCATTACAATTGTTCAAATTGCTGATTCTACTTATTGTATTTATTAAATTGTAGGTAGCTTTAACCCATGGACCAGAGAATGTTAAACCTCAAGTGAGACAGGCAGATCAAAATGGAAATTTCTGTTTTCAGGTATGCTTGAAATGATTCAACTTCCTTTTACCTGTATTTTAAGCATATCTTTCCTGATAGATGTAACATGTTGAGAAGTCCTAATGGTTATGCAACATGGATTGTCAGCAACCTGATTATTGCATGAACCTGCATAGTTGCTTGTTTTCACTCTCTTATGTGTGGCATCAGTTTCTTTCATTCCATTCCAGTAACAGAAAATGGAAGCTATAACTCTACTTGGCATTTAGAGTTGATTTTTGCCCTGCAGGTTGAAATTTGACTGACAGTAATGTAATCAGTGGTCTGAATATTCTTGTTTTATAGCTTTGCTGGAAATTAGCCATATTCTTCTTGTTTAATTATGAAAGGAAATTATTATCTGTGAATTTGATCCAATTGCAGATGGAACCTGGAGTTTCATGATAATTGTGAAGATTTCAGTATTTTTTAAAAAAAATTCTTTCTGTTGTATATTTTTTTTTTTTTTGGTAAAATCCCATTACAAAAAAATTTCTTGTAACTGGGTGTGAAATAAATTGGCCACTGCCTAGGATATTGGGCCAATAAAAATTCTTTGCTTTGGTTCTGATGCTAAGATGTGGCTGATTGGCTTATGCAATGATGTTGATGGTAACTTAACTATGTCTATTATCTGTAATATGTAGCTTTTAACCTTTTGTTTGTCTTATTGTTGCTGTCTGGTTATGAACCATTCATCGTTGTATATTTGCAGTCCTAAACTCCTAATTGATCTTCTGGCTAAAGTCAAATTGATTTTCTCTGATTTGACCTATTATATCTGACTGACTTGTTTTAAACAATCATATCTCACTTTTACGTTATGTAGGTTCCACCAGGTGACTATCGTCTGTCTGCCATGGCATCTACACCGGAGAATGCTCCGGAACTTGTGTTTTTGCCTCCTTATACTGATGTCAGTGTTAGAAGTCCACTTCTGAATATTGAATTCTCTCAGGTAGGTCATTCTCCATAAATTTCTAGTCATATGACATGTATATGATTTCTTTTGGTTTGTTTCCCTGAATATATACTTACGCTTTTAGCTTAATTATTTGAGCTTAACTTATGCTCTAACCATCTCCTCATAACACATATAAGTGCAATTTTGATGCTGGCTGGAGTGCTAGGGGCAAGTATGAAATTTCATTGGAAGTTTGTCCACTTTGTTTTCAAGTGATGCATTTAAATGACCTCTGCTTTGAGTTCCTGCTTCATTTGAGTAAATCTGCTCTTATTAAGCAATAGAATGTTTTATCGGCATTATCTGATTTACAAATTAACAAACTTTCAGGCAAAAGTGAAAATTCACGGAGAGGTCGTGTGTAAGGAGAGATGTGGCTCATCTATTTCCATCACACTTGTGAGACTGGGTAAAAGTAACAAAGGGAGGACGGTCAGATTGACTGATGAGCATAACAAATTTACTTTTTCGGATGTCTTCCCTGGAAAGTACAGGATTGAGGTATATTACTTGCATTTAGTCTGTCATCCTGTGAAGTCTAGAAACCATCATTACTAAAACTCATCATAAATTGAATTCACTCCTTGCTAATGCAGAACGTATTTTCATGTTTTTGTTTCACACTTTGCTTTTAATTTATGCTATGTGATTTGTTTGGTGAAGATATATTTCAACTATTTAAGAGGGTGAAGCAGATTGCTATTTTTAGGGTACCTGTTAATTTTTTGTTAGATTTTATTTAGTGCTTTCAATGATTATTCATTCAGAATAATGTGAATATAACTCATATTTCTACAGTGATAAAGGTTTCTTTTCCTTTTCCTTTTTGTTTGGCTGTTGGGATGCCAAAGATCCACACTCTCATGTTTGGAGATAGCAAAATGCTATTTTAATTTAAAATTAATTGTTTTTTTTCCTATCATATGCAATATTAGTGACTTCGTACAAAGAAAGCTATTATTTTCAGGTGAATGTAGATATCTAATTGAAAGCAAGAACCTTGAATTGATGGTAAAATAAATTCTATTTTAACTACTGTACAAAAGCCATGCATGTATCTGTGCTAAGTTGTTATAATCTAGGTTGAAGAATGTCAGATTCGTAACGTATCTGTCTCCAACCTTGGAACACATGTGTGTGAAGTGCTCTCAAATTCCATTTTGGCATGGATGCAATTCTTTCCATATTTTTATTATAACTTGCAGATCCAAACTGTGTTACTTGGTTATTTCGTAATTGTGTAGCATGGTCTGCAAGGACTACATGACACAGCTGATACCTGATTTAGCATTCTAGAACTAGTGATTTACTTTGAAATGAGATCATGCTGTGATTTTCTCCATAATTGTTTTGTGTTTATGCTCATGTGTCATACTATATCCATTTTACGCACATACTGTGCATTACTTTGTCCTGATCCCTTTGAAATTATTTAGTATGGACATGGTTTATTTCACTTAAACCACTATGGTGGAATGTTCATCACAAAATAACTCATGTTCAAGGCTTTTTATACTACGTATTTATTTTATTTTATATCTTTTCATTTTTTAAAATTTATGTGGTACTTAAACTTCAAACAAATGCTGTTTAATTATAAATTTATAACCTTTTCAATTAAGGTGTGGGACAATTGTAATTGTGATGATTTTGACTCAGATGTGTTCCAATTGTATATTTAATTGGAATTCTTTCTTTCTGGTAATGTATCTATACACTAGGTCAAGTATGCTCCTGCTGATACTGCCATAGAAGAAGATAGATGGTGTTGGGAGCAGAGTTCTATTGATGTTGATGTTGGCACAGAGGATGTTGAAGGGATTTTGTTTTCTCATAGAGGTTACTGGGTTGATGTTACTTCTTCACATGATGTAGATGCTCGGATGATTCAGCCAGATGGAGAGTCTCTGCCTTTGAAAATTAAGGTTGTTGTTATGAGCACTCAGCCACATACCCTTATGTAGAGGTCTTAAGCCTTCATTGATTGGTCATTGACTTACTGTAACCTAAAATAGTTAACTTAAAATTTTCTCCTACAGAAAGGCTTGCAGCGCTTGTGTGTGGAGTCTCCAGGGTTAAATAAATTAGAGTTTGTCAACTCTTGCATTTTCTTTGGGAGCTCTTCCATCAACATTGATACAGCAAATCTGATGGTGTGTTGCTTATTTAACTGTTTGATTAAAGTGATTTTTTAACTTCTTTCTGCTCAAATTTTATTTGTGACCATTTTTTTTTAATCAACTTTATATGCAGCCTGTTCACTTGAAAGGGGAGAAGTATCTTGTGAAAGGACAAATCAATGTTGATCGTACCTCAGTGACATCTGTTGAACTTCCAGAGAGCGTTGTTATTGATGTCTTTGAAAATGGCAATGTTCTTGCTGATGGGACAATTGCCAAGCTTTTACCTGATCAAAGTGATGAAACAGAGGTTGCTCTATATGAATATTCTATGTGGGTAAATCCTGGGCAGAAAATTACAATTATTCCAAGTGACTTGAGGTATATCTCCCATTCCAATGTATATGTGGCATGTACATTCCCATGCATTTGTTTATGGTTAGGAATGTCGTATGTTTGTAAGATTCTTTATTTATTTATTTTGTGTGTGTGTAAATTCAAACTAGGCTTATGTGTTATGTCTTAATTTGTGACCTTATGTATAATTCTTACTTAAACTAAGTGTCTTGCTTTGTCAGCTCCTTAGACGAGCCATGAAGGTAAGAATATTGAAATTAAAGAAATCTCTTCTGGCTGAAGGTGATAATTATTTTGTACTTGGGAAGTGCTGGTAAAAGTGAATCTGATAAAGGGTCTATTTAATATTCATGAGCTTTTCTGGTCCAAAAGTTTCACTTTTTTAAAAAATATAATATAAGGAAAAAATTGGAGAGCTAGTTCTATCCCAACAATATCTTATGCGGTTATCAATAGAGAGACACTTTAGAAAGCTCTTGGCCAAGAACCACCAACTTTTTCTTAGAAAGCTATTTCTATCTCTTTCATATATGACATGTGCACATGTCTTTTCAAATTTTCGGCCCACAATGGGGTTGATCTCCATGGTAAGATAGAAACCTTTTTTTTTGGGTTTTTTTAGGTATGCATCTTCAGGATATCTTGTATGGAGATAAGCATCATTTTTGTAAACCATATAACACAAAACAGCAGGAAATACGGTTGCCCAACTAGTGGCAAGATGGAATACTCGTAGTTGTGCTGAATATGTTTGTATTGGAAGCATACCACAAGGCCTCCTAGCCTTAGCGGATCTTGATTTGGAGTAAAATCCTGCTATCGTCTTTCCTCAAAAAAAAAAAAAAAAAAAAAAAAAAAAGAAAAGGAAGTTTTACTCTAATGCAGTTTGTTTGCCATGATTCCATCTATTGAATCACCAATTTGAAATTAGAATGCCATGTCATCAAGCTAAGCTGTGCACTGAATATCCTTAGAAACTGTGTCGTCTTAGTTTTTAGTTTTGAAACATTAGTATAACTATATACATTAGTATTAAGCCATACACCTTCACCTTATTTTTACTGATTCTATGGATAAAAACTTATTTGTACTGATTGAAACCGATTTTCACAGACTAAAACTTATTTTTACTTATCGGAACTGATTTTTTACTGATTTAATGTTAAATTTGTTCTTTGAAGTTATTGATTGTACCAAATACAACTTATTTTTAATAATTCAAACAGATTTTTTACTGACTGAAATTTATTTTTAATAATAAAAAAAAATGATTTTTACCTTTTAAAGGTGAAGAGAACATTATCATAGTGAGCATGACCTGTCCTTGGATTGGAATCATAGAATGACTGGTTTTTACGAAGGCCAGGGTTTAGCTCTTGTTAAAGATATTGTCCATTCTGACCTATCATAAATATTATAATGTACATTAAATGGGTAGGAATAAATTTACCATAAATAAGTTAGTGTAGAAAATGTTGTTTGGGTACATGTTCATTGATGACCAAAGAGAATAATATATGGGATAAACCTAAATAAAAAGGTGGGCGATTTGGATAGAGTGAGTGTAATTTAAAATACAAAGTACATAATTCTAATCTGGATTGAACTTATTTGGTTCCAAACAATGTTTTAACCTTAATTATGTTTCTGTAAGCTTCATGAAAAAGGTCTCTGACCAGTCATCATTTGCCTTTATTCTTCCTTCCTCTGTTGTTATAATTTTGCTCCTTCAAAACCATTTTGTTTCTGATTGACTTGTGTTTGCTGCTGCAGAACCTTGACTTCAGCCACATCTTCGAGTACAAATGGTTTAAAGAAAATTTTGTTCTACCCTAGACAACATCAGGTAAGCTGGGAGTGGTATGTTATAAAGATTTCTCTTTCATGGCTTCCTAACCACCTATATTTTTCAGATTGCAGTTACACATGATGGTTGCCAAGGCTCAGTTCCTTCATTCACCGGTCGATTGGGTCTCTATATTGAAGGATCTGTTTCGCCCTCTATTTCTGGTGTAAGTGTCAGGATAATAGCTGCTGGAGATAGCTATAATGCTCCACTTAAGAAGGGTGAATTAGCTCTTGAAACTTCAACTGGATCTGATGGTGTCTTTGTAGGGGGTCCTTTATATGATGATATAAGTTACATCTTGGAAGCTTCAAAGGTTAGTTATCTCCTATAGTGATTTATTATTGTAATTGTGAAACCAATGTAATTAAGTTAATGTCGTGTTTAATGAATCTGTAACACTAACATCTGTAATTACCTTTAGATATATATTTCTGTGTGACACCTCTTACCCCGATATGATAATCCTCTTTGTTTTGGGTTAATTTTGTCTGAATCATCTGCGTTTTGATGCTGGTGCGTGTGCTGCTAAGATGACAATTGCCTATCTTCTTTTTTTCATGGATAATATTACACATGATAGCCTGAAGTATCCTGGATTGTATGAGTGACACCCTCCTTAGTTTCTTATTATAATAAAATAAAATATAAAGAAAGGAAATGAATAACTAATCCACTTTTAATCCTTTATTGTTGAGGTAGGAGTTTTGTGGAATTTGTTATAAGGGTTTCTTGAGGTCATCAATCAGGCCCCTGGGTAGAATATGAATGATGGATTGGAATGGTCAATGTGTGCTTATTTTTGTAGTCTCATGACTCATTAGACTATTCTCTGGCAAACCCAATTGTTTATTAGATTGAAAACGAAAAACACAATTATAATACTTGACACTTTGACAATATCCTGCAGCGACCTGATTTTTATGAACGAGAGTTCTGTTTTTAAAAAATGCACTCTGGTTTTGAGAAACAACCACTGCTTACTCCGCATTCAACCTCATGCTTAGCGTTTTAGTAATGGCTTTATATGGTACAGAACAAACAATAGGTCTAAAGTCCAACATTGACACAGGGATAACAGAATATGGAATATGGTGAGTGAAGTAGTGTTAATTTGACCTAAATCTTAACACTAGACAAAATAACAAGCACTGCACGAGTCGCACTATCTCCCACAATTGGCCTTTGAGGAAGATGCTATCCCATGTTTTCATTGTGTTTTATTTAGTCATCTACTGTTTGTAAATTGTAAATTCAAAGACATGATGAACATTAAAAGATGACAGTTTTTTACTTAATAGTTAAAACATTATGTTTTGCCTATTTATTCATTAGTAGAGTATTCATTATTGGGTAATTATCTTTTGCCTACTTGGCGGATCATAATGAGTTTCCTATTCCTTGCAGCCTGGCTATCATCTGAAAGCTGTTGGACCTCATTCCTTTTCCTGTCAGAAGCTTGGTCAAATATCTGTGCATATATACTCTAAAGAAGTCACCGAAGAGCCATTTCCTTCAGCTTTATTATCACTAAGTGGTGATGATGGCTACAGGAACAACTCCATAACAGGAGTTGGTGGCCATTTTGCTTTTGAGAACTTGTTCCCTGGAAGTTTCTATCTTCGTCCTTTGCTAAAGGTACATCCTCGAAGCTCATTCACCTATTACAGGCAATAATTATGAGTAAGTCTTTGTAGTGGTTGCAGTTAAAAACTTAAATGATCTGTTAAGATCTTTTTCTTTTCTTTTTTTATAAAATATTTTTTATTGTTATTACTATTCAACTAGATTGTGGCATATTTTAAATATGCTATAGTTTGAGAGTCTTTCTAGTCAGGACTTAAGCTTCTCATATTGAGATTATTCCTTTACTAGTTTCTGTTGAGTAACTTCATCTCGAGGGGGTGGGATGGGGTCATTGGGTTCTATTGAATTATGGTTTATGCTTGAAAACCAATGACGTAGTCATTATAGGAATGATAATTTTTTGCATCGGCTGTTCCTAACTTGACAATTGGTTGCTGGTTTCTTGATTTGTATGCATTGCTCTTTGAGGCTTATGTTTATGCAACCTTCTGCCCCTGTCTACTAAAAAATAAGTCACTTGCAGGAATATGCTTTCTCTCCACGTGCACAGCCAATTGAACTTGGATCAGGAGAGTCTAAAGAAGTTGTTTTTGAAGCCACTCGTGTTGCTTACAGGTTTGACATTATCTTTGGTGGATTTGCATCATATGTTTAGTTAACACTTTGATAGAGGGGGTGCTTATTATTCATGGTAAATTGCCCTTCAGTCCATGTAAATATATATTTCTAGTACCAATCACATTTATGATTGCAAAACACTAGTGTGTGTCTCACTAGCTTAAATTAAATAACCTGTTGGTTCTAATAAAAAAATGGTAACTTGGACATAAATATGATAATTTTGAAACAGAAGAATTTGATAATCATTGGAGACTGAATAAAATAGAATGATGAGCGCTAGAAGATCTTACCTAACCAGTGAAAACCTTCTGAAGTAGGAGAGCTCTTTGTATGTGCTGCATGCGGATCAGCATGCCTGCATGATGGGTAGACACAAAGGAAGCTAACCTATTTGATATCCTTTGTTCTGGAGGACAGAAAAGGGCAGTCTAAAGGTCTTCATAGCGAGTGCAAGAATCTCAATATTGGTCTTTACATGCTTCTTTCAGATGATAGTTTTTCTTTTATATGGTCTGAACTAGAACATTGGTTAGCAATTTATCGTAACACCTATGAGAATAACCTGATTTTTTCTTTATTAAGATGATGAGGTTGGCTCTACCAAGCAATTCGATTTGCGTTTTACTTGTGTTGGTTTTGCACTCCTTAAAATCCTATCTCATTTCTACTTTTAGTACCTACATTCCCTTGGATCTAAAAGTTTTCTTCCTGTAGTGCTATGGGCGTGATTACTTTGTTGTCCGGCCAACCTAGAGAAGGTATCTCAATTGAGGCACAAGCAGAATCAAAAGGCTATTATGAGGAAACAACTACTGATTCATTCGGATTCTATCGATTACGAGGACTTCTACCAGACATGACCTATATAATCAAGGTAGCTAAAAAGAATGATTTACCCGGGGCTGGAATTGAGCGCGCATCTCCAGAATCTATCACTGTGAAGGTATGTCTTATATCATTTGCAACTGGTAAGTCGAGCCCTTTGTTATGGATGAAAAACCTACCCCACCTCTCTTGTGTGGTTATACTAATGAACACTTTATTATTGATTATGCTTATGCAAAGTGATATTCGTTCTTGTTGACTTGAGTATATGCTGCTATGGTTTAAATTGGGATTTGAAATCTATGATCCTCTTACAGCTTTAGTGTTGACTTCACCTCCTCCTACCAACAGATATACTATCTTGGGTTTCTTGTTGAAATTGTATTTGCCTATGACCTATAGTATAGCACAAGTGAATCTCCATTCTGAAATCGTAAGGAGAGCACGTGTTTTATACTAATAAGCTTTCCTTGAGACTTTATCTAATGTACGTAGTATATTTGTTCTTACATTCATTGATGTATCGATTTTCTTCCACTGATTTGATCTTAGGTTGGCTTTGAGGACATCAAGGGGTTGGACTTTGTAGTTTTTGAAGAGCCTGAGAGAAGCATTTTGAGTTGCCATGTCGAGGGTGAAAGAAATGTTGAATTAGATTCTCATCTTTGGGTGGAGGTCAAGTCAGCTGGTGAGCCATCAAAAGTCAAGTCTTCCTTTCCCCTGCCACTATCACGCTTCTTCCAGGTTAAAGACTTGCCCAAGAGTAAGCACCTGCTGCAGCTTCGATCTGCTCTCCCTTTAAGCACCCACAAATTTATATCAGACGTTATTGAGGTCGACATAGAGAAGCATAGACATATACATGTTGGCCCTCTCCGATACAGAATAAAAGAGGATATTCAAATACAGGTTGGTGCCAAGCTTAATGGACTCTTGAGACTGTAGCTCTGTTTCATATCTGGGGAACTAATGTTTGTTTTTACAATTTACTTGGTACTTTTTTTTCACAGGAATTAACGGCAGCCCCAGTTTTCCCTCTTGTTGTTGGAGTTTCGGTGATACTTCTTTTCATGAGTATACCTAGGTAGTGCTATCCACCGGGTGTTCCTCCCAAATTCCTCTCCCTTCACTCCTTAGAGACTCATTGTCCAGAAATTCCATCTTTAGTAACTTTTTTTTTTTTTTATTTCCTTGTACTCTACAGAATAAAGGATTTAGTCTCAGGAATATCCATGCCGGGATCCACTTCAACTGCAAAGAAAGAAGTAAGGAAGCCAGTTGTGCGAAAGAAGACATTTTGATAACTCTTTCTCCTTATCCTTGAAAAGCAACTGCAATATACGTATAAAGAATTATGACAACCTGGTTTGATGAAGAGTTGCCTTGGGTGAGAAGACGGATGAGCAGACAAGTTCTTCGAAAGAATGAACTCAGAGAAGTACTCAGGTACTCAGTTGCGGCTAAGTAGCCGAAGACCTCAAAGGGAAAATATGAAAGCTTGGGACCTGCCAAAAACATGGATTTTGTTTCAATAGATTTATAGAATTAGTTCTGTTAGATTCTGTAGACATTTTTTGTAACATAACTTATTTCCCAAGCCATTTTGCCAACAAGGGACCGTAGAGGTTAGATGATTCTGTACCTAGCCGCCTCTGGCTGTAGCCATAGTGTAATTGATGGTTGAGCCAACCCAAAAAAAATAATATAAAAAATCCATTGCTTGTTTTATGGTGCCATGAATTGATTAATCTTGTTTGATTTATTCTCATATTGTTTGTGATAACAGGAGGAATAAAGGAAAATACTTCCAATATTGCAAATGTGTTCCATTATTTTTTAACCATCTAACACTTTCCCCTGGTAGTTGGTACCTTACCCTTCTCACAAATCACAGTATACCCTTTCTATCATGTAGATGGGTCAAGGAACCAATTTTTTATTTTTTTATTTTATTTATTTATTTTTTTTAAAATTTAGAATTGAAAAGTAGAGAGTGAAGGACAACTCAGTTGGTTTTAGCTACCTTCTCGGTCTCATGGGATTCTAAAATTGATTTTTATTATTTGCCCTTGTGGCTTAGTAAAAAAATATAATATATATATATATATAAAATAAATAAAAAAAAACCAACAGAGAGAGAAAGAATTGAAAAATATGATTTTATAAACTTATCATTCCTCCCTTTTTTTAGTTTTCACCCTTTGGCTTTTGCATTATATCTAAGCTACACTTTAACTAACGAATGTGATATATAGCTACGATAAAATATAAGCACATAAATTGTGTGTTAGCAAACGTAATAAAAGAAATGTGTCAACTAAAAAAAAAATCGGTAGTAGTATATATTTAAAAGGGTGTAAAAAATTGAAACAACATACTTCGTCCGTTCTAGAAATATTGCAATAATAGGGGGAGACAAAAAACTTTAAGATAAGGAAAGAGACTAAAATAGGTGCCCATGTAATGAGAAGAGAGACAAAGAGAAAATATGTGCAAATTGGAAAATGTTGCAATATTTGTGCTAATTTCTAATATGGTAATTGTTGTAACATTATTGGAACGAAGGAAGTAACATACTTATGCATGTTCGAGTTTTATTAATTAAGCTCAAAATTTAAATCCTTTCGATTCGCCCCTGATAAAACCCTAATATAGTAATATGTGTAAATTAGCCAAATTGAAATAGTAAATGATTCATGTATATCATTGAGAAATTTTCAATTCCTTAAGATACGGTGAAAAGTAAATTTGTTGAGGGAATTAATGGTTTTAAAGCTAATTAGGGTAAATTATCCAAGCCATGAGGATGAATATGAAGACGACAAGTGGCCCAGTCTCATGTTGACTAGCTTAGTCTTAAGTGACCACTCAAAGTATAACACGTGTCAATAGGGAGATACCTGATGATGAAAGTCTCAAAAGCTCACAATCACGAAACAACCTCGTATAACAGAGCACCCCAAGACACATGTCACTCACAAGGGCAACCAATCACTACGCACGTTTTTAGGTCACAAAATGATAACTTTTATTTGTTATGATTATTTTAGGGTGTTATTGAACCTTGATTTCTTGATAAATTGGTGTTTTGGTTCACTTTTACTCCATTTTTATGCAATTTTGTATACCCTATGCTTCACGGGTTGTTAGTATTTTTGTTAAGATTTTAGGTCTAAAGACAACCAATTGAAGCCTATGGATGATAAACCGAAGTTGGAAGCAAGATGAGGATGGAGTAAAGAAAAGGAAAAGGAATTCAAATGAAGATAAATGGGAGATAGCAGTAGCGCGGCCTCTCCTGATCAGTGGAGAGGCCTCTCCAAGCCCAGTCAGAAGTTCATGTCTCAATTTTACAAAGTGAAGAAATTAGGAGGAGCGGCCTGTAACACCCCAATTATTCTCTATTTTTGCCTGTTAATACCTTTAATAAAATGTAAGAGAATTACCGACGTGTTACCGCCACGTGTTCAAACGTTAAGGCAAATTCAGAATTTAGCAGCGGAAAAACCAGCTCAGTTAAAATAAAATTTCAAAACCAATACGGAAAATCATATTGAGTCTTACAAATTGGAACCATCAAGGCCCTTATTCAAAACTCAATTATCGAATTAGTAAATAAATCAACCAAGGTTTAAGAAAGCTTAATATACATGCCAGAAATAAACCACAAGTAGTAACCAACTCTCTACTCAATTCCAACCACTTGATGCAAGTCCAGCTATGCAAACACCTGTGATTAATCTGCTCCCCAATATTACAAGTGTAAAAATTGGATCATTGGATTAAGCAATAGACAAGGTTGTCTCCTCATGCTCCAATTTGGAACATCAATAAAAGAAAAACCCCATGCCTCCTTTCGAAAACATCAATAAACAATGCATATGGACGCGACTCCGTGGCCATAGCTAGTATGAGATCTCATCTAACTCCTTATAGTTTTAAAAAGTATTTGAAAATAAGAGACTCGTAGATCAGACGGCCTCCAAAAAGTACACGGTTAATACCCTGTGAACCCCAACCCCAATTTGTCAATACTCTAGATGTGCACAAATCCAGAGTTTTATTGTTCATCTATCTTGCACTTACGTGATTTACATGTTTAACTTAGTGATGACTCATATATATACAATACAACCCAAACATCAATCATTCATACAAATCACAATTTCAATTAAATTCTTGAATTATTAGTGACAAACAACATTAAATATTAAATCCTTTTTAAACTACCTCAGTGTGTAACACCTAAAGTTCATAAAGCACCTCGAAATCCTAAACCTCATTTTTCAAGACTTCAATTTTCCCTTTACTCATTCCATTACAATTATCATGAACGGGTAATAAAATTTCCATATTGTGAAATCCACATATTCACTTACCTTTGCTTCAAAGCCCATCTTACAAGTTAGTACATATTACTTACAAGATAAATCAACATACTTACAAGCTTCCATAAGATTACATGTTACACATGAATCAAAACTAATCATCACATTAATCATCAATGAAACTTGCTACCATACAATTTCAATCAACCATAAGTTCCTAGCATGATTCTAAGTCCTTCCAAGTCCTTAAACATGCTTCTAAACTCAAGATTTTCGTAATCTTGTACGTACCTTGAGTAAATGAATTGGTTGGCCACTTTACCAACTACAAATCACCTTCTATAAATTCCTCTCCTAAACTAAACAATAAGATTTCAATCAATACCCAAACAATCAAATTTACAGCAATACTAACTTACTTTAAAACCTTCAAAATCCAATTAAACAACACTTTAAAACCTTTCCTTTAATTAAAATCAAAAGCTTATATATAGTTCTTTAAGTTTACTTCACAAAAACCTTAAAATACACCCTTATACATGAAATTACAACAAGTTTTAAACTTTATAAAAATCTGAAAATTTATTTTATACATGAATTCTTAAAACTATAGTAATCTTTGAAACTACATACGTACGTTATATATTAAGCTAGTAAGCTTTAAACCCAAAAATTCACCAATTCAATGTTATTAGAGGCTTCAAAAAAATAAACAAAAATCTGAAAATTTATTCTTACAACTAATCTTCAAAATTCATTGCTTCATACTCACAAAATAGCCCCAACAATTATTTGTAGAAACTAGAATCATGAAAAGATGAAATTACCAAGTAAAACCCAAAATTAAAACTTTAGTAAATCTGAAAATTAATTTATAATCAAAATAATTGAATTTAACATAATTTAAACATAATATGATTAAGTAACTTGACCAACACGTTTTAAGCCCTAAAACCATGAAAAAATCAAGTTTTAAACCCTTATTTTCTTAATTAAACAAATCTGAAAATTTATTTAATAATTTAAACATAATATAACTCATATATTTTAGTCTTTTATAGTGATTAAACACTATTAAACAATAATAATAACAATTCAAAAACAAGAATTTAATAAAGATTAAAGCTTGGAATAAATTTAATCAAAGAGAAGGAAGAGAAGAGAAGAGAGAGAAGCAAACGGTGGTTGCTGTGCGGCGGTTCAGGGGCGGAAACAGGTGGTCGCCGGTGGTGGTGGTGGTGCGCCGGCAACAGCAGCAGTGTACGATGCAACAATTTTTTTTTTTTTTCGTTTTTTGTTGGTGTTGATTGTGAAACATGGAAATAGAAAAAAAAAAAAGCAACAACAATTATGAGGGAGTTGGGGGTTTATACATGAGATTAGAGGGGAAAGAGTTTTGTGGGTTTCTGTGAGAAAAGTAAGGTGTAAAGGGATTTAATATTAGTAAATGATTTTGGGGTTTCCTAGTCCAAATAAAATTAGGATTGTATGTTTGGGCCCAATTGCATACCAAACTTGGGAATTAAATATAAAATTGGGCAATGAATTAGTTTGGACTAGGCTTTTAACTTGTATGGGTAGAATAATCATTGATAATAGTTAGTAGGCTAATTTTGAAATAAGGGATAATGACCGAATGATTTAGAATAATTTTTTTAAAAAACATTTAAGAAATATATAATTATCGTAAAATAATCATATAACTGAAAATAAAATATATTTATAATTACTCAAAAATATGGGGGATTACACGGCCTCTCCTAATTAAGGCGCGATCTCTCATGATTGAGGGGCAGGTACTAATCCAGGTGAGTGGAGAGGCTTCTCCGCCTTGTTGCTGTAGGTACTGCCTTCCTTATGCAGATTCAAGAGAATAGCGAGGAGAGGCCTCTCCAACATAGGTGCGCGGCTGCTCCACCTGGCGCGCCCTCTCCACCTATTTGGAGAGCCCTCTCCTCCCTGCTGCTGAAGTTCTTACCTCCCCTTGGCAGAAATGGAAGAAGAATACAGGAAGGCATCTCCAACATAGCTGTGCGGCCTCTCTACCTATTTGGAGAGCCCTCTCCACCCCACCGCTGGAATTCCTGCACCATTTTAACCCAGCAAGGCACGACCTCTCCAAGCCTTGGCGCGGCCATGCCTAATAGATCCTACGAATTTTCTTTTGCGGAGTTTACTATGTAATTAGGGCAATATAATAGTTTCGGGGGTTCTTTTGTACGGACATCCAAAGTTTTAGAGATTTTCTCTTAGTTTGTAGTCTTAGAACTCCAAAAACTCTTCAATGCAAATCATTAGTTAGTGTTAAATTCTTAGCTTAGAATCTCAATCCAAATCATTGTAGAAGACAAGTTCCACCATTATTACTCAATTTAAAGCTTCTTAGTAATTATTTCTTACTCTTTTCTTCTATCTTCTCTCTACTTGGCTGTTAATTACCTGCTTAATTCTTGTATGCTTATATTGTTAATTAGTTTAATTCTTAGTTTAAATTTGTTCATGAATTGCTTGAAATCTTTCATTGCTTTAATTTCCATGGATTGTGAGTAGTCTATTTTCTAGGGTTTGGGTAAAACCCTCAATGTAGTCACTAATAACTTGTTGCATGTGATAATTTGGTAATTGTGAGGGTGTTAATTAGCTAAGCTTAAGTGGTTTCCTTGTTAGTTCTTGCATTTGGCCAATGTTAGGACTATTTATCCAAGCTTTCTCAATGAAGGATCGAGAGATGAACTTGAGTTAGCTCCCTTATGCTTAATTGACGTGAAATGTCATGAGAATAGGAATTTCCAGTCAAGGAATGTTTATGTCATCGTGATAATGTTTTAACACTTGTTTTATGCTTTGTAACCGCGAGAGTAGGTTATATTCATGATTCAAGTAATCCCTCTAGCTTGAGAGAGTAGTTGGGTGCCTTAGATTAATTACTTCCCCTATTTTATCCCCTAATTTACCTTGATTGTTGCATGCTAATTGTGTTTTGTGATGAAGTTGAGTGGTATAACCTGAGCCCTAGATCCCTCTTAATATTGTTAATCTCCTCTTAGCCTTTAATTGAATTGAACTAGTAGAAGTTACTTAAAACCAAACCAAATTTGACTTGATTTTGCTTATTTAAACGGTAGTATTTTTGTGGATGATTCAATGCCTCTCTTGGGCTCGACCCTTGCTATTAGTTAGTGAGACCAAGATAGGTTTAACTTTGGTAGGCTGGACGACGGCCTATCACAACACCATGGGAGCATGCACTCCGAAACATTATTAATACTTCAATCATTTATTGATGGGACAAATTACATTCATTACAACATTCAAGGCAAAGTAACCAAGAGCTCTTACTTCTCCCTACTTTCACTCTATAGGCAATATTACTAGAATATGCATTGTTTTAAAGTTGGTTCGAGCGCTCTATTGCATCTTTGATTGTAGTTTTCTGAGCGATGTCCAAAAAATCCAAAAACTAAATCTACATTGGGGTTTTAAATTAGGGAAAAACAAACTTTAAATTGGGATCAATTATTTTTTAAAAGTTAGCTTTAATTTATGGTTTAAATTATCAAAATTTAGTATTGAGGTGTTTAAATTGGGTTCTAATGTGATAAAATGAGTGTAATTAAGTTTAATTAGGTTACAAATTGTTAGATGTGGGCCCAACTAACAAATTTTTTTGATGAAACTAGGGTGGCTAATGCTGCGCAATACGACACCATAGTTAGCCATTTCCGAAGAGATCTTTTTTTTGGCAACATAGTGAAGGAAAATATGTAAACAAATTTATTTTAAGGATATAGATGTCAGCACACTATTTTTAAGAGTTTTAAAAAAAGTCCATTAACATTAATGAGGGCAAATAAGTAAATAAACAGTTTAGAGGATATAAGTGTCCAAATAATATACATAAGAGTTAAATCATTAAATCACACAAGGAAAATCTTAGAGAAAATTAGCATCATATTAGAGGCATATAGGTAAACAAATATTTTAAGGATATTGTTTCAGAGTTTTTTGATGTCCTGCGAGAGAGTTACAATTCCAAGACTGGTTTCTAGACGCCTGTACCTGCAAAACAACGGAGACTCTGGTTGAGTGGAGTTCCGCCTCCGATGATCAAGTTAGAACGTGTAAGGAGTCTGTAAAGAGTGCGGAAAGTAAAGTATCTTCTCGGATTCCGAGAGAATATATGCAATTAATAATTGCTCTTTTTTTTTGTATGAATATTTCTGAATGTGTCTTCTTGGAGTATAGGGAGGAGAGCACCGAAGAAGGGCCACCTGAGGGAGATTAGGCTGAGATGGCAAGAGGATCCTCCATGGGCACACCCATCACACCAAGTGATGGGATCTAGAGTCTGAAAATAGAGACGGTGGAGAGGCCGCCTCTGTGTCTGGTCAGGAAGAGACGGGTGGAAGTGCCTCTGAGAGAGACGGTAGTGAATCCGCCTCTGGTTCTTGCTCAAGCAGCTCTCTAACTCCGGATGTGGATGGCGAGGAAGAGGAGAGGCCAACATGGAATAATAAAGCAATCCACTTCAAATCTATATTTCTGCCAAAGACAGGGCAAATATGGAGAGGCACCTAGAGACGGTTAAACTCAAGCGTCCTTTAGGTGCGGGTTACACCATCCGGGTGTCGCCTGAGTTTGGGACAATAGCCTGAAATGACGACCAGACAGGCGCCAATAAATATTTCGGCTGCTATGAGGCGACATTTTTGGCGAGGCTCCACTTCCCCCTTCATAATGCAATAAAGGCTATCCTTAGAGGATATGGCCTAGGCGTGTGGCAGTTAACCCCAAACTCCTGGGTTAACATTTGGGGCTACATCGCCTGTGAGATGCAGGGTCTCCATCCCGGCTGGGAGGCCTTTACCAAGATGCACTATCTAAGCCAAAGTCCAGGCGGGTGGAGGGCATGGTACACCTTAACCACCTACCCGAAATACATGATGACCCTGGACAAACCGTCTTAGTGGTCAGACTGGAAAACTCGCTTCTATCTGGTTTCTGCCCCCACTAAGCGGGAAAACTTTGAGCTTCGCACATACAACCGAAAACCAGACCTTCTGGGACAGAAGTGCAAGTTGCCTCAAATCCCGGATGAGGATTACGAAAAAATAATAGAGGTAGGGTTTTTTGAGCTTACAACCACTACCCTCTCAACCGGAGAATCAATTAATGTACCCAAAAACTAGGTACCTAAACACGAGTTTTTGAGGGACGAGGCGTTTTTGTCCGCTTATGGGTTGAGCACCCACTTTAACAGATGTATGTTGATAGTTTTCCCGGCAACGTTTTGTCGTCTCTATCTTTTGTAACTTGTGTTTTTCTTGCTCGATGATCTAACAGACGGTTTTCTTTTGCAGAAACTACACTTAACATGCTTCCAGTGGACAAAACGCCTGCTAAGTTCGCTGCAGACATCCGCAGGGAGAATGCGGAGAAGAAAAGAGCCGCGCAGGCGACTAAAAACAAGGTATTTAACGCTTGACTTGACTTTCAATTTACTAATTTATTTCTTGGTGTACAGACGGTGATAAACCGCTTGTATAGTTTGTGCCTGGTCCCAACTTTATGTCTAATTTCTGACTTGTTTTCTAGGAGGAAGATAGGGCTCCTAGATCCTTTTCAAGGATCATCAGACCAAGGTCTAGTGAGGAGTCCAGGAGGACCTCGTCTACTCAGACGGCCTCCCGGGCAACTGTTGGAGGAAAGAGTCTACAAATACACGTAGACCTTGTCTCCCAGTCGGATGCTGCTGCGGCGCCGTCTGGCGTCCAGCCCCCTTGGGTTGCAGGCGATTTGAGCCTTCAGCCACCTCACCAAGGTATTGCTGAATTTTACAACTCTCTTAAGCTTGGCTGGCCCATGCGGGTCAAGTCTCATTTTTCGTCTTCAGTCAGAGGGTTCCTTTGGCAGTCGCCAATCTATTGGAGGCGGTCATGCTGCTTTCTCACCGTCTCTTTCTGGTCCAGATATGTCTCCTCGATGGCCGGATGTGCAGCAATTTTCCAAGGCCATGCTGAAATCCGTCTCCAAGGAAGACAAAGAGGCCATCCCGGGTATACATGCGTTCAATGTTGACCGCATCCTGGCCCAGCTGGCAGAGGTATGAATGTTTCACTTTTAGTTTCTGACTTCTTAGTATTTGCCGGCTGCACTTTAACACTTTGATTTTACAGACGATGCTGCGGGTGGAGGAGCTGAAGAAGTCGTATGCCCGGAAACATGAAGAGGTAAGGCGGACAAAAAGAGCCGCTATCGACACGTCTGATGTTGCTCAGTATCAAATGATTATTCATGACCTCGAGACTAAGTCTGAGCTTTTGCAACAGGCGGAATCCCTCAAGTGGCTTCAAAAATCCCTCGATGAGGCCAACACCAAAATCCATAATCTAGAGGCGGCTGTTGATAATGCTGAGCTTGAACTGAAAAAGAAAGACGATGCTCTCCAGTCCTCGGATGAAACCAAGAAGGAGAACATCTCTTTAAAAAGTTGGCAATGACCGCCTGTTGAAGGAAATGGCCGCTGCTGAGAAAAACTTCAGGGCCACCTTAGAGGCTGATCAGAGCCGGCTCATCGAGGAGAATGAGCACGACTGTGAAAACCGCATGAGGATGGCCTGGTCCCTCCTGAGTCCAGAGGCGGAGTACAGCACCCGGGAACGTGCTTACAAATATGATGATCTCGCTATTCTGGCTAAGGAAGAGAACCAGCCGGAGACCGAGCCCTTTCAGGACTAGCTGAAGAAGGAAGCCGCAGCCCTCGAGGAGGAGGAAGAGGCGGACTTTGAGAGAGAGGAGGAGGATCACGAGGAAGTCCAAGAGACCTCTGGTCCAGCCCTGCCTGCCAAGGATGCGGCTTCTTCCCTGGCTCTGTAATTATGCTATTCGTACTTCCGGCCTGCGTGCCGTGTATTTTATGTATTTCCACCAGATGGGGATCCGGTTAACACTTACTCTCCCGGCCTTTTGGCTTGCTTTTAATGAAATTTTCTACCGGCTGATGTGTCGGTATTTGTCCACTCTCGCCTCAAAATTTCAGTTCTTGCAATTTTGCCATGTATCCGAATGCATGCGGTTTATTTCAATTCTTGCAATTTTGCTAAGTATCCGAATGCATGCGGTTTATTTATTTATTTATTTTTTGTTAAGTACCAGAGTCCAGGCGGTTAACTGGTTGCAATAGGCTAATTTGTCCCTGGACGGATGTGCACTTTGTTTTCTGGCATTTTTGTTAAGTGCCAAAATGCATGCGGCTCATCAGGTACAACAGGCGTATTTTGCCCCTGGACGGGTGTTTGCTTGGCACTTGTCCCTACCCAAGAGAACAGTTGTCCAATAAACATCCGGATGGTCGTCAAGTGGTTATTGACGTCTCTGAAACAACTCTTAATATTTAATTCTAACTTAGAATAACTGGCAGTTTTCTTTATGGCGCTTGTGTTCCAACTTTAAATCTTTTGAATGAACCGGTTGTGACTTACCCCTTGGGTTAGTCAGTCTCTGACAATTGTCTAATAGCAAGCGGCCATTGACTGTGTGTAGGTGTCATAACCAAGTTATGCTTTTACTGCATAGGTTTTGACTTAACGTAAATCTTCAATTATGGTAACCGTTTGTATTCTTACTGAACAATGACCAGTTATATCCAACCAAGATTTTAGTTACCGTTTGTATTGCCTTTGAGCAATAACTGGTTATATCTTGGACTCAATTGATCATTTAAACAACTGCGAGTTATCTTAAATCTAGAAAATCGGTAGCGCCGTATTTTTTATAGTTTATAGAACAATGTACCACCTAAATGTGAGATGTTCTCTTCGACGAATTCACCTGGATGAGCGTCGCCGGTTGTCTGCTCTTGTTGAAGCAGACGCAAACAATTTATATAAGCCCGTCTGTACATTGTACAAACGGTAAATATGCAGAAAGCAAAAACCAAGTGAAAATAAAGCTTTTTTCATTAATAAACTTTATTTACAAAAAATTTACAAGTCTCAGAAGTAGTACTTTTTCAAGTTGTCTACGTTCCAAGTTCTGGCCAGCTGCCTGCCTTCTGGAGTTTCCAGGTGGTAGGTGCCGCCTCTTACTTCTTCATAGATCCGGTAGGGGCCTTCCCAGTTAGGAGTCAACTTCCCTTGTTCAATGGCCTTACCGGTTGCCTCCATTTTTTGTAACACAAAGTCCCCTACTTTCAAGGGTCGTTTGTGTACTCTTCTGTTGTAGGCTCTCGTTAATAAGGTCAGCTGTACTCTTGGCTGAAAGAGACGGTGTTCAGCTTCCGGTTTATTTCATTAGTTGTGTTCTTCGAAATGCTGAACTGCGGTACCCCATGGTTGAAACTTTTGGCCTCGCTCTTTTCATGGAAGTCAAGAATTTAAAACCTTACTTCCTGGCACATCCGGTTGTGGTATATACAGACCAACCTCTCAAGCGGCCAATGACAACTTTGGAGTCATCTGGTAGGATGCTCAAATGGGCTATTGAAATGCAAAGTCTTAAAATCACTTTCAAACCTAGGAAGGCAGTGAAGAGTCAGGCGTTTGCCGACTTCATTATCGAAATGACAAGGCCGGCTGAGCCGGAGAATCTTGACCAGGTTTGGAAAGTGTATGTAGACGGGAGCTCTACTTTGAACGGTTGTGGTGTAGGGGTTATATGTCAATCTCCTAAAGGGGACAAGAATGTAAACAATTTTTTTAAGGATATAGATGTCAGCACACTATTTTAAAGAGTATTAAAAAAGTCAATTAACATTAATGAGGGAAAATAAGTAAATAAACAGTTTAGAGGATACAAGTATCCAAATAATATACATAAGAGTTAAATCATTAAATCACACAAGGAAAATCTTAGAGAAAATTAGCATCATATGAATAGAGGCATATAGGTAAACAAATATTTTAAGGATATTGTTTCGGGGTTTTTTGATATCCTGCGGGAGAGTTACAATTCCAAGACTGGTTTCAGGACGCCTGTACCTGCAAAACAACGGAGACTCCGGTTGGGTGGAGTTCCGCCTCCGAGATCAAGTTAGAACGTGTAAGGAGACTGTAAAGAGTGCGGAAAGTAAAGTATCTTCTCGAATTCTGAGAGAATATCTGTAATTAATAATTGCTCTGTTTTTTTTTTGTGAATATTTCTTAATGTGTCCCATGATGGGAACATCTCCCTATTTAAAGGGTCTCGAAATGCGTGCCTCCATCCTAGGTTACGGAAACTTGGGAAATATGGGATTCCTCAGGAATTGGGCCAGAAGAGCCGCCATTTATCCCAATCATTGGGGATGCCACGTGTCAGCAAGCGATTGGTTCTCTGGAAACTCCTCCTGAGGTGACACGTGTCACCTTCCCATTGGACCACGTGTCCTGGGTAAAAATACCCAAAACAGATACAATTGTCCACGACCATTCAGAAGTGTTTTCTCATACGTTTTAAATGGTAGGTAATTAGGGGATTTCTCCCGCCACGTGGACCAATTACACTATGCCACGTGTCATCCACGTGGACCAACCAGAGCCCGCCACGTGTCACCTCGTGATAAGTCTAAGGTGGACCAATCAGGCCACGACACGTGGCAGGCAGATTGCCAACTGGGAAAATGGTATTTAAGGGCCCAAATACCTAGGCAATTCCAGTCAGTCCTTGGTTTCTGAAAACCTAGTACTGGGCACATATTTCCAGACCCTATAAAAGGGAGATATTCCCTCTGAGGATCATCATTCAGAAATTATAAAACATACATGTACATTGATTGCTACGCATTAACCCCAGCATTAATTGCACTCCTCGATCGAGAGCTAAGGCTCGGATATTAAGACTATCTCAGACAGTCGGATGATCACTCCCCTTCCGAGAGGAGCCTAATCCCCTTTACTTTCCGCATCTTTACTTCCGAACACGTTCTAACTTGATTTTCGGAGGCGGAACTCCCACCCACAAGAGTTTCCGTTGTTTTGCAGGTACAGACGTCCAGAGGTCAGTCTTAATGTTGTAACTCTCCCGCAGGACATCCAAAAAAACCCGAAACATTTGGCTCCGTCTGTGGGGAGAGTACTTCTAAGATGACTTCACAAGAACTTGTACCGCCTCTTAATGAGAAACGGCCTATGGGCGATGTCCAGGTCTATACAGACCAGGATACAGATGACGACTGTGAGGTCGACACACACACTGTCCCTGACGGGTCCCTAAGAACTCGGCGCATCTGTCCCCTCAAAAGAAAGGAACGGACTGTCAAACAAGCGGGCCCTAGTAAACCAGCCGGCCAACTGGTCGATCAACCTCAGGCGGCCGAAGGCTCCGTCCCCATCACCAAAAACGAGCTCATGACCCTCATGACAAGTTTCAAAGGGGAGATTAAGGACATGATTGACAAACGGACGACTATTTCCACCAGGGACCAGTCGGCCAAGAAGTCCTCTCATTCTGGGAGGAATAAGAAGATCAAAGACCGAGAGGCCACTCCTTACCCTAAACCTAGGGAGGGGCAGAGGCCCTTGTTAAATTTGGCCAAATTTTGGTTCCCTGAGCCAAGGAAGAGGAAGGCCATCCGGCATGTACAACCGGATGGATCAAAGAAAACTTATTCTGATGCCCGGATGTTAATCCAGCAGAAGAAGAACATGCAACTGTCAAAGTCGGCTTCCACGTCGAACTTGCAAGACATCTTTCAGAATACCTCAATGAGGTATTCACAATCAAATCAAGAGAATCACACAGGCGGCATGTCCGCCCACTCTAGTGCTAAGATGCTCCATGCGGCCCCGTATGTGCCTCAACAGCCATACATGCCGTATGGACAACATTACATGCAGCCGACCCTCTTTAGGGGGCAGGCGGCACAAAATGTCCAGTCTTTGGACTGGCAGCTCCGACTGCTAAGACGGGGGAAAGAACCCTCTGCTTTTTCCAAGGAAATAATAGAGGCTGCCCAGCTGGCCAAGGTGAAAAATGTGTTGGTAGGTGCCTATGACGGTACCACCAACCTAGAAGACCACCTGATGGCATACACCAACCTTATGTATCTTGGATGATGCCGCATGGTGTAGATGCTTCCTGACCACATTGAAGGGCGTCGCCCAGCAATGGTTCGGCAACATGCCAGACAGATGCATCAATAATTTCAAGACGCTTGCATACTTGTTTGTGTCAAACTTCTCAATGAATATCCTTGCAAAGAAAACAAGTCTTGACTTGGGAGCTATACAGCAGGGTGAGAAGGAAGGGCTACGCTCATATATCAGGCGGTTCAATCTGATGAAAATTCAAATTCAAGGAATGTCTGATGAGGTGGCCTATACAGACTTTTTCAAAGGTCTGAAGGACGTGTCGGCTTTCAAGTTCGATCTTGTCAAGAAGAGGGTTGATACCCTCAAAGAAGCACTGATGGAGGCGGACGCTTATGTATAGGCGACCGAACTCTGCAACATTAGTAAATAGTCAGACTCAAAGAGATCTGACAAAAAAGAGAGTAGGCCATTACAGCCAGCTAAGAAAGAAAAGAAGAGAAAAGAAGTCTGGGTGGCTGATACTTCTGAACAGCCGTCCTAGAAGAAAAAGAGATAAGAAAAAACGTACTCCCCAAAGTACGAATTCAATAAAGACTATCACTCCATCCTCATGGAAATTCAGGACCGGGTCTCCATTGACAAGCCGGCTGATATGAAAGGTTCCGCCAAAAATCGGAACAAAAATAAATATTACCACTACCATGAGGATATTGGCCATGACACGAACGAATCCTTTAGTCTCAAGCGGCTGTTGGACCGTCTGGCTAATAAAGGAGTTCTCAAATCTTATATTTTGAGGTCCAAGGTTACCCTATACACTAACCCAGGGTAGTCGTCTGCTAATAGTTCGAACACTGATGAAACTCCGATCTATACGATAGCAGGCGGCTTTGCTGGAGGCGGCCCAACTATCCAGGGTAACAAGGACTACATCAGACGGTTCGACGTTAACTCGGTCGACGAGGAGAAAGCGTCCAAGGACTCCTTCCCCGAAGTTGTAGTTACTGAGGATGATAGGGGCAAAGTCAGGAGGCCGCATGATGACCTTATTGTCAACGAATGCAAAGTGGCCAACCAAAGAGTTGGCTGAATCCTTATTGATACTAGGAGCTCATTTGATCTCATCAGTCACAAGTTCCTGGCCAAGCTCAGGTAAAAGCCTAAGAACATGCACCAGGTCTCTCATCCCTTAGTGGGATTTAGAGGTGGTGTGGTACATCCGGTAGGTCGAATAGACCTACCCATTCGTCTAGGAAAAAAAGGGGAGCGACGCCACATGGTGGTCTGGTTCTTAGTTGTTGAAGAGCTGACGACCTATAACATGATTTTGGGGAAACCAACCCTGAATGAATCTAAGGCTGTTATCATTTCTTCTCTTATGCTCCTCAAGTTTGAGAGGGATGGCGGCACTGTGGTTGCAGCCGGCCCCATTGGAGAAACTACTGACCTTGACCAAGTCAAGGAAGCCGCGCCTGCTGCCACAGTAGCCGGCAAGAAGAGAAAGGCCAGCCAAATGGTGGCCGAGAAAAAATACAAGCAATAGCAATCATTGACCGGTGTGGACATCGTTCAGGATGACTCTCGTCCTGAACGAACTGTCAAGGTGAGGACGACTGCTTTTGCTAAACTTGGTGCGAAATTGCATAACCTGTTAAAAGAATTCAAAGACATCTTTGCCTTGGAGGTGGACGAAATGCCAAGCATCAACCCGAATCTAGCCGTCCGCAAGCTTACTGTGGAACCTAAAAAGAAGCCGGTAAGGCAAAATAAGAGGAACCATGGAGAAGAACGAAGCCAGGCGGCAGCCGCCGAGGTGAAAAAATTGTTAGATGCTGGGTTCATTCGGCAATGTTATTTCCCTGATTAGGTTGCCAATATTGTGCTTGTAAAGAAGCCGAATGGAACTTGGCACATGTGTGTTGACTACACAGACTTGAACAAGGCATGTCCGAAGGATATCTATCCTCTCCCAAAGATCGACTGTCTTGTCGACTCTACAGCCGGCCATGCCTTGATAAGCTTTATGGACGCCTATTCAGGCTTTCACCAGATACCTCTGTGGAAGAAAGATCAAGAAAAGACAGCATTCGTCACTAATCAGGGGTTATTCTGTTACACTGTGATGCCGTTTGGTTTGAAGAATGCGCCTGCTACCTTCTAGAGAATAATTAATACATTCTTCATTAATCAACTTGGAAGGAATGTGGAGGCGTACATTGATGATATGATAGTCAAATCCAAACTACAAACGAACCATCTTACAGACCTCCGAGAAACATTCGCCACACTCAGGCAGCACCAGGTCATGCCAAATCCCAAGAAGTGTGTCTTTGGTGTTGATGGGAAGTTCCTTAGGTTTCTGATTGATCAAAGGGGGATAGAGGCCAACCCGGAAAAAATACAGGCGGTCATAGACATGCAGTCGCCCCGCACTGTAAAAGAAGTTCAAAAATTAACAGGCTGTCTGGCGGCATTTGGAAGATTCCTTAGTCGATCAGGCGACAAGTGCCTCGATTTTTTCCAAGCAATTAAGAAGAAGACTATATTTGAATGGGGGGTGGATGCAGAGGCGGCCTTTCAAAAGTTAAAGGAAAACTTGCACTCTCTACCAAGGCTGGTCAGTCCTTTGCCAAAAGAAGTGTTGTACATGTACCTAGCCGTCTCGACCATGCGCTTAGTGTTGTTCTCCTTGCTGAAAGAGGCGACACCCAGCTCCCGGTCTACTTCATCAGTCATGTTCTACGAAATGCAGAGCTGAGGTACCCCATGGTAGAAAAATTTGGACTTTCCCTCTTCATGGAAGTCAAGAAGTTAAAGCCTTACTTCTTGGCGCATCCGGTCGTGGTCTACACTGACCAGCCAATCAAGCGGCCAATGACAACCATGGAATCATCCGGCTGAATGATCAAATGGGCGATTGAAATCCAAAGCCTTGAAATTACTTTTGAGCCAAGGAAATCAGTGAAGGGACAAGCGTTTGCTGACTTCATTGTTGAAATGACCAGGCCAGCTGATCCTGAAAACCTTGAACAAGTTTGGAAGGTATATGTGGACGGGAGCTCCACCCTGAACGGTTGTGGTGCATGCGTCATATGTCAGTCTCCTGAAGGAGACAAGTATGAGTATGCACTACGTTTCAAGTTCCAAGCCTCAAATAATGAGGCAGAATATGAAGCTTTACTAGCCGGCATCCGCATGTGTAAGGCGGCTGGGCAAGGAAAGTGGACGCCTATTCTGACTCACAAGTGATTGTTAGCCAATAATATGGTGATTATGAAGTCACGCATCCGGCTATGATTAAATAATTTACAGGCGGTCAAAGAAGAGGCTGGGAAGCTTGAGGATTTTCATTTAAGTCAGGTACCCAGGACTGAGAATAACCAGGCGGATGCTTTCTCCAAATTGGCATCATCCGCCTCTTGTGACACACCAAGATCAGTTTTCTGGGAGGTGATGGAAAAAAGAAGCATCGAAGAGGAACCCATTGGAATCCTAGATCGAAGCTCAACCTGGATGGATGGCATCCAGGCATACTTAACAGACGGCACCTCGCCGGATACTTACCCAGAGATGGTCGCAATGAAAAAACGTGCGGTCAATTTTGAAATCCACAATGGAGAGCTTTTTAAGAAAGGCTATCTCCAACCTTTTTTAAAATGTGTCACACCAGAGAAGGGACGAGAGGTCCTAGAAGACTTGCACTTGGTCTTTGACAATGATCCTTAATTTGAGACGCCTGCTCTCAAGAACTGGTTGGGAGACCAAGGGAACTCTCACTGTTTTGCTTCAGTTGGCCTCCCCCAAGCAAACGGCCAGGTTGAAGCCTTCAATAAGTTAATCTCTGATGGCATCAGAAAGAAAATTGAAAGAGCTGGCGGCCTATGGGCTGACGAGCTACCGCATATTCTGTGAGCCATCAGGATGACTGAAAAAAGGGCAACTGGTGAAACTCCATTTCTCAATATTTATGGTGCTGAAGCTGTTTTGCCTACTGAGCACTATGAGCCGACTCTTCGAGTTATGCTTTATGACGAAGAGGCTAATTGGGAAGCCATGCGGCTAGCATTGGACTCACTTCCAGAACGAAAGGGCAATGCGGCCTTGCGTCATGAGATCTACCGTCTGAGAATGACGAGAGATTATAATAAAAGAGTGCACAAACGCCCCCTAAAAGTAGGGGACTTAGTGTTACGAAAAATGGAAGCAGTCGGTAGGGCCAACGAGCAGGGAAAGCTGACTCCTAATTGGGATAGTCCCTACCAAATCAATGAAGAAGTTAGAGGCGGCACCTATCGCCTGGAAACACCAGACGGCAGGCAGCTAGCCAGAACTTGGAACGTAGACAACTTGAAAAAGTACTACTTATGAGATTTGTAAATTATTTGTACATGAAAGCATATCAATAAAATTTGCAATTTATTTCAGTATTTTGTAAGTCTCCTCCTAGTGGGGCAAGCCGCCTATGCAATACACAGTCGGTCTTATTTATTTTAATCACTTACTCTCACATGAGTAAAAATGCTAAGTCTAGACAACTTAGCAACTATGTTCTTTTCTGAACAACCTAATGAGGCCTAAGGCCGGATGATGAACTTGAGGCCCATGGTCGGATGATCCTTATAAAATTAAACTAGTACGTCTGTCCCAAACTTGAGCAGGCGTCCGACGACATCCATTTGGGTGAATTCGTCGCAGAGAGCATCTCCCATTTGGGTGGCACATTTCTCTATAAACCTAAAACAAACGGCCCCGCTGAATGTCTCTAAGACAACCTCGCAGTCGTTTGACATGAGACAAAGATAAACGTATCGCTTACTTTAAACAAGCAGTAGACAGTTAAAATCTAATTCAGAAACCGCCTGTTATTGCTTGGGACAATACAGTCGGCATAAGCTGAGTTCTAAACTTGGCAGCTATTTGGGTAATAAGCTAAGTCTAACTTAGCAAATGGAAAAATAACATGCGGCCATAGTCGACTGTTTCTTCTATTCAATCAAGTTCAAGTGACGGAGACTGATTAACCCCAAAAGTTAACTCATAGTCACTCACCCACCTAGCACGGAACCTAAACGGTACGAATGAAGCCGCCTGTCCTTTTGATGAACAGTCGACATTTGGCCACTATTCCTATTTAGGTTAACAAAACAATTGAAGCTACCGCCTGTAACCCAACATGCGGTTGCCGCTTCGATTACGCATCCAGTTTGGCGCCTGTTCTGTATAGGTACTAAACAAACGGACATTTTACAATCATAAAATAAACTAAGTACAAAACTTAGTGGCAAAGCGTGGTTCGTCTAAAGAACTATATTGAGGCCGCGAGCCGAATCATGCTGACTGTATGACCGTCTATCAAATGGTCGTATGTCCCCCTGGTTTGGGGCAATCACCATAGTAATTGATTGACCTAGAAATCAGCCATACTCTTTAAAGTATCAAAGATTTCTAAGTCAATCCATCAACCTTAGAAAACTAGGCGCACAGCCGGCCAGGGGCAAGAATAGTCGGTATACCAAAACAATCGGCATTTTGAAAAATATTCAAAGCATTCATACAAAAAGGCAAGCTATACTTGCCAAAATTATGAAATGCAAAAATTCAAAGCAAAGTGAAAATTGGAAAATCCAAGAAAACTGTCGGCCATAAGTGATTAGGGAATTTTCCCCCGCCACGTGGACCAATGAAGCCCTGCCACGTGTCATCCACTTGGACCAACCGGAGCCCGCCATGTGTCACCTCGTGAGAGGTCCAAGGTGGACCAATCAGGTCACGACACATGGCAGGCAGAATTGCCAATTAGGAAAGTGGCCTTCTATGGCCCAAATTCCTAGTCAAGGCCCAATCATCCCTAGGTTTACTGAAATCCTGTACTGGGCACGTTTTCCAACACCCTATAAAAGGGAGATGTTTCCCTCTGAGGAACTTCTATTCAGAAATATTTAATTCACATTAACTCTCCATCAGAGAAAGTCAGACACCTGACACCTCGAATTGAGCAATTACACATAGCAGATTCTCTCTTGGAATTCGAGAGAGACCCTTTACTTTTCACACTTTACTCCTCATACACGTTCTAACTTGATCATCGGAGGCGGAACTCCCACCCACCGGAGTCTCCGTTGCTTTGCAGGTACAGGTGTCTAGAAGTCAGTCTTGGAATTGTAACTCTCCCGAAGGAAATCAAAAAACCTCGAAACAATAAGACAGACAAAAAAATTGAAGTTGTTAATAAACCCCGACCCCTTGGTTGGGTAATGATACAACACAAACGACATGCAGGCCGAAGAAAAGTTGATAAAAAAGGGAAAGCTTAAGCAGCCGAAGGGGGTACATCAGCATCAGCATCCGCATCCTTCTGGTCCTCAGTCGACCGCTGTTCTGTTTCATTAACCTCCCCCTCCTTCTCCTCTTCCTGGTACGACTCCCCTGAAGGAGAATCAGACGACTCCTCCTCCTCTCCCTCGTCCTCTTGGGCTTGGTTCAGGATTTTTTAATTATATTCCTTGAAGGAGGCTGCAAACTAATTCTTCCAGTTCCCATAGCTGGTCTCTGGGAAGAGAGTCCCCCATGTCATCTTCATGATGGCACTGTTGTCGTCCATCACTTCCTTGACCAGGGCCTCCTTTTCTTCATCAGCCCTTGAGAAGTACTTCTTGGCAAGTTGGGTCTCCTGATTCTACAGGCAGAGCTTTAGCTTGTCCACCCTACTACGAAGGCCGGCTGCTTCTTAGTCCGCCTCCCTAAGAGGCTCGAGCTCATCCTTGAGGTGTTTAACGAACGACTCCAGCTCAGAGATCCTCTTCTTGGCCGCCTTTAAGTCATCTTTGACCTGCAAGTTGGCAGCCACCTGATATTACAGTATGTTAGTAGTCAGAATCAGAGGCGGTCCGAGCCTTCGCAGCCTTTACCTCTTTATTCTTTTCGTTTAGGGGATTGCGGAGCCCATACACTCGCAGCATAGACTGCACTCGGCCAAAAAACAGTCGTCAGTTACAGGCGACCAAGCAATGATTTATACAACAAAAAAGAATTTTTCACTAAGTATACCTCAGCCAGGAGAGCTAGGATGGCTTCCGGGTTAAGGGTGCCGACTCCCTTAACAGTCTCCCTATCCTCGACGGGGATAGCCCTCAGCATGGACCTAGCCATCTGAACCAGATCTTGCCTTTGAGAGACATCTGCACAATCAATACCTTGTAAGTACTTGCTGTAAATTCGGCCAATAGACCGACTGCCCTCAGAGGTGCTAGACGACTGCTGATTGAATTTGACCCTCAAAGGGTAAGGGAAAGGAAACAAGTCTTTGATACCTTCAGCAACCGCCTGCTTCTCCTTCTCCTTCCCAGGAAGACTGCCAACAGGGACGGCTGGAGATTTTGGAGGTGGGTTTCTCCTTGGCCTTGAGGCCACATGTTTCATGGCTCTCCCAGGGGTCGTTATGTCACCAGCCATCTGTTTCCTAACTTTAGGATCCGGCTGGGAGGAGGAGGAAGGCTTTGCTAAGTTGCCCTGCAAAATAACCACAATAAGTAAGAACAGGCGGCAGAAAAGCTAAATGAGATCTGTTCAGTTGAAAGTTCACCTTGGGCGCCTGCATAGCAGGCGACTCTTTAGTTGACCGCTTGCCCAAGATGGCCGAGCGGTACTGGGCGGCAGCTTTCTTTGAGGCCGACAGCTTGTCCATGGCTTTGTCTACAAAAGATGAATCAAGGAGTTAGTTTGACACAAAATAAATCAATTTTACAATACACTTGAACAGGCAGTCAGCTACCTCTCGGCATCTCTTCACTAAGGCCACAGGCGGTCAGATATGTCCCATCGTAAAACCAGTAATACTTGGGAATATAATTTTGAAGAATGAACTCCCTCGCCCTAGTCTCGGGGTTCGCCTGGATGTCTACTTTGAAGAGCCCTCTGTCAAGGATTTCCTCTTTTGCTTTACGGGGAACTGGCAGTAGCTCAGAACCGCCTGTTAGGAAAGGTGGGTTCTTGTTCCACCTGTTGAATTTTTTGTTCCTGACTGTGTCAAGGCTGGAGACGATGTAGAAAGTGTTCCTTTAATATTTCCACTTGTTCTCCTTCCCCACAGTCATCATATAGCCCTTGTGGCTAGACAGCTAATACCAGTCGATCCCGCTTGTCTTCGGGGTCCGGCTGAGGTAGTGCATATGAGCGAATGCCTCAAAGCTTGGCTCTACCTCATGCATTTCACAGCCGGCAACATAGCCCAAGTTGTTGAACCAAGAGTTTGGGGCTAGTTGCCAGACACCTAGCTGGTATCCGTCCAAAATATTCTCTATAGCCGGATGTAGAGGAAATCTCAGTCAGCCTTAATAGCCGCCTCATAGCAGCCAAAACATGTGTCCCCGTAGCTGGACTTCTCGGGCTAGACTACAGTGTCCTCGTCATCTGGCGTGCATAGGACATACCCATGCCCCATGACATGGTCAGCTCTGAAGCTCCCAATTTTTTCCACCGTCATTTTCCGCCTGCCTGCGGGAACATGATGATAGTAGGCGACATATTTCTCTCGGTTGGTGGCAGACGGCTCCGCCCAGTCTGCTCCCAATTCTACTGAGAGGGACTCTCGCGAAGTCTCTAGCCTAGAGTGCCTCTCTTCAGACTTATCCGAGAATTTGCTGGAAGTACTTGGCTCAGAGTCGTTGTCTGAGCTCTCGGATGAGGAGTCCGCTTGGTGGGATAAATCAACAAAGCCCGACATATCATTTTGAACCTCCTCTCCTGATTCTTCTAAAATAGAATCACTGGGAGTGCTTGGGGCACCAGGCGACACGTCAGACAATTCACTGATAGGCGCATAGAAGGAAGAGTCGTCTGAATTTGTCACCCTTGCGGTTCTCTTTGTTCTGGCCATGGTGTCCTGCATAGACACATAGACAGTTGGACTTAGGACAGTTCGCAAAGGGTGATTCAGCAAGGGGAAGTCGGCACTCCTAGTTCTAGATTCAGCCGTCCCCAGTGACCGGCTGATCACTAACCTAGGCCATGCCGTGTGCTTTTGGGAAACCTTTTTCAAAAACGAAAAAGACAAACAAAGAGAAAATGCAAAATAAAGAAGGCGGTTACTTTTAAGAAAAGAAGACTGAAGTTCTTGAGAAACGGGCGGCTGTTTGAGCAGGCGGTCCAAAAGCAAGCGGTAGTCGTCCAAAATGTCAGAGCTTTGAGTAAAAAAATTTGTCTGAAAAAAGTTCTAAAATGTCCAAACGATTTGGACACCCCCTATTTGTAGGGGGAGAATTTCAAGGGTTAGTTAAAAAAAAAAAAACAAAAACAAAAAGAAAAAGCCATTAGCCAATCAGAGCTTGACACCTGTCACAGGCGCCACGTGGCATGCCACGTCACCCCTGTGAGGGGCAAATGATTAGGAGATTCTTCCGTCACCTCGTGAGTGGTTTAAGGTGGACCAATCAGGCCACGACACGTGGCAGGCAGATTGCCAACTGGGAAAGTGGTCTTTAAGGGCCCAAATACCTAGGCAAGCCCAGTCAGTCCTAGGTTTCTAAGAAACATCATTCCGAAATTATAAAACACACGTGTACATTGATTGATGCGCATTAACCCCAGCATTAATTGCACTCCTCGAGAGCTAAGGCTCGGATATTGAGACTGTCTCAGACAGTCGGATGATCACTCCCCTTCCGAGAGGAGCCTGATTCCCTTTACTTTCCGCATCTTTACTTCCGAACACATTCTAACTTGATTGTCGGAGGCGGAATTCCCACCCACTGGAGTTTCCGTTGTTTTGCAGGTGCAGGCGTCCAGAGGTCAGTCTCAGTATTGTAACTCTCCCGCTGGACATCCAAAAAACCCCGAAACAGTAGGGATAAGTATGTCCGCACCCTATTTTTAAGAGTTTTAAAAAAGGAAAATAACGATATTGAGGGAAAATAAGTAAATAAACATTTGAGAGGATATTATTATCCAAACACTATTTATAAAAGTTAAGTCATTAAATCACACAAGAAAAAACTTAGAGTCAATTAACATCCTATCATAGAGGCATATAGGTAAACAAACATTTTAAGGATATAATTGTCCACACAATATTTATAAGTGTTTTCTCATATTTATAAAAAGGTAGGGATTTGTTACAAGTATAATTTTTTTTTTTTTTTTTTTTTTTTTTTTTTATTTTTTTTAGAGCCACAAGCCCACAAGGACGAGTGATGAGAATCGATCTCAAGATCACCTGAAAATGGGAGGGAAACTTTAACCACTTCAGCTAACCCTCACTAGATGTTACAATATAAAGTAGTGGTACAAAAATTGAAATAAATTATAAGGTACAGAGTAATTGCATTCAAAGTATAAATTATATTATTATATACTTCGTTCTTATATTCTTATAATATCACACAACATGATTTTTATTGTAGTAGATAAAAAGGAGCGAGAGAAAGGAAAAAAAAGTACGGAGTACAAAATTATCTATATAATTGTAAGAAATTATATTAACATGCTTTTACTATTACTCATATATATATATATATTTATTAACGTATGAAGGATGATCATATATATTTTATCATATAAAACTCTAGGCAAACCGTCTCTAAATTATTAAATGAAAAATGATAAAGATTATGTATAAGAAGCTAAAACAAAAATAAATACAAGTTATAGAACAAGTGAATGTTTTTTTTTTTTTTTTTTTTTTTTTTTTTTTTTTTTTTTAAATACAAGTCATAGAACTAGTAAATGCTACGGAGTAATAATGTTTAACTACTTCGTATTAATTCTTCACTTCCCAATATCCATTTTTTTATTTTTTAATGTTTTCTTATTGAATTTTGTTTTTCTCATTCAACTATATATTCAAGTTTTCCTCATAACATTTGATTATTTAACAACACTTTTTATAAATATTTTTCAAAAAAGAGTAAGCAAAATTTTTTAAACTGTCTAGCAATAATGATTTTTGAGATTTGGGTTAATTGAAGAGAGGGCAGACTTTTATCTCAATTGAATAGGGCCTCAAAAAAGATTGAGACGATCCTGATTATATACTTCTTATATTCTTTAAATATTGCACTATAAGAGTAGAGCATGATTTTTATTGCAGTAGAAAAATGGGAGTGAGAGAAAGGAAAAAAAGTATATAGAGTACAAAATTGTCTATGTTTCATATGAAATTATATTAACATGCTTTTACTATTACTCAACTATTCTTTTTTTTTTTGTTTTGTTTTTATATAACCAAGTATGAAAGATGATCATATAACTTATCATCTAAAACTCTAAGCAAACCATCTCTAAATTATTAAATGAAAAATGATAAGGATTATGTATAGGAAGCTAAAAAATAAATAATTAAGAATTGATAAGTATTAATTACACACTTTTTGTGCGAAAATTTGTCAAAAACTCTCAACTTTATTTCATTTTAAGAAGTATATGTAATCTATATTAATCTATTAAAAGGCGTTCATAAAAACTTCGATGTGCCACGTCATGTTCCCAACATCTCATAACACCACATCATCACTCAAATAATGCCACATCACCCAAGCAACCAACATTACTCCATATAAAATCGTAAGGATAAGGTGGATCAAACCCTCAACCTTTTATAACAAAAATGACTATCCAACCATCTAAGCTAATTATCAACGATGTTATTAATATGTAAAAAAAAAATTATATAAGTCCAAACTATAAGGTTTGATTATAAAAAATACTCAAAAAATAATTCAATTTTAGTTTGACAGTAACAATTACAGTTTTAAAAAGCTTTTAAAAAATTTATCGATTGCGCGTTTACAACAGTAGTAATCCGGGGTAACGCTCACGCTACTCTCTATAGTTACTCTTATTAAATTGGGATGAAGTGAGTAATTTCCAAGAAAAAAGACGCGTGCTAACAACAGTGTGCATGACTTATTGTAAACATTAGGGGTGGGTCGCACATACTAAAGGTTGAGATATAGAAGACAAAAGAAGTGTCCTCCTTGTATTTTTATGCTAATAATACAAGTGTCCCAAATGCATGTGGTGAATGGATGTGTGATGAAATGTGGTGAAGAGATGCCGTTATGAAAAGCGAAATTGAAAGGATTAAAGCCTTGAGGCCATGATTTTAAAGTTGAAACTTTTGTCTTTGACATTTCAAATTTTGGCAAAATCTTATGTCTGCTTGAGGAAAAATTAAATTACATAATCCCTTAGTTTTTTTTTTTTTTTATTGTACTATGGGCTCACTTTTTATGAGACGGTATAAACAAAAGGGGACATAGGAGTATAATTTGTTCGAAAAATAATACTCATATTCATTTTACTTAAGTCGTAATTTGACACAATTAAAATGATTTTACATTTAAATGGAATAGTAAAATTAAACTAAGGCACTCGTTTATTTATCTTATTTTTACTTATTTAGAAAAATAAGTTAAGATAAAATAAGGGTTAATATTTCCAATAAGCTCCTATAAGATGAATTTAAGGAAAAATAAGTGCTAATAAGGGTTGGTACTTAATTGGTAGGGGAAAGAGTTGTCAAAAGCAAACCCAGTCTAAATAGTTGAACCCAATCATGATTCGACTTATATAAACCCAATGATATAACCCAATCAACTCGACCTGATGTAACCTGGATTATTATTAAGAACGAGCCTTAACATGACCCAACCTAGAGTTCACCTGCTCAAATATGACTCACAAATTATTGATCTAAATCGAACCCAACCCGAACTCGAGAATGATGCAAATCCAATTTAACTCGTTGAAACCCGAATTCCACCTGAGTTGTTACCAACCCATCCTAATTAAATTCAACCTAACCTGCTACTAACTTGACTTGAAATCAACTCGATCGACTTGTCAATGACACAACCCATATGTTCAACTCAACTCAAATTCAACTTTAACAACCTTGACCTTATACAGTTACACACTCCTTTCTATTAAGAATATGTCGTTCTTCATGTAATAGTATGTGGAATTAATGTCACTCACAATACCGTTTGTGTCAAACCCATGGATCTTATGACATAGTTACAAATCTTACAATCAATTACATTATGTATTATCTTTCCTTACCATTGGTGTACAATATAATAAGACTTGATAACAAGATTGTAATAAAACTCTATAACAAGATAATAACCCGATCTTTACTAAATCTGACATGAAATTGAATCAACTCAAAAACTGTCTCAAACCTAAATCGAGTTGACCCAAACTCAAATTGCATAATTGAAAAGGCCTATATTTGATTTGATTCGAATTCGGTCTAAGATCATAAGGTTGCATGACCTGATATGACATAACCTAACCCGACATGACCCACCAACATAGACAAGTCGAACAAGTTGACAAGACTTGACCCGGGTCAGACCTAGCCGACATTGCCTCTCCACAAACCTAAATTGAACAATCAAATTGACAACTGTAATAAGGGCTACTTAAGCTAAATTTACTATTAAAATTAGTTCGAATAAGAATTAATTAATTTAGATAGATCCAAGCCAGTTTAGATAAGCTCGGATAAATATCTAATGTGTAGTGTGTACAAATAAGATAAAATAAAATAAAACGTACACATGATTTATACTCCACCTAATGTGTAGCGTGTAGTGAGTACAAATAAGATAAAATAACACATGATTTAAAAAATTGAATTGTCCCAAGTGCGTGACTCCAACTAGAAAAGAACCGGATTAAATCAGTTGAGCAAATATGACCTAGTATAGAATAACTCGAGTAAAATATTTATACTCCCTTTATTTTATATTATATTGTCTATATCTATTTCAACATTTTAATTTTGATCTGAAATGTTAAATAATGTATACAAAAATATATAGTCATGGTGAAATGTTGTCACTTTAGTTATGAAGTTTTAGATCATTAAGTTCATATATATATATATATATATATATATATATATATATATATATATATATATATATATATATATATATATTATTGTAATACGTAATAAGATATATTGATGGTCAAATGTATGTTTTCAATAAGAAACATGTTATACATAACTATTAGGGTTACATATAACTATATAAGGAGCTAAAAATGGAAAATACAAATGAAAATATAACATTAATTACACCGGTTTGTGCATGATTTTGTTATAAATTCCTAAATTAATACCAAATAAAAAAATATATTAAATGTTTATTCATAACCCTAAAGGCTATATATAGCATTACTCTTTGATTATACAAAGTACTTCCTTCGTCCCTTATATACATGCCACCTTTCCTTTTTGGGGTTTCAAAATTACATGCCTATTTCTATTGTAAGAATGTACCTTTTAACAATATTCCCTCTTTTTGATGAGTTGTCATTAACTTCATTTTATTTTTTTTTACTTTTGACATCATATAATTTTCCAACATTTCTTCTCTCCATCTCTTCAATAATTACCAACTACATTTTCTTTTTATCTATCTCTCTCTAACCCCACATGCATATTTGTATTTTCCATGGCTTTTAAATTCCTTAATTCCCGTGTAAAATGGGAAGTAGCCATGTAAATAAGGGACGGAAGGAGTATTTTAATTTTGGATGGAGGGAATCTTTGTTAATTAGCTGGATAACATTAACCTTTGACACATTTGTCCAATCCAAATTATACAATTTTTAATTTCTAATCAATAACAGTAACTAATTTTTTTAAAGGTAGTTAAAGCTAAATCTATTTCATTGGCATTGAGTGCAAACTACGTGAAGAGAATATGACCACATGTCCACATTACTTTTAAGAATCAGTAACTCAATAACTCATGATTGGCCAAAAAAATGACCTACTTTTATGAAATGTGCATGAATTCATGGAACAACAAAAAGTAGTACCAAAAAAAAAAAAATCGTAAAAAATCGTAAGATTCAATTATTTGTTCCAAATTTCATGCATTCTAATTAAAGAATGATATGAGATTCCATTATTTGTTCCAAATTTCATGCATTCTATAAAAAATTATTTAAGATTCCATAATGTGTTCCAAATTTCATACTTATCTAACTAGTGACTAATTAGTAATTAAGAATAAGTGAGTAACTAATCACTCAACTCTCAAACAACTAAAGAGAAACACGGGTCCTTATCAACAGTACTAACTCAACTACCATCCACTGGGTTTGCTTGAGCCTGTTGCCCATTCTTTTTTTTATTGACCAGAAATTTGCAGATAGTGACATTTTTGATGTTACTCGAAATTTCGAAATTATCGATCATCCATGCAAATTATTGACACGTTGCACTACAAGTTCACAAAATAGAGTCATGTTAAGTATAGATATTAGAGACCATAAATTCCAAAACTAACTTTTTTTTTTTTATTATATTTTTTTTATCTTGTTTAAATAAGTAAAATGTTTCTCTTATTCACGCATGTCAATACAAAATTATTCATTGAGACGATTCCAATAACTACCCACGAAACTATATTTATTCTTATGTACTTCGTGTAAATCACAAACTAACATTAATCAAAATTGAATTAGATGAATAGTGCAAATACTCAAAACGTTTTACTTATTTAAACACGTAGAGAGTATAAAGTAAACGACACCCCTCTTGCTGCTATAAGCGTTACACTTTGACTTTTTTCATTATTCACACACTCCCTCATTTTTATTATAAGCTAGAGTTGGGATTTTCCACTATTCATATGTCATCATTGACTTAATTTTTTTTAAATATATAATACTTCTTCCGTTTCTTATTAGTTGACGCGTTTCATTTTGGCGCGTATATTAAGGAGTGATAGAGAAAAGCAAAAGACCCATATACCCTTACCCAACCTTATTCTACCTACCCTTCTCCTTGCCCAGGTAACTGAACCAATGACCAAGGCCCACCGTCGTACCAACCCAAGCTTTCGTCTAACCTACTGCCACCGCCACCACCATTATCAGCTCCGGCTACACAGCTCCGACTGTGTTGATGCTCACTTTCTCTCTCCTCCGGACCTCCTTGTGTTTGGCGTTCTCCTAGGTGAAGCTCCTGGAAATATATCTACTCCTACTCCTTGTCCCAAAATGGAAACGTGTCAACAAAAAAAAAAAAACTTCTCAAAAAAAAAATACATGTCAACTAAAAAAACGGAGGTAGTATATAAATATGATCATATAATATGTTGTTGGATTTGTCATAATGTCTACTTTTAATTTTTTTCATTATTTTTACTAATCTCTACTTAAAGATATTGATGATCAAAGTCATGTCTCGGCAAATGTGCAAGTCCAACTTTAACTTAAAAAAAAAAAAAAAAAACAGAGGGAGTAATGATTTTGACTTGATTAATGTACTAATATATATAAACAAATGTTATTGTTATAATACATTGTTGGATTCGTTATAATGTATACTTTCTTAATATCAATTTTCCTATGAATTTACTAATATATAATTAGATATATTAATGATCAAAATTGTGTCTCAGCATGCGTGTTTAGTCAAAATAGTGTAACACTTATTAAATAATGAAGGGAGTACCCGAGTTAACCCAATACCCAAGCTGACCTAGATCTGTAATTGACCCTAGCTATGCCCATAGTAACCCAACCCCAATTTTAACCCGAGTTAATTGACCTAAACAGACTCGGTACTCGAAGTTACGTGAACTAAAATTATCATATATATACCAAAAATGACGACCTAAAGCAAAATTTGCCCATACCCAAAATGATCAAACCGATTTCATACTAAATTACTTGACCCGAATAACCCTAATTTAAAATAACCTGAATTAAACCAACTTGAGTTTTTTCATATCTATTATTTTTTTAATGTGTTATGTATAATTTTCATATTTTAAGTATTCCTTTTTCTTCCTCCTATCTTCTCCATTGAGTTATAATTACTTGGTGAAAAGATTGAGAACTAAGGAACATACTACATGATTATGACAAGATGACGTGTTATATTTAAATTTATAAAAGAGTATTACGTGGCATAGATTTAATTAGGAGCTTATTATTATTATTATTATTATTATTATTATTATTATTATGAAAAATAACAAACACCTACAAAGTCAACCGAATTGCAAGAAATTAGTGGGGAGTCGAGATACAATTTTGGCCCCCACCCCTCTAACTACAGTGAACTCAATCCTGTTGATGATGTGAGCAGCTGCACGAGCACAAATATCCTGAGTTCTAGTGAACGCCTGAACCTGCTTTAGCAACGCAACAATCTCCTTCTCTAATTCCCCCAATGAAGAAAAAGAGAAAGGAAGAAAAATCATAGCCAATAGGCCTGCAAAGCGCCCTATACTTGTTTCGCTTCCACTGAATTGCAATAGACATAACACGACCAGGTATTATTATTATTATTATTATTATTATTATTATTATTATTATTATTAGGATTTTTTTTTTGCAAAATAACACCACAAAATTGTCACAAATTTGATTATGACACCAAAAAAAAAAAAAACTTTTATTATAACACCACAAAAAAACACAAAATCTGATTTCACCACCATTTAACGGATTCTTGGATGAAATCCGTTAGTGGGACCCACAACTGACACGTGTCAATTTTCTAATGGTTAAAAAAATAAATTAATAAAAATAAAAACAAAAATTTTAAAAAAAAACCCTAAACCCTAAGCCTGCCCAGCCCCAACACCGACACCGTGAACCCGCCGCCGACAGCCCTACCCCAGCCGCAGCATCCCTTGCCCCTACCTTGACTGGCCAAATCAGCCAATCACCACCCTTAAAACCAGAAACTCCCCCTTTCACCCTCCCCGAAAACCACCAGAACATTCAAGCCACCACGAAATCAACCATTTTGGGGTTCGAAGGTTGATTTTGACCTTACCCTCCGCCCTCAAAATGGACAAAATCAACCTTCAAAGCCCCAGAATCGTCGATTCTCGGTGAGGCGAAGGGCAACGGTTGTTTTTGGGGAGGGGCAAAGGGGCTGGGTGGTTTTTGCGGTGGTTTGAAGGGCTTGGGGTGATTTTCAGGGAGGGGGAAGTAGTGGATCAGAGTCGGCAGTTATAGGGGTGGTAGTTGGGCTGGTTCGCCAGTTTTTATGAGGGTAGGATATGCCAGCAGCTGGAGCAGGTGTGGTGGGGCTGGCTGAGTTAGGGATTAGGTTTTTTTTTTTTTATTATTATTATTATTTCTCATTTTCTTTCTATTAATTAATTTATTTAAATCAATAGACACTTGACACGTGTCTTCTAGGGGCCCCATTAACATTATTTCTCTTTTTCCTTTTATTAATTAATTTATTTAAATCAATAGACGCTTGAAACGTGTCTTCTAGGGGCCCCACTAATGGATTTCATCCAAGAATCCATTAGTTGGTTGTGAAATCAAATATTTGTTTTTTTTTTTTTTTTTTTTTTTTTTTGTGGTGTTATAATAAAAGTTTTTGTTTTTATGGTGTTATAATCCAAATCGTGACTTTTTTGTGGTGTTATTTTGAAAAAATCCCTTATTATTATTATTATTAGAACAACAATATTTTTGTAATAATGATGACGCCAATAGCAATGGTGTTAACACCAACAATTTACAATTATTACAATAACAATAATAAATCTCCCGATCCGAGCTACGAAGTATTTTTTATATAAAAAAATAGAATTGAATTATAGGAGATATAAATTGACCACCAAAGATTGTTTTCTAAAAGGCTTATTTCTTAGAAGTATTAGATAAAATTGAAAAGTACAAAATTTAGTTAACTTTACAAACTTAACTTTACATTGATTTGGTTAACTAAATCTACCACAAAACGAGCTCGTTTTATACAAAACTAGTAATTAATGCACGCGATGAAGTTTTATATATTTCAAATAATTAGGAGAAAATATATAAATTACAAAAAATTAACTCTCTGTAATAAAATACATCAAATAAAGAAATTTCATCCTTAAAAAAAAAGGAAATTTCAAATTTTAAATATCATTTCTAATTTTCAATGTACATAAGATATTACATGAGCATGATTAGTAATTTGGTATCATCGCGTTTTCTGTATAGCTGGCCACACCGTGTGAGCGGGGTTACTTATTTAGGAGTTTCGGTCATGAGTTACTTATTCAAGGGTCACTTGGATAGAGGGTACTCGGTCAGTCGTGGATAGCTTGATTGGTCACGGGTTACTTGGTCAGTCAGGGGTTACCCCTAAATAAGTAACCCTGGCTACACGGTGTGGCCAGCCACATATAAAACTTTGTGATTTTGTATAGGTAAGTTAATAATAAAAGTTTACATTGTATTTGAAATTACAATATATTTTATGAACACTAATAACTCTCATTAGCGAGCAAAACATTTCAATGACATTGAAACATGAACTTTCGCCAAACCAATTTAGGAGCATTTTATATAAAAATAATAATACAAAAAAATTCAATATCCATATTGATTAGGGGATTTAACCCTACAACATGGTCCAATGAGATCCTGCCACGTGTCATCCACATGGACCAACCAGAGCCCGCCACGTGTCACCTCGTGAGTGGTTCAAGGTGGACTAATCAGGCCACGACACGTGGCGGATAGATCGCCAACTAGGAAAGTGGCCTTTAACAGCCCAAATACCTAGGCAAGCCCAGTCAGTCCTAGGTTTCTGAAACCTAGTACTGGGCGCGCATTACAAAACCCTATGAAAGGGAGATGTTCCCATCGAAAGGAGGGAACGGAATAACGAACAGGCGGGCCCTAGTGAACCAGTTGGCCACTCGACTGGTTAAGCCCAGGTGGTCGAAGGTTCCATCCCTATCACCAGAAACGAGCTCATGACAAGTTTCAAAGGGGAGATTAAAGACCTGATTGACAAATGGACGGCTGTTTCCACCAGGGACCAGTCGGCCAAGAAGCCCTCTCATTCTGGGAGGAATAAGCTGGTCAAAGACTGAGAGGCCACTCCTTACCCTAAACTTAGGGAGGGGCAGAGGCCCTTGTTAAATTTGGCTAAACTCCGGTTCCCTAAGCAAGGGAAGAGGAAGGCCATCCGGAAGGTATAGCCGGGTGGTTCAAAGAAAACTTATTCTAATGCCCGGATGTTAATCCAGCAGAAGAAGAACATACAACTGTCAGAATCAGCTTCCAAGTCAAACTTGCAAGACAACTTTCAGAATACCTTAATGAGGTATTCACAATCAAACCAAGAGAACCAGACAGGTGGCATGTCCGCTCACTCTAGTCCTCAGATGCTCCATGCAGCCCTGTATGCGCCTCAACAGCCATACATGCCGTATAGACAACATAACATGCAGCCGACCCTCTTTGGGGGGCAGGCGGCACATAATGTCCAACCCTTGGACTGGCAGCTCCGACTGCTAAGACTAGAGGAACAGCCCTCTGCGTTTTCCAAGGAAATAACTAAGGCAGCCCAGCCGGTCAAGGTGAAAAATGTGTTGGTGGGTACCTATAACGGTACCACCAATCCAGAAGATCACCTTATGGCATACACCAACCTTATGTATCTTCAAGGGTTGGATGATGCCGCATGGTGTAGATGCTTCCCGGCCACATTGAAGGGTGTCGCCCAACAATGGTTCGACAACCTGCAAGCCGGATGCATAAATAACTTTAAGACGCTTGCATACTTGTTTACGTCCAACTTCTCAATGAACATCCCTGCGAAGAAAACAAGTCTTGACTTGGGGGCTATACAACAGGGAGAGAAAGAAGGGCTACGGCCATACGTCAGGTGGTTCAATCTGATAAGAATTCAGATTCAAGGGTTGTCTAATGAGGTGGCCTATACTGACTTTTTCAAAGGTCTCAAGGACGGGTCGGCCTTTAAGTTCAACCTTGTCAGAAAGAGGGTTGCTACCCTCCAAGAAGCACTGATGGAGGCGGACGCCTATATACAGGAGACCGAGCTCTGCCACATCAGTAAACAGTCGGACTCAAAGAAGTCCGACAAAAGAGAGGGTCGATCATCACAGCCGGCTAAGAAAGAAAAAAAGAAAAGAAAAGAAGTCTGGCTGGCTGATACCTCTGAATAGCCGTCCAAGAAGAAAAAGAAAGAGTCTGAACCATACGCCTCCAAGTATGAGTTTAACAAGGATTGTCACTCCATCCTCATGGAAATCAAAGACCGAGTGACCATTGAGAAGCCGGCTGCTATGAAAGGTTCCGCCAAAACTCGGAACAAAAATAAGTATTGTCAATTTCATGAGGATGTTGGCCATGACACTAACGACTGCTATAGTCTCAGGCGGCTGTTGGACCGTCTGGCTGACAAAGGGGTGCTCAAGTCCTACATTCTGAGGTCCAAGGTTACCCTGCAAACCAACCCTGGGCAGTCGTCCAAGAAAAAGTCTCAACATGTTAATAGTTCTAATACTGACGAAGAACAAATCTATATAGTAGCAAGTGGCTATGCTGGAGGCGGCCCTACCATTCGGGGAACCAAAGATTACATCAGGCGGCTAGATGTCAGCTCAGTTGATGAGGGGTAGGCGTCTAAGGACACTTTCCCTGAAGTTTTCATCTCTGAGGGAGACAGGGGTAATGTTAGGAGGCCGCATGATGACCCCATTGTCATCGAATGCAAAGTGGCCAACCAAAAGGTGGGTCGAATCCTCATAAACAGCGTCAGTTGCTCTGATTTCATCGGCCACAAGTGCCTGACCAAGCTCAAGTAAAAGCTTGAGAGCATGCACAAGGGGTCTCTCATCCCTTAGTGGGATTTTGGGGCGGAGTAGTACATCCGGTAAGTCGAATAGACTTACCCATTCGCTTGGGAGAAAAGGGAGAGGGACGCCACTTGGTGGTCCGGTTCTTAGTTGTTGAAGAGCTGACCGCCTATAACATGATTTTGGGTCGTCCCACCCTAAATGAGTCCAAAGCTGTTATCATCCCTTCTCTTATGCTTCTCAAGTTTGAAAAGGATGATGGAACAGTCGGCTCCCTAAGGGAAGACCAAAAGACGGCTAGGGATGCTATCTCTCTAACGTCAAACCCACTGTGGTCGCATCTGGCCCCAGTGGAGAAATTATAGACCTTGACAAAATCAAGGAAGCAGCGCCTGCTCTCATGGCAAGCGGCAAAAAGCGAAAGGCCGACCAGTTGGTGGCCGTGAAAAAAGAAAAGCAATAGCAATCACTGATTGGAGAACGACTGGATGAACTCCGTCCCCAGCTGGCTTGAAAGCACATTAATATTGTTCTAGATGACACTCGTCCGGAACGTACAATTAAGGTGGGGACGACTGCTTTGCTAAATTAGGTGCAGACCTCACAACCTATTGAAAGAGTTCAAAGACATCTTTGCCTTTGAAGTGGACGAGATGCCAGGCATTAGCTCGGATTTAGAAGTCCAAAAACTTGCTGTGGATCCTGTTTCGGGTTTTCTGATGTCCCGCGGGAGAGTTACAATTCCGAGACTGGAACCGGACGCCTGTACCTGCAAAATAACGGAGACTCCTGGTGGTGGGAGATCCGCCTCCAACGGTCAAGTTAGTACTTGATTAAGGAGTAATTAATGCGGAAATTAAAGTGATTGGGTCTCTCTAGGTGAGAGTGTTTAATGTAGGTAATCTGCTTTGTTAGCGAGATCAGCCGGTTATTACTGTGTGTAATTAATGTGTTTTTTCATTATCCCTCCTTAATGAGGATTAAGGGAGGTATTTATAACCTTGGGAAACGTGCCCATCCTAGGTTTAGGTTAACCTAGGGCTGATTGGGCTTCCCTCGGAAGTTGGGCCTGGGTGGCCGGGTTCTCCATTAGGCATGGAGTATGCCACATGTCATGACATAACAGGTCCAAGGTGGACAAATAAGCGCGTGCCACGTGGCAAGCCCTGACAGTTCCAACTGGGGGACACTTGGCAGGACCTGATTGGCCCACGTGGCGCATTCCGATTGGTAGGAGCAAAATCCCCTAATCATTTGCCCCTCACAGGTGGCACGTGACTGGTCACGTGTTACCTGTGACAGGTGTCGCACTGTAACAGGCGGCGACTTTCTACAGGTGTCAGTCGGCGAAAGGACGAGAGATTTTCCCGCCCAAATTTTGAATTCTGAAAGTGACCCTTCGCCTTCTCACTTCGCCTATATAAGGGAGGATTGTCTTGAGTCATTTTCACACTTTGAGAACTTTTTGAGAACATTCGGACCCCTGAACTTGCTCTGACATTTCGGACCTTTTCTGCCTACCGCCTGTTCTGACAAGCCGACTGCACAGGATTTTCAGAACTTCATCAACCGTCACTCGTTCAGGTAACTGTCAGTTCTCTTACTCTTAATTTTCTTTTTATTTTTTGAAATGGCACCACGGAAGCACACGACACGACCTAGGTTAGTGATCAGCCGGTCACCGGGGACGGTTGGATCTAGGACTAGGAGTGCCGCCTGCCCTTTTCCGGACCCATCTTTGCCCTTTATACAAAGTCCGACTGTATCTGTGTCTATGCAGAGCAGGATGGCCAGAACGAAAAGGACTGATAGGATCTCAAATTCA